>NC_086103.1:168727617-169051367 GCF_963921235.1 Mobula hypostoma | reverse complement strand
CCTGACCTCAAGTGCTGTGGGTGGGTGGGTGGGTGGGTGTGTGTGTGTGTGTGTGTGTGTGTGTGTAATCTGCACGTTCTCCCTGTGACCCTGTGGGTTCCCCGAGTGGCAGAAGAAAATAAAATAGAGGTAGTCAAAGGTGTCTTAGATAGGCACATGAATGTGTTGGGAAGAGAGGAATATGACATTGTGTCAGCAGAAGGGATTAGTTTAGTTGGGCATTAGCTTACTAATTTAATTAGGTTGGCACAACTTTGAGGGCTGAAGGGCCTCCTTCTGTGCTGTATGGATCTGTTCTGTTCTCAGTATAACCATATAACAATTACAGCACCGAAACAGGCCGTCTCAGCCCTTCTAGTCCGTGCCGAGCTCTTACCCTATCCTATTCCCACCGACCTGCACTCAGCCCATAACCCTCCATTCCTTTCCTGTCCATATATCTATCCAATTTAACTTTCAGCGACAACATAGAACCTGCCTCAACCACTTCTGCTGGAAGCTCATTCCACACAGCTACCACTCTCTGAGTAAAGAAGTTCCCCCTCATGTTACCCCTAAACTTTTGTCCTCTAATTCTTAACCCATGCCCTCTTGCTTGAATCTTCCCCACTCTCAATGGAAAAAGTCTAACCACGTCAACTCTGTCAATCCCCCTCATAATTTGAAACACCTCTATCAAGTCTCCCCTCAACCTTCTACGCTCCAAAGAATAAAGACCTAACTTGTTCAACCTTTCTCTGTAACTTAGGAGATGAAACCCAGGCAACATTTTAGTAAACCTCCTCTGTGCTCTCTCAATTTTATTGACATCCTTCCTATAATTCGGTGACCAGAACTGTACACTATACTCCAGATTTGGCCTTACCAATGCCTTATACAAATGCAACATTACATCCCAACTCCTATACTCAATGCTCTGATTAATAAAGGCCAGCAAACCAAAAGCTTTCTTCACCACCCTATCCACATGAGATTCCATCTTCAGGGAACTATGCACCATTATTCCTAGATCCCTCTGTTCTAAAGCATTCTTTAATGCCCTACCATTTACCATGTATGTCCTATTTTGGTTAGTTACACCAAAATGTAGCACCTCACATTTTTCAGCATTAAATTCCATCTGCCATCTTTCAGCCCACTCTTCTAACTGTCCTAAATCTCTCTGCAAGTTTTGAAAACCTACCTCATCATCCACAGCACCACCTATCTTAGTATCATCTGCATACTTACTAATCCAATTTACCACCCCATCATCTAGATCATTAATACATATTACAAACAACATTGGACCCAGTCCTGACGAAGGGTCTCGACCTGAAACGTCGACTACACCTCTACCTAGAGATGCTGCCTGGCCTGCTGCGTTCACCAGCAACTTTATGTGTGTTGCTTGAATTTCCAGCATCTGCAGAATTCTTGTTGTTTGGACCCAGTACAGATCCTTGAGGCACACTGCTACACACCGTCCTCCAATCTGACACACAGTTATCCACCACTACTCTCTGGCGTCTCCCATCTAGCCACTGCTGAATCTATTTTACTACTTCCATATTAATGCCTAACGATTGAACCTTCCTAACTAACCTTCCGTGTGGAACCTCGTCAAAGGCCTTACTGAAGTCCATATAGACAACATCCACCATTTTACCCTCGTCAACTTTCTTAGTAACCTCATCAAAAAATTCAGTAAAATTTGTCAAACATGACCTTCCACACACAAATCCATGTTGACTGTTCCTAATCAGACCCTGTCTATCCAGAAAATTATATATACCATCTCTAAGAATTCCTTCCATCAATTTACCCACCACTGATGTCAAACTCACAGGCCGATAATTGCCAGGTTTACTCTTAGAACTCTTTTTAAACAATGGAACCACAAGAGCAATACGCCAATCCTCAGGCACCATTCCTGTTTCTAATGACATATGAAATATTTCTGTCAGTCTTCTAAGTGTGATACGGAGTTCAATAAGTAAGAATGTTATAGATCTGACTTTTCTTCTATAGTAACTGAGCCAGATTGCCTTAGTTGGATTTAAGATCATTTATGCTTCCTGCTCAGATCCCAATCCTGTAATCCCCAGACACTGAAAAGCAAATGCTCCTGATCATTTAATGAGTATATTAGCTGGTCTAGTTGTGATGTATCCAAAAGCCAAGTAGACTGAGAGTGCTGTCACTAGCCAAATCACATTCAGTGAACATATTGGAAAGTAGTCTACAAGACCTGCAGTTAGCCCTTCATTGTTAGCTGGAGCCTGCCAGAGAAACTTGTAAAGGAAGATATAAATTTCTTTAAATCTTAAAAATGATTGATTTATTGGAGTATTTCATTCCAGAAAACATGCAGTGCATCCAATTCAAATAAAGTTAATTCAATTCAGTTCAGTACTACCTTACATTTGTAGAAGGCCATGCAAAAACTTTCAGTGGTTAGCATAATGCTGTAAGATCAGGTTCAATTTCCGTTGCTGTCTGTAAGGAGTTTGTACGTTCTCCCCATTACCACGTGGCATTCCTCTGAATGTTCCAGTTTCCTCCCACCTTCCAAAAATGTACAGTTCTATGCAAAAGTCTTAGGCACATGTATAAGACCATAAGACATAGGAGCAGAATTAGGCCATTCGGCCCATCAAGTCTTCTCCATTATTTCATCATGGCTGATCCCGGATCCCATTCAACCCCATACAACTGCCCTCTCACCATATTCCTTGATGCCCCGACCAGTCAGGAATCTATCAACTTCCGCTTTGAATTTACCCATTGACATAGCCTCCACCGCAGTCTGTAGCAGAACGTTCCACAGATTCACCACTCTTTGGCTAAAAAAAATTCCTCCTTGCTTCTGTTCTAAAAGGTCACCCATCAGCATTGAGGCTGTGCCCTCTAATTCTGGTTATCCCCACCTGAGGAAACATCCTCTCCATATCCACCTTATCTAGTCCTTTCAACACTTGTTAGGTTTCATTGAGATCCCCAGGCATTCTTCTAAATTCCAGTGAGTACAGGCCCAAGGCTGTCAAATAATCCTCATATGTTAACCCCTTCATTCCCAAAGTAATCCTGAACCTCCTCTGGACTCTCTCCAATGACAACACATCCTTTCTGAGATAAGGGGCCCAAAACTGTTGACAATATATAGATTCCTAAGACTTTTGCACATTACTATATTTGTCAATGTGGAGTGGAGAACAACCTTGTAAATCTGGTGGGAACAAAGGATGTTGGGAATGGCAAGGGTGGAGCACCATGGGGTAGGGGCGGGTGTGTGGGACAGGTGGCAGGGAAGGAATACAGACACACCCAGTCCTGAGACACCAGGTAAGGTAATTTGATTCCAAACAATTAGTTTATTAATTGTTACAGAATGTCTCTCTGGTGCTTCCCACTCCCTCCCTTTTCCCAACTGTGATTCCCCTCTCCATGACCCCTTCCCACTCTCAGTCCACAAAAGAGACCCATATCAGAATCAGGTTTATCATCACTCACATGTGTCAGGAAATTTGGATTTTTTTGCAGCAGGGCAGCTGTACATAAAATTACTACAGTACTCTGCAAAAGTCTTAGGCACCCTAGTTATATAAGACTTTTGCATTGTAAGTTATGCTCATGCTATGTTGGTGCTAGAAACATGGTAACATTTGCAGGCTGCACCCATCACACATCAGAATGTATTAGTCATTGACTCACAACAATATGTATGTTTTGACATACTTGTGATGTAGGAGAGGATGTTTCCTCTGGCAGGGGTATCCTGAACTAAGAGCACAACCTCAAATTGAGGGGTGACCTTTTAGAACAGAAATAAGGAGGAATTTTTTTAGGCAAAGAGTGATGTATCTGTGGAAAGCTCTGTCATAGACTGCAGTGGAGGCCAAGTCTGTGGGTATATTTAAAGTGGAAGTTGATTGATTTCTGTTGGTCGGGCTATCAAAGGATATGGTGAGAGGGTAGGTGTATGGGGTTGAATGGGATCCAGGATCAGCCATGAGGAAATAGTAGAGCAGGCTCAATGGGCTGAATGGCCTAATTCTGATCCTATGTCGTATGGTCTTAAATAAAGCTAATCTTTCTTTCTTTCATTATGATATGATTTCTTAATGTTTGTTTCGTGTCAATGCTTTTATATTTTTGTGAATAGAAAATAAAAATTAATCATATACCTATTCAAAGAAGAAATATTTTCTTGTTTTAATTGCAGACATGTCAGAATTTTAGACAATAGATTTAGGGTTGCTTTTGATATTGTTCATTATTTTTGTTCCAATATTAAACTAGAGTCATCAGAACTTTTTTAAGAAAATCATTTGCTGCATTATGCTTATTTATCATTTCATTGTACAATTTATTCTCTGGAGAAGGAGAATTGGTAATATATTTATGTCTGTATATTTTAGAAAGAGTTGGAGTCTACTTGGGGAGTTAAAGTTTTTGACCGGTATTCCATCGTCCTTCACATTTTCCATTGCAATGCTCGTACCAAAGAAGCCAAACTGCAGATAGCTCTCGCTGAGATCCCTTACCTGAGGTAAGAGTTGTGTTGCTCCATCTCTCTCCCTTTCCCATCAACCCACACCCCCTTAACACACTCCCACCTTACCTCTATACCCCCTCACCCATCATCCTCTCCCCCTCCCCCCTCACTCTTCACTCACACCCCCAAAGGAAATCACACCTTATCAGGTGTCATATCTGATAAGGAAGTACAAACCTCTGTAAAATTCTCGGTTATCTGTGCATTGCAGGGAAAACCCCAATGCAACATTTATTCACAAAGTACAAAGCATTCCATTTCATTGAATTCCCTTATTCACCTCATTTGCCATCTCAAAGCACATGTAACAAGAGTGGATGCCAGTCAGGCTCAATCCTAGTAGACTACTTAAGAAGAAAGAATTGCACATGTAAAAAGAGGTGTTACACAATTAAATTATGCAGTGAAATAGTATTTAATTTATTTTTTCTATTTAAATATAATTTTTAAATTTTTGCAAAATTCTTCTATTGTGGATACTAGCCTTACATTAGTAAGTCTAGTCTTTGTACTAATGTTAGCCACTTCTGATAAGAACCACTTTGCTGCTTTTAATTAAATATTTCATTTCTTCTGGAGCAACAGACAGTTTTGCTAGAGGAACATAGTGAGTTGTATAGTATCAGTAGGGAGAAAGGAATTATCAATGTTTAGATCATGATCTTAGATCACGGTCCTGATGCAGCGTCTGAACCTGAAACATCAGCAAGTTTACCCCCCTACCCCAAGATGCTGTTTGACCCAGCACATTAGGCACAGACTAGATGGGCCAAAGGTCCTGTTTCTATGCTGTATTGTTCTATTGTTGGTTGCTCTGGATTCCTGCATCTCCAGTCTGTGTGTCTCCATTGTTTTGCCTTTATTTGGCAGGTCCCAGTTGAGAAATGAATTGGCCCATTTAGACCAACAAGGTGGTGGATCCAGGTATATCATGGGGTCAGGTAATATTTCAGCTCTTGCATGACTTCTGTCTGTGAGGTTAATTACCAATTATCTCCTGGTTTTTGTTGCTTGGTGTGTTCTGTGTTGCTCTGTTGAACATTGTGTGCATGCTCTGTGACACCAGCACATGGTGAAACTTGCAAGCTGTCCCCAGCTTATCCTGAGATTGTGCTGGTTGTTAACGCAAATGACACATTTCACTGTATATTTCCGTGTACATGTGATTAAATAAATGAATCTCAATCTGAGGTAATAGGAAGGAAAATTATGTGTTGGCGTTTGTTGAAAGAGAGTTTGATAATAAGAGTGAAGAGGTCATCTTCCAAATATACGGTATCCTGGAAAGACTGCATCTTTAATAAGTAAAGCTTGGTTTCCTACCTAAAGAAGGATATACTTGTAAAAGTGGACATACAGCAAAGGTTCCCCAGATTGGTTACTGAGACGACAGTTTTATCATTATTGGAGAGTTTAAGCAAATTGAGCCTATACTTTCTTGAAGATTGAGAGTTGACTATATTACAACATGCAGAGTTCCTACAGGTAGATGTTGATTTTACTGTTTCTCACATTAGGACATCGAGAACCAAGGGTCATAGCCTCACAACAGGCCAGACATTCAAGACCAAGATGAGAAGAAAATTTTCAGTAATAAATCAGTGGAATTTATGACCCTAGAGATCTTAAATGCCACATATACAGTACTGAGGCAGAAATCAATAAATCTTTCTGATTTAAGGATATTAAAGGATATGCCATTGTCATATTTTCATTTTTTAACAAGATTAGGAAGCCATTTTACCCTTCAAGTCTCTGCATTCCTACCTGTCCAACTCACCCATATATTTCCCTCTAGCCTATTTTCATTCACACGCCAGTCAATTCCTACCACCCACCTACACCAGGGATAATTTGAAGCAACTAATTAGTTTGCTAGCCAGCTCATATTTGGAATGTGAGAGGAAACATGGCACCCAGGGGAATCCATGCATTTCCAGAGAGACCTTGCAAACTCCACACAACCAACACTAGAATCAGAATCGGCTCTAATATCACCGGCATATGTCGTGAAATTTGTTGTTTTGTGGTAGTAGTACATTGTGATACATAGTAATAAAATTATAGCTTACAATAAGAAGCTACATTAAAAAAAATTAGATTGATTAAGTAGTGCAAAAAGAGAGAAAAAGTACTGAGGTAGTGGTAATTGTCCATTCAGAAATCTGATGGTGGAGGGGAAGAAACTGCTCCTGAAACATTGAGTGTGTGTGAAACCCAGTTGCTGGAATCGAGGCAACAGCATTACCCACTACGCCATTAGTAAATTGGTTTATTGCTGTCCTGTGTACTGAGGTACAGTGACAAACTTTGATTTGCTTGCCATCCAAGTTCATGTTCAAATTTAATTGTCATTCAGCCATACACGTGTATGCAGCTAAACGAAACGGCGTTCCTCCCAGGGCCAACCATACAAATCATCACATCACATTACATCAGTACATTGAGTTAGTACAAGGGAACAGGAATAACAGAATGCAGAATATAGTGCTACAGTTATAGAGAGGGTGCAGTGCAGGCAAACAATAAGACCATGAAGAGGTCGATTATGGGATTAAAAATCCATTTTAAAATACAAAGGGGTCCATTCATATAGTCCAATAATAGTGGGATAAAAGCTGACCTTAGATCTGGTGGTGTATTCTTTCAGATTTTTGTATCTTCTGCCCAATAGGAGAGGGAGGAAAGAGAATATCCAGGGTGGGAGGGGTCTTTGATTATGTTGGCTGCCTTACGAAAACAGCAAACAGTATAGGCAGAGTGTGGTTACTGCAGAGAGGTGGTGCCAGTATAAAAGATCAGCCATGATGTTACTGAATGGTGGTGCAGGCACTCGGGGCCAGATAATGTTCTGCTTCTATTTCTTGTGTTCTTGTGGTTCATACAAGTTAATGCAGTCACCATTTTCCAGGTGAGACGTTCATGGAGGTTCAGCAACGCCTGCTCAAGGAGAGGGAACTGAAGATTAGAGCAGCCTTGGAGAAGCTAAGACGAAAACGGCAACTGTTGAGAGCGCAACGAAAGCGCAGAGAGTTCCCGGTTATATCTGTCATGGGCTACACGAATTGTGGTGAGTTCTATATTCAGCTAAAAAAATCAGTAGAACTCTAAGGGGATATATTTTCCTCTGGTCTTTACTCAAACAAAATAAAATTATGCAAGTAAACATTGGGCCCAACATATTGATGCAGTTACAAATAAGGCACGACTGCCGCTATATTTCATTAGAAATTTGAGAGGATTTGGCATGTCACCAAATTTACTTACTGCTCACTATGCCACTGGCGTTTGGGGCAGCAATGAAGGTCTCCGTCTCAGGTGGTGTTCAGGGTTTCCTTCATCAAATTAGTAGCTTCCTGTCAGTTTACACTTCTGCTCACATGGTGTGAGCAGAATTATCTGCAGCTTAATGTGAAAAAGGAGCTGGTGGTAGACCTGAGGAGAGCTAAGGTACCGGTGACCCCTGTTTCCATCCAGGGGGTCAGTGTGGACATGGTGGAGGATTACAAATACCTGGGGATACGAATTGACAATAAACTGGACTGGTCAAAGAACACTGAGGCTGTCTACAAGAAGGGTCAGAGCCGTCTCTATTTCCTGAGGAGACTGAGGTCCTTTAACATCTGCCGGATGATGCTGAGGATGTTCTACGAGTCTGTGGTGGCCAGTGCGATCATGTTTGCTGTTGTGTGCTGGGGCAGCGGGCTGAGGGTAGCAGACACCAACAGAATCAACAAACTTATTCATAAGGCCAGTGATGTTGTGGGGATGGAACTGGACTCTCTCACGGTGGTGTCTGAAAAGAGGATGCTGTCCAAGTTGCATGCCATCTTGGTCAATGTCTCCCATCCACTACATAATGTACTGGGTGGGCACAGGAGTACATTCAGCCAGAGACTCATTCCTCCAAGATGCAGCACAGAGCGTCATAGGAAGTCATTTCTGCCTGTGGCCATCAAACTTTACAACTTCTCCCTTGGAGGGTCAGACATCCTGAGCCAATAGGCTGGTCCTGGATTTATTTCATAATTTACTGGCATAATTTGGGGGAACATGTCGCGTCCTTTTCAGGGCGGTTAGTCCACCTTTGGTCCCCACCTGGCACTCAGCTCTCACCTGTGGCTCCCCGTAGCTGTTTGCATGCGACAGCGGCCACACCCCGGGCAACGGCTTCGACAAGCTGGCTAAACCAGGTGAGGGTAGCTGACGGGTCTCAAACCCTCAGTGAGATAGGGAGTTGTCTATCCCAGCATGTGAAGACAGACTCCGGCGGATTGAGTGGACGAGACCTGTGGAAGGTCCAACGGTCAAGAAGGCGGTCTCTGCGAGCGTCGTGGAACGTGTAGAGCAGGACAAGACACAGAAGATGTCCCGGTCATCCACTGCGCCTGGTCCCATCTCCAGCCCTCTAGACTCTGTCTTGCCACTGGATCCAGATGGGAATTAGGAAGAGAGAGTGAGGCTGACGCTGCACAACTGTCCCTCACTTAAATCCAAATCACGCGCTAGTCTTGACACCATCATAATGGTGTCGAGCTCCTCATCGACCTCAACGATGGACGAACAACCAACATATTACTATTTAACTATTTATGGCTCTATTACTATTTATTATTTATGGTGCAACTGTAACAAAAACCACTTTCCCCCGGGATCAATAAAGTATGACTATGACTATGTCAGTCATGCAAGTCCCGGGTGGAGACTCAGGAATACCATTGCACTCAGATGTAAAAGGATTCTTCATTGCTGTTTCCATAACAATTTTGTTTTACCAGTCAGGGTTATTGGCGCTGAGCTGAACAGCCAAACCTGGAGGACCGGTAGACCACTCTTAGTCTGGCCTCTACCCTTTGACCTGTTTGGCATGGGTGACCCGAACCAAGAGCCAAAGCATAAAACCCTGACCCCAGCCAACATAGCTGTCTGGGTCATTGAGGCACACAAGCCTCCAAACCACAACAAGGTTGTGGTCCTCTTGGAGGTGTCACCAAAGACGCTCAAAAACTTCTACAGATGTACCGTGGAGAGCAATTTAACTGGCTGCATCATCATCTGTTATGGAGGGGCCACTGTACAGGATTGAAATAAGCTGCAGAAAGTTGTAAACTCAGTCAGCTCCATCATGGGCACTAGCCTCCCCAGCATGCGGGACATCTTTAAGGAGCAATAGCTTAGAAAGGCAGCACCACATTAAGGACCCTCATTGCCTAGGGCAGGGGTCGGCAACCTTTTTGCCTCTGTGGGCCGAATCGCATATTAATGAGTGGACGGTGGGCCAGATAAATGCCGTAAAAACTTGAAATATGGGAATTATCCATTTAAATACATCTAGTTATGTTTTGCCTCAAATTAATGAATAACACATGCTAGAAATTCATTTGTGCTTAAGGTTGCCTACCCCTCTCCTAGGGCATGCCCTCTTATTGCTGCCATTAGGGAGGAGGTACAGGAGCCTGAAGGCACACACTCAACGATTCAGGACAGCTTCTTCCCCTCTGCCATCAGATTTCTGAATGGACATTGAACCCTTGAACACTACCTCACTACTTTTTTATGTCTGTTCTTGCACTACTTGTTTAATATATATACTGTAACTTACAATTTTTATGATATATTGCAGTGTATTGCTGCCACATAACAACCAATTTCACAACCTGAGCCAGTGATATTAATCCAGATTCTGACTGCTTATGAAACCCCCTTATGCTGGGTGTCTCTGGAAAACTGACTCGAGTCCCTCACTGAAAGCCACTGGATTCCACAACTTTGTACATCTAGGGTGTATACAACTTTTGTCCTGCAAAATCTGTGCAGTTGGTATGTCTTGCCCACCCAAACCCCGGTTTGTGTGAATGCTGTGTGAGTTACTGCCCCTGGCAAGAAATAACAGATCGTACACTGCATACAATTAAAAGTATATTTAAGAATGTTAATTTAACCAAACAGTAAATGAAAGAAAGAAAAAAACAAAAAGGGCCCATTACCCTTAAACAGTCAAATGTGCACTTAAGTTAGAGCTCATCTTGAACTTGTCTGTCACTCACACGCTGGACCCTCGGTCTGTGTGAAAACACACACCACCTTCCAAATGTCACTCGAAAACCACCTCAAACAAACAGATCTCCCACGGGAGAATTGGTTCTTCTTGAAGCCATTCATCTGCACAAAGCATACTTTATCACCCTGTTTACTTCCAGCGCTCACCAACCAAGACTTCTCCGCCCGCGTCCTCTAGGACCTCCTCCCAAATCCACCATCCTGATTGGCTGACACCACATTCCTAAGTTGAGTGACAAAACTTCTTATCTCAACCCAAACCCAAACAAGCTGAGAGCAGTAAAGACTGCTCTTACAGAACTGCTAAAATGAAATACCTACAGCAGAGCATTAAAAATCTTTACCAGGGCATTACACTTATATTAGTTAATATTTGTGAATGAAGAAAGCCATATCCTTATAAACTGAGTAGGCAGGAATCTGTTGGGCCAAATGGCCTCCTATGTATCTACAGTAAGGCGGGAGGAGAAGATGGCGCGACGCAGCGCGCACAGCTCTCCGGTGAAATGATATCGTATTTGTAAGTAGGATGCCGTGCACAACTCTGATTTGATGGAGACAGACGTGAGAAGCAGAGGAACATCTGGAGAAATTTCTGAAATGCCTGGTTCACTTCCGCTGCTACTGTGCGATCGAGAATCTCCGGAGGGAAGGCCCCAAAATCCCCGGCTTTGCCTACTGCTGGCAACCAAGGCTGAGTTTGAAGCGTTCGGCAGAATTGGTGCTCGGTACTCGGTGTCGGAGGGCTATCAGAGCTTGAAGTTTTCGGACAACTCAGAGTCGGACTGTGGTCGGGCATGGCAGGGAGAGTTTTCTTCCTTCTCCCGTCTGGGTGAGATGTGGGACTTTCGAGAGACTTTGAACTTTTTTACTGTGCCATGGCCTGTTCTTCAAGTTATGATATTGTTGCACTGTTGTAACTATATGCTATAATTATGTGATTTTTGTTAGTTTTTCAGTCTTGGTCTGTCCTGTGTTTCTGCAATATCACACCGGAGGAATATTGTATCATTTCTTAATGCATGCATTACTAAATGACAATAAAAGAGGACTGCATGTTCTCATAATCTAAAAAAAAGCTCTTCTAAGTAATTAAAATGAAAGTAGAGATTATTTTCATTAATGCTCACATTGCAAATATTCAGCGTGCATCCATAGAGGATGTTAGTTCTACTTCATTAAACAAAGTGAAAAACAGTTGGGTATTTTACATGTTATAAGTTCTGCATTATTGTTAATTAGAAACACAAGTGATTTGCAGTTGCTGGAAATCTTGAGCAACATACACAAAATGCTGGAGGAACTCATCAAATCAGGCAGCATCTATCGAGGGAAATAAACAGTCCATGTTTCAGAACAAGATGAAGATGTGTTCAGAGTAAATTTATCATTAAAGTACGTATATGTCAGTATGTACTTCTCTGAGATATATTTTCTTGGAGGCATTCACAGTAATTAATAAATACAATAGAATCATTGAAAAACTACACAAAAAGACTGACAGACAACCAAAAAGAAGACAAACTATGCAAATGCAAAAGAAAACAATAAAAAACTAAGTTAATAAATAATACTGAGAACAATAATACTGAGAGTTGTAGAGTTCTTGAATGTGAGTCCATTGATTTTGGCTACTGTTAATTACACTGGGAATTTTTTAGCACAGCTAACAATAATTGAGTTTTTAATGGGTGATTTTGTAAAGCATTGTCAGGCTTAGAAAAAATAAATCAAACGTGTTTTCTTGGGTATGGAATATGTTT
Organism: Mobula hypostoma; assembly: GCF_963921235.1. Lineage (NCBI taxonomy): Eukaryota > Metazoa > Chordata > Chondrichthyes > Myliobatiformes > Myliobatidae > Mobula > Mobula hypostoma. The sequence continues at coordinate 169,039,007 of NC_086103.1, read as the reverse complement.
TAATCCTGGTGTCTTTCACATTTCAACACAGGCAAAACCACCCTGATTAAAAGTCTGACTGGAGACTTACGACTTCACCCCAGAGATCAGCTATTTGCTACACTTGACGTTACCACTCATGCTGGCTTGACTCCAAGTCGCATGACAATCCTTTATGTTGATACCATTGGATTTCTCTCTCAACTTCCCCACAACTTAATTGGATCCTTTTCAGCGACTCTGGAGGATGTGGCGCATTCAGTAAGTTTGATGTTCTAAACGTAAATGTTTTTGTCACATGTTTTTTCTGTGCATAGACCTGATATTGTTAGGAACCATGGAATGTAACTTTCTGTGTTTTAGCTCAAATAATTAATTTTGAGCTGAATCATACCAGCAGGAAAAGCCCAGGCTTTCTTTCAGGTAAGTTGACATGGTGCCTGAGTTAGAAATGGATAAACAATGGTGTGGATGGTGAGGTGGAGGGACATCTCTTCCAAAGGAGGGATAAGGCACTCCTTCCCTCTGCTAGCCTGAAGGTTACCCTTGGACAAGGTGTACCACCTGCTTAGCAACCCCCCCACCCCCCGGATCAAGGTCACATGAAGCCATGGGAGCAGGTAGTGCATATCACAAGTCCTGGTTATGCGACCACTGATAATGGCTGTGGTCACCCATCTTGTAAAGGCACTGCCCAGAAAAAGGCAATGGTAAACCACTTCTGTAGAAAAATTTGCCAAGAACAATGATGGTCAAGGAAAGACCACGATCGCCCAAGTCATACAACATGGCACATAATGAACAAACGAAAACAGCAGTGAAACTGAGCTTTTTTCTGAGCAGCTCCCATTAGAAATGCAATTATAACATCTCAAGTAAGAGCGGAGTCAGCTTTGGCCGTAATCGAGGCAAGTAATGCAAGGTGGGTAACGTTAAACTAGCTATATTAATCTGGAGTAAAGATTTCCTAACCTTTCTTTCTTTTACATCCCTTTACAAATGTCAAAAGTTCAACAATGCTAAAAAGAGCTTCATGGTAATAGAAAACTCACTTGAGAGAATTTTTCAATAGAATAAAAATATTGAGAGGGAATCTAATAAAACCATTCAGAGCCATGGATAAATGATAAACAGTAAAAATGAATTTCCTTTGTTCCAATGATGTATGAATGCAATTTAATATAAAAATTTAGTTTTATAAAAATATTTTCTTCTCTCTATCCAGGATGTTATAGTTCATGTTAGAGACATAAGTCACCCTGAAACCACCAACCAGAAGGTGAATGTGTTGAATGTTCTCAAGAATCTTCAGCTGTCAAATCAACTTCTAAATTCTATTATTGAGGTCCACAATAAAATTGATTTGGTGGACAGGTAAGAACATTGTGGTTGTTGAGCATACCATCAGCATATATAATGTATAAAGGGCATATTTCTCACTATTTATATTCTCTCATAGTTTCTTATAGTTTGTCTTGATTTATTAATATCACACATACCAAGACACAGTGAAAAGCTTTTGTTTGTTTTCTGTCTGGACAGATCATGTCATACCCAAGGTAGTTAAAAACAAAAAAACTGCAGAATATAGTGTTGCAGTTACAGAAAAGGTACAGTGCAGGTAGACAGACAAATTCAAGTGGCATGGAAAGATGCCATTTGGACCATCAAGTCATGGGCCAAATAAATCCTGCATTGTCGTAAGTATTTTTTTTCATCCTGGGTGTGGCATACACGCAGTTGCAGATTGACCCTCCATAGTCTCCAAGGAATAATCACTCCTTGTTCAAAGAATGCATTCATTAAAGGATGTACTATGCTGTCATAAAAGTGTTTTTTTTAATTTTATTTCTCATCAAGACTTGATTAACTCTTGCATGTCTCCATCTCATTTTTTCCTTTTTCCTATCGTATTCTCTTCATTTCTTTCCATTCCCCCATTCCCACAGGGAGCAATATTTTGTGAGTAGTGCTTTTTAAAGTTTCTGTTGAAATGACAATAAGTCTTAATAAAGAGGACTTTTGACTTTATTGATGTCGCAGAGATTTCTTATTTAAGTTTAACATTATCCAATTAATCATGCTTCCTCTCAGACTCTGTAAGATAATTCTTTTGCTTTCATCTTAAGCTATCAACATACAGATCCAAACGCTGTTGCAGTTTCAGCTCTTCATGGACTCGGTATAGATGAACTGAAAGGGAAAATTGAGGAGGCAGTTTTGCAAGCAACAGGAAAGTTGATCCTCACCATCAAAGTAAATTTGGCTGGACCTCAACTGAGGTAAAAATTAAATCACATGTCTTTTGAACAGGTCTGAATTCTTTTTGTAGTAGAAGTTAACAGAGCGGAAACTCAATCTCAGTAACTTGTATTAAATGCAGAATATGGTAACAGAATTCAATGGAACCGAATATTTAAAGTATGCATCTAAGTGCCATACTATCATTGTGTGTACTTAATACAAGTGACTGAAGGTGAAGCTTCTGCGGCATCTAACAGATCATGTTCAGGAGTTGGAGCTGGAACTGGATGAACTCCAGATCATTCGGGAGGCTGAAGGGTTGAAAGACAGGATATACAGGGTGCTAGTTACATCCAAGGTGCAGGACACATTTCATGCACCACAGTCCCAAGGAGACACCAAATTACATAGAAGGAGTTTAAAAGGACTGAGTGGGGGCAGTCAGCACATTTTGCACACCACAGTCCTCAAGGAGATATTGGATTACACGTAAGTAGGCACTTGGCAAGGACCAATAAAATGAATTTAGGTTGAGTGGGCCAGTGTTAGAGTAGGGAGTTGAGGCTTTGGCTCATTGAGGCTTCCCCAAGGAGAGGCATAGGCTGTAAGTACAACAAAGTTTTTTTTCCATAATTTTATTTTTCTTATTGCACATTTCGAGCAGTGGGGATGCCAGACAGAATACTGAAGTGTTCCTCTTGCAGGATGTGGGAAGGCAGAGAGACTTCCAATGTCCTTGACAACTACATCTGCAAGGAGTGCTTCCAGCTGCAGCTTCTAACAGACCATGGTCGGGAGCTGGAGCTGGAACTGGATGATCTCCAGATCATTTTGGAGGCTATGGGGTTGATCAGGTAGGACATAGAGGGAGGTGGTTACACAGGTAGGACACAGGTGACCATCAGGAGGGTGAAAGGGGATAGGCAGCCAATGCAGAGTAACCTTGAGGCTGTTCCCCTCAACAAAAGGTACACCACTGGATCCTGTTTGGGGACGATGACCTAACAGAAGAAAGCCATGCTGGTCAGCTCTCTCGCACTCTGAAGAAAAGGGCGGAGAAGAGACGAGCCTTAGTGATCGGGGATTTGTTGGATAGGGGAACAGAAAGGAGGTTCTGTGGATGAGAGCGAACTCCTGGATGCTTTGTTGTCTCCCGGGTGCGAGGGTCAGGGACACCTTGGATTGAGTCCACAGCATTCTTAAAGTGGGAGGGTAAGCAGCCAGAGGGCATGGTCCACCTCTACCAATGACATGGGTAGGACGGGTGACCAGGTCCCGCGAAGTGTGTTAGGTGCTCAGTTAAAGGAGTGATCTCAGGTTTGCACCTGCTAATGAGGCCAGAAATAGGAAGATTGTTGAATCACTGAGGTTTGTAGCCTCTCGCTTCGGCAGTCTGAGGTACCTACCTGCTTCAGTAAGGCTTCAATTATACCGGTGCCAAAGAAGAATGTGTAACCTGCCTCAATAACTATTGTCAAAGCACTTGTATCCACAGTGATGAAGTGCTTTGAGAAGTTGGTGATGAAACATTTCAACTGCTGCCTGAGAAACGACTTGGATCCACTCTAATTTGCCTGCTGGAGCAATAGGTCAGCAGCAGATGCCATTTCACTGGCTCTTCACTCAACCCTGGAACACCTGGACAGCAAAGGTGCGTACGTCAGGATGCTCCTTATCGACTACAGCTTGACATTACCCTCAGAACTAATCAGTAAGCTTTAATACCTCTTTGTGCAACTGGACTCTCGATTTCCTCACTTGCAGACCCCAGTCAGTTCAGATTGGGAACAGTATCTCCTCCACAATCTCCATCAGCACAGGTGCACCACAAGGCTGTGTGTTTCGCCCCCTGCTCTACTCACTTTACACTGTGACTGTGGCTAAGCACAGCTCCAATGTCATGTTTAAATTTGCTGACGATACCACTGTCGTTGGCCTAAATCAAGGTGATGATCAATCAGCATATAGAAGGGAGAATGAAAATCTGGCTAAGTGGTGCTAGAACAACAACCTCTTCCTCAATGTCAGCAAGACCAAGGAGCTGATGATTTGCTTCAGGAAGTCCACAAGCCAGTCCTCATTCTTCGGTGTTATCATTTCAGAGGACCGATTCTGGGCCCAGTAAGTATGTGCAATTATGTAGAAAGCACAGCAGCACCTCTTAGGAGTTTGTGAAGATTTGGTATATCATCTAAAACTCTGACAAACCTCTATAGATGTCTGGCGGAGAGTATATTGACTGCCTCCATCACAGCCTGGTGTGAAAACAACAATGCCTTTGAACGGAAAATCCTACAAAAAATGGTAACCCAGTCCATCATGGGTAAAGCCCTTCCCATCATTGTGTGGAGCTGACGGAGATGGGAGATCTTAAATGGATTTTTGATCTATAGGTGTGAGGCAATGCAGCTGCAAGGTCATGCACCCCATACAGATTAGAAAGGAGGTGGTGTTTGCTGTCTTGAGGCAAATTGGGGTGGATAAATACCCAGGGCCTGATAATATGTTCCCTTAAATCCTGTGGGAGGCCAGTGCAGAAATTGCAAGGGCCCTAACATATATTTAAAACACCCTTAGCCACTTATGAGATGCCGGAGAATTGGAGGATAGCTAATATTGTTCCATTAGCCGGCTGGTGGCGTAGTAGCATCAGCGCCGGACTTCGGAGCGAAGGCTCCCAAGTTCAAATCCAGCCAGCTCCCTTGCACGCTTTCTATCCGTGCTGGGTTGAGTGTCGAGCTAGCAACTCAGCCTCGTAAAAATAAGAAAGCCTGCTAAAAAAACGCCGTCATGACGGCGTCCCGATGACTCCACTTGGAGTTGAGGGCTTTCTTCTTCTTCTAATATTGTTCCATTGTTTAAGAAAGCCTTTAAGAATAAACTGGGAAATTATAGGCCTGTGACCCTGACATCATATCAGCATTTGGATAGACAGATACTGATTAGGGATAGTCAACATGGCTTTGTGCATAGTAAGTCATGACAAACCATTTGAAGATTTTTTTCAAGGAATTTAACAGGAAAGTTGATGAAGGCAAGGCAGTGGATGTTGTCTGCATGGACTTTAGCAGGGCTTTGTCAAGGTCCTGCATGGAAGGTTGGTCAAGAAGGTTCAGTCGCTTGGCATTCAGGATGAGGTAGTAAATTGGATTAAACATTAGTTTTGCAGAAGAAGCTGGAGAGTGGTTGTAGACGGTAGCCTCTGTCACCGGAGGCTTGTGACTAGTGGTATGCTGCGGAGATCGGTGCTGGGTTCACTGTTACTTGTCATCTTTATTATAAACGATCTGGGTAATAACATGGTAAACTGGATTAGTGGATGACACCAGGATTGAGGTGTAGTGAACAGCAAGGAAAACTTATCAAGGCTTGCAACAGGATCTAGACCAGCTGGAAAAAAGTGGGCTGAAAAATGGCAGATGGAATATAATGCAGACAAATATAAAGAGACACACTTTGTGAAGACCAACTAGGGTAGGTCTTGCACAGTGAGCAGTAGGGCAAAGGGTGTGGTAGAACAAAGGGATTTGGCAATACAGATCCATAATAAATCTACCTACCTGTGAAAGTGGTGTCACAGGTAGGTAGGGTTGTAAAGAGTCCTTGGGAAATTGGCGTTCGTAATGCAGGAGCTGGGATGTTATGTAGAAGCTGTATAAGACATCAGTGAGGCCTAATTTGGTGTATTGTGTGCAGTTTTGGTCATCTACCTTCAGGAAAAATGTAAATAAGATTGAAAAAGTGTAGAGAAAATTTGCAAGGATGTTGCCGGGACTTAAAAACCTGAATGTTAGGGCAAGGTTGAATAGGTTAGAACTTTATTCCCTAGAACATGAGGATTGAGAGAAGATTTGATAGAGGCATACAAAATTACGAGGGGTATAGAGAGGGTAAATGCAAGCAGGATTTTTCCACTTGAGGTTGGGTGAGACTAGAATGAGAGGCATGAATGTTTAAAGGGAACATGAGGAGTAACTTTTTCACTCAGACGGTGATGAGAGTGTGGAACAAGCTGCCAGGGCAAGTGGTGGATTCAGGGTTGATTTCAGCATTTAAGGGAAATTTGGACAGGATGGGAGGGGTATGAAGGACTATAGTCCGGGTGCAGATTGATGGGACGAGGCAAATTAGTGGGTTGGCATGGACCAGATGAACTGAAGGGCATGTTTCTGCGCAGTAGTGTTCTATGACTGAAGTTATAGCCTGTCTGTGAACATTTTTAAGTTGTATTGCAGAAATAATGCGGGTCTGTTCGGGAGGACAAGGAGTGGTTTCTAATGGATTACTGGATGGAAATGTCCAGATAAAGATGCAGACTTATAACACTGTTGCTTTTCATCTTTTCAGCTGGTTGTATAAGGAAGCCACTGTGCAAGAAGTGGATGTTTTGCCAGAAGATGGTTTGGCCAACGTGACTGTTATCATCAGTCACTCTGCGTATGGGAAATACAGGAAGCTGTTTCAACATTGAAGAAAATTTAAGTGCTTTTTTTATACCCTGAGGTTTTACCATTTTTTGCCTGCCCTCTTGTAGGTGAGGATATTTTAAAAAGTACTTATTTGCCTCACAGAGGAATGTGGAGAATTACACTGAAGTGCAGGGATCTGTTGGTAAATTTGCACACAGCAAGATCCCATGTGGGATGAATCATAATGGTGGAACAGAGTCCTGGAAGTATTCATGGCTTTTTCTATGAAATCTTTGATCGGTTCCAAGAGACAGACACAACCTTTATCTCTTGCAAAAAAGGGAGGTTCAAAAATAAGTCAAAATTTTGTTCAATAAATAAATCACGGATATTGTAAAGTATCTAATAGTGAAACATTATTTATTCCACTCCACTTACTTGGGGCTAATATGTTTGACGCAGGATAGCAGAAACCTGAAACATCAACAATTTCTTTCATCCCTTAGACACTGCTCGACCAGCTGAGTTCCTCCAGCAGATTGTTTGTAGGGCTAAAGTTTTTAATAACTTTCACAACATGGGAATGTTTTAATCCCATGGTTAGAGAAATATAGTGGGCTAATATTTCTGTTCCAGAACAGCGTGAAGAGCTGTGTATTAGTGCAGCAGGTAGTGTTGCTAGCCCATGGCTACCCTGACCCCCCCACATCCCAAAGACATGCAGGTTGGTAGGGTCATTGACTATAAATTATTCCCCATGTAGATGGGTGATTGAGGAATCAAGGGTAGAATTGAAAGAATAAGCTAGAGGGAAAGAAATGACAAAATGGGATTGCCCCAGGAGCTGACATTGATGGGCCAAAGTGGCTGCTTGTATGAATATGAACATTTAAAGCTGAAAATAGTGTGCAGCAGGAGCAGTAGTGGACTCTGATAGTGAAGTTCACAAAGCTGAGCAATCTTCCATCAAATAGTTGTGTATACAAATATGAAGAAGTAAGATCCATTCACAAAGTGCAAAAACAAGGGATTCTGCAGATGCTGGAAATCTGGAGCAACACGCAAAATACTGGAGGAACTCAGCATCTATGGAGAGGAATAAACAGTCGACATTTCAGGCCAAGACTTTGCATCAGGACCTGATAAAGGATCTTGGCCCAAAATGTCAAATTGTTTATTCCTCTCTATAGATGCTGCCTGACATGTTGAGTTCCTCCAGTGTTTTGTGTGTGCTGCTGTGTATTCAACATCTTCAAATAGAGAGAAGGGGGGAAATCAGAACAGCAGATAAATTTCTGGACTGACATGGTAAGTAAATTGGCTCTTATATTTTACTTTTATATACACCATTATGCATCAATGCAATTTGTAACAGTTGCAAACATATGAAATTAAGTTTTATGTAAACTTTCAGGAAGTAATTCATATCAAGTATTCCCGAATCCGCATAGTAGAATGTAACTGGCATTCATTATCATAATTAATACTTGCATTTATGATCATATTTTTGTTACTGATAGTGTGATACCTCCTGTAGCTAATAAAGTGGTGATTGAGTGTATGTTTGTGGCCTTCTGCTGTAGCCCGAATATTTCAAAGTTCGGTGTGTTGTGCGTTCATAGATGATCTTCCACACACCACGGTTGTATCGCGTGGTTATTTGAGTTACTGTCGCCTTCTTGTCAGCTTGAACCAGCCTGGGCAGTCTCCTCTAACCTCTCTCATTAACAAAGCCGTTTCGCTCACAGTACATCCAACTTCAGCAATACCCCACCACATCCTACTTTCACCAATGAGCACGAAGTGTTTTGCTTTTAAAAAGCAAGCAAAAGATTCCCTCCAGTGTTTGCACAGAGACAACAAGCAAATAGATGTTTGTTTAATCTGTGTAAGAAGACATTAGTTTTTGCACAAGGTTTCTTGATTTAGTTTTTCACTAGTATAATTTAACTATAATTTTTATTCTTTTGTTGTCTGTACCTACATGCCTGTGATTTTGCTGCAAGCAACTTTTTCCATTGCAGTTGTACTTGTGCACATGATGATAAACTTGTCAGGGTGTTATGACCTGGCATGGTGGAAACAGATTCAATGATAACTTTCAAAAAGTAATACCTAAAATTCAAAAAAAAAATGGAGGTTTATAAGGAAAGAGCAAGAGATCAAGATTCTACCAATGCAGACAAGATGGGCTAAATGCAGTATGATTCCATGACTGAGAGGAGTAGGGATGCAGGAAGCTTTTGCAATGCTATAGGATCTTGTGGATCCATTTAAAGAAACAAACACTTTTTTTGTGACTGTATGTTTTTCTGTTGATGTATCCATTTGTGCTGTGTGCTGCTGATAATATGTTTTCACCTTGGCTCTGGAGGAACACTTTTGTTTGACTATAATTATGTATGGTTGAATAACTAAACTTGACCTTCTCACTTAACATGACCTCCAAATAAACTTCTTCAGTGCTGAATTATGAACACCAGTAAGAATGGAATATTAAACTGTAAACTCCAGAGTCAGAAGCTTTACACTTATCCAAGCTAAAAATGAAACCCTACAGCTTTCTAAACTGTTATACTGTATATGTATATCAGTTTCTTTCATTTTAGATCAGTTTTCTATTGAGGTCAAGTACATCCGGAACCAGGACACCATCTCGTATGAAATCCCCTGCAATTATATTAAGGCAGTGCTTTCCAGGTCCTGCTGTTTGCTGTATAATCCATTCACTCAAATATGGGTAATTAGGAAAAGTCAGTTCCTTCAAAGAGCTGTGGAGGTGAGTCACAACGTACCACCAATCTTCTGTAAGGTTCATGCCAGCAACAAAGAAGCCATCTACATGGGGAGTAAATAAAATAAATATGGTTAAGATTGCATTCAAAATAGAAGGATAATTGTGAGAGATATTAGCTTAGAAATGTATCCTTGGCCAGTAATGCTAAGCACGCCATGTACAAATTAAAGCATGTTGCGCTCTGTTGAACTCAATAGAATGAATTTCATACGCAAAGTACAACAATATGCCTATGCAGCATGAAGCTCAAACTAAACATTAAAAACATACACAGAAGTGGCAGCTGTAATTCTAAAGTGTCAAAATGAGTCTATAGATTTCTCAAAATCTCTACCTGCATATCTATCACATCAGGGTTGATTTTCATGGCTTGGGAGTGTCCTCGAATTGTAAAGCACAGAAGTAGGCCCTTCAGCCATTTGGATCCAACCTGCACCATTTTGTACTATAATTAACTTTTTTTGTTATTCTAATTCGTTAATTGGCGCAAGTCGATATTAGACTCCACTTTGCTGATTAAGGCAACAAGGGAGATTGAAGCATCAAGGCGAGTGCAGAGGGTGAGTACCAGCTGCGTGTCTTTTGATCGCTTGCTACCAGAGAGGGGAGCGCCTGCCACTGTGCCCAGAGAGTGTTGCCCAGGTTTTCTGTGTTTTAGATGTGGACTTGAACTATAGACTTCTTTTTCCAGTCTTATTGTTTATTGCATTCTGTGTTTTTTGTCCAGTCTTTGCCGCAAAAACAACTAGTTTCAACATACACTGGTGATATTAAATCTGATTCTGATCCTCCCCAAACCAAAGGTTGAAATAGCCAGTTGACTGAATCAGACGATGATTTATCAGGTTTATCATCACTGGCACACAAATTTGTTGTGGCAGCAGTACTTACAATAGATTAAAAATACTTTAGGTTACAATAAGAAATATGAGAAAAATAAAAAGTAAATTGTGCAAAAAAAGAGCAAAGTAACGCGGTAATGTTTATGGACTACTCAGAAATCTGATGGCGAGGGGGAAGAAGCTGTTCCTGAAATGTTAGGTGTGTGACTCCTGTACCTCCTCCCTGATGGTAGTATCAGAAGAGGGCATGTCCTGGAGGGTGAGAGTCCTTAATGACGGATAAAGCCTTCTTGAGGCACTGCCTTTTAAGTATATCCCTGATGGTGAGGGGTCTAATGCCCATGATGAAGCTGGGTCAGTCTACAACCCTCTGCAGATATTTTTCAATCTGCTGCATTGGAGCCTCCTTACCAGGAAGTGATGCCACCAGTCAGAAGGCTCTCTACATTACGTATGTGGAAAGTTGCCAGTGTCCCAGATACTATAACCAATTATATCTTGCAGAATATTTTGAATAATTTTTCAGGATCTGCATATTACTGGCATGGATAGATTGTATTCCCCATCCCTTCTTGCCCTTGAGAAGGTGACGTTGAGGCATGTTCATGAACCACTGCAGTCTTTCAAATGAAGCTCTTCCTGTAACATTGTTAGAACAAAAGTCTACAGCACGTTGTTGTGCTGACCATGTAACCAACTCTAGAAACTGCCTAGAATTACCCTATTTCATAGCCCTATATTTTTCTGAACCCCATGTACCTAAGGGTCTCTTAAAAGACCCTAATGTATCCGCCTCCACCACCATCACCGCCAGTGCATTCCACACACCCACCACTCTCTGTGTGGAAAAACTTACCCGACATCCCCTCCGTACCTATTTCCAAGCACCTAAAAACAATGCCCCCTCACGTTAGCCATTTCAGCTCTGGGAAAAAGCCATGTGACGATAGGTTAGATGGAGATAAAACCCAGAACAGTGAAGGATGGTGGGCAACGTGGAAGCAAACTTCCCAAGTACCATTCACAACTAAATGTAGCAGGGCTGAAGATCTGATCCAATCCATTAGTCGTGAGATCACTTGGCTCTGACTATTGCACACTATTTTTGTGGTCTGGCATGCATGCAATCTGTGTCAGCTCAGGTTTAAATCTGGATTCTGCTTCCAACATTCCCTTCAACATTCTTCATTGTGTCAAGGTTGGTATTCTGACTTGGTAGAGTCCTCGAGTTGTAAAGCACAGAAGCAGGCGGGTTCTTTCTTATAACTTGCAGGTTGAGACAGTAGTAAGGAAGGCAAATGCAATGTTAGCATTCATTTAAAGAGGACTAGAGTATAAAAGCAAGGATGTATTGCTGCAGCTTTATAAGACACTGGTCAGACCACACTTGGAATATTTGGGGTCCCTTATCGAAAGGATGCATTGGCAGAGGAGGTTCATTAGAATGATCCCGGAAATAAAAGGGCTAAGTATTTGGAGTATCTGATGGCTCGGGGCCTGTACTCGCTGGAATTGGGAAGAATAAAGGAGGAGTCTCATTGAAACCTACTGAACATTGAAAGGCCTGGATAGAGAGGATGTTTGCTATAGTAGGAGAGTCTACAGCCTCAGATTAGAAAGACATCCCTTTGGAACAGAAATGAGGAAGAATTTCATTAGCCAGAGGGTAGGAGCGGTGAATCTGTGGAATTCATTGCCACGATGGCTTTGAAGGCCCAGTCATTGCGTATGTTTAAAGCTGAGGTTGATAGGATCTTGATTAGTAACAGCACCAAAGGTTACAGGGAGAAGGCAAGAGAATAGGGTTGAGAGAGATAATAAATCTGCCATGACGGAATAGCAGAGCAAACTTGATGGGCTGAATGGCCTAATTCTGCTGTTTTGTCTTAAGGCCTTGTATTGGACTAAGTGAGGGGACACAAGGTAATAGCATCTGACACATCGCCCCTTGTGGAGTTCTCTACTGTAAAGAGCTACACCTCACATCAAATCAATCAGCATCCTTAGACACAGAGGGATAACAGATTATAAAAATAAAAGAATCTACAAATGCTGGAAATCCAAAGCAACACATACAAAATGCTGGGGGAGCTCAGCAGACCAGGCAGTATCTATGGAAAAGAGTAAACTGTCAACGTTTTGAGCCAAGACCTTTCATCAGGACACTACACCCTATGGTTTTATAAAATATATAATTTCTGTTTGATATGTTTTTCTTGTAAAGATGCTACGTGCCTGTGATGCTGTTGCAGTAAGCTTTTCATTGCACCTGTGCATAGAGGTACTTGTGCAGATGACAATAATCTTTTACTTTGCTGTCTGCTGGTTTCTCCACACCCATCCTTTGTAGGAGATAGCAGAATACCAAACCATGTGTGTGTGTTCTGAGAACTATTCCCTGTTACCTGACCTCAATACCAGCTGCTCCACACCTGCCTTGAGAAGAGTAAAAAGGTCATGTTTCTAGTACCTGGTCGTCCCTTCTGTTTCTGCGTTTCTAGATACTGAACAAGTGATCTAGGCTTGTATGTATCTGCCCACCAATAGGGGATTCCAGGCCAAAGTTTGGGATATTCTTCTGCAATATTGTTTTCATAGGACATGATGACTTGACAACCCAAGTTCCATAGTTTCCTTAATGTTACCTGTTCCTGTAGAGAAAGAGCATTGTAGAAACATCTCTATTAATTAAAAACTATATAATCCACAATACGTAGAAATTAAGCAGAATTTACCAAATGAATGAACACCTTTTCCCTTTGTTTCCTTCTTCCCCCCCCCATAAATTATAAATTAACTTATAATGTGCAAACATTTTCTTCTTATTCATAGGTCTTTACAATTAATTAATTGTTCATTCAAGGATGGCATGATGGCTTAGCACTGTACTACAGCGCCAGCGATCACCGGCCGGGTTTAATTCCCCCAACTGTAAGGAATTTGTACATTCTCCTTGTGACTGGTCGGTTTCCTCTGGGTGCTTTAGCGTTCGTGAATTGAGGGTGTGCTATTTTGGCACCAAAACGGGCTACCCAATGCAATCCTCGCTGATCTGATTTGATTTGACGCAAATGACGCATTTCACTGTATGTTTTGATGTACATGCAACAACTAAAGCTAATCTTTAAATCTCTTGATCATTACTCTAAAAGCGTAACTTACAACAGAGGTTTTCAGGCAGAGTTTGGACCCAAATATGTTCTCAATTTTCTGAATTAACTGGTGGTGCTGTTGGTCGTTCATCCCTTCAAAGAACCTGCAAGCCAATATAACTACTTCCTTGGGATGGGTTTCCAACCAGTCTCTGAACTCCTTGAAAGCATCCTTTAAAATACAAAACTGTGATTAAGGAAAGCAACCTTAAAGATTTTAAGCAACCTATCTTTTTTTGCATAATCCTTTCTACTACTGGGTATAGAAATCACATAATAGAGTACAAAGTGAATTTTATTGAATTGGATGCCCATTGGTCGCAATGGTTCAGAATCAGGTTTAATATCACTGGCAAACTGCATGTTGTGAAATCTGTTAACTCGGCAACAGCAGTACAATACATGATAAAAAGAGAAACGAAACTGAATTACGGTAAGTGTGCATATTATGTAGTTAAATAAGTAGTGTAAAGACAGAAATAAAAATAGTAGTGTTCATGGGTTCAACGTCCATTTAGAAATTGGATGGCAGAGGGGAAGAAGCTGTTCCCAAAACACTGACTGTGTGCCTTCAGGCTTCTCCATGGTAGCAATAAGAAGAGGGCACGTCCTGGGTGGTGGGGGTCCTTAATGATGAATGCTGCCTTCCTTGAAAGATGTCTTGGATACTAAGAGGCTAGTACCCATGATGAAGGTGACTAATCTTACAACTCCTTGCACCTTGCTTTGATACTGTGCAGTGGCTCCTCCCCCATTCTGCAGCCGGTCAGAATGCTCTCCCTGTACATCTATAGTAGTTTGAGTGTTTCAGGTGACAACCCAAATCTTCTCAAACTCCTAATCAAATATAGCCGCTGTCTTTCCCTCTTTATAGCTGCATCGTTATGTTGGGACCAGGTTAGTTCCTCGGAAATCTTGACTCCCAGGAACTTGAAATTGCTCCCCTTCTCCACTTCTGATCCCCCAATGATGATTGGTTTGTGTTCCTTCGTCCTACCCTTTCTAGTGTCCGGTATCAGTTCTTTGGTCTTACTGACACTACCACTCAGCTAGCTGGTATATCTCGCTCCTGTATGCCCTCGCGTCACCATCTGTGATTCTGCCAACAATGGTTGTATCATCAACAAGGTTATAGATGGTATTTGAGCTATGCCTCGACACATAGCCATGGATGTAGAGAGGGTAGAGCAATGGGCTAAGCACACATTCCTTAGATGCCCCATTGTTGATTGTCAGTGAGGTGGAGAGGTTATTACCAATCCAGACGGACAGTGGTCTTCCGGTTAAGAAGCTGAGGATCCCGTTGCAAAGGAAAGTACAAAGCAATCAATATACTCAGTGGCCACTTTATTAGATATCTCCTGTACCTAATAAAGTGGCCACTGAATGCATAATTCCAAAGCAATCAATATATCAAAATCAGGTTTACTATCACCGGCATGTGTCATGAAATTTGTTAACTTAGCAGCAGCAGTACAATGCAATACATGATAATATAGAAAGAAAAAAAAAGTATGTATATTAAATAGTTGATTGAAACAGGGCAAAACAGAAATAATATAAAAAAGTGAGGTGGTGTTCATGGGTTCAATGTCTATTTAGGAATTGGAGGCCAGATAGGAAGTAGTTGTTCCTGAATCACTGAGCGTGTGCCTTCAGGCTTCTGTATCTCCTTCCTGACGGTAACAATGAGAAGAGGTCATGTCCTGGGTGATGGGGATCCTTAATGATGCACGCCGTCTTTCTGAGGCACCGCTCCTTGAAGATGGCTTGGATACCATGGAGGCTTGAACCCAAGATGGAGCTAACTAATTTTACAACTTTCTGTAGCTTCATTCGGTCCTGTGCAGTAGCCCCCTCCATACCAGACAGTGATGCAGCCTGTCAGAATGCTGTCCACAGTACATCTATAGACGTGTTCGAGTGTTCTAGGTGACAAACCAAATCTCTTCAAACTCCAAACGAAATATAGCCACCGTCTTGCCTTCTTTATAGCTGCATCGATATGTTGGGACCAGGTTAAATCCTCAGAGATCTTGACACCCAAGAACCTGAAATTGCTCACTCTCTCTACTTCTGATCCCTCTATGAGGATTGGTATGTGTTCCCTCATCATACCTTTTCTGAAGTCCACAATTGGCACTTACTGATGTTGAGTAAGTATGTAAGTATATCACGTAGCAAATCCAATACTGACCACTTCACATTACTTACCTAAACAAATTTCTCATCCTTTCTTACAAAAAAAGCATTTTTCACTGTAAACCTTGTACTTTATCTGACACTTCTCAATTATAAATATGGAGTTGGTTAGCAAGTCTGTGGAGCTACATATAATTAGCCAACATTACTAACGTTGTTGGATAAATCACAGCTGCTGATGAGCCAGCTTACTAGAGCGAGATCGGATATCTAGTTGAGTAGTGTCACGACCTCTTGTTCAACATTAGCATATCTAAAGTGTTGATTGTTGACTTCAGGAAGGGGAAGGAGGATGAACATGTGCCAAAATGCATTGGGGAATCAGCGGTGGAGAGAATCGGCAGCTTTAAATTCCTGAGCATTAACCTATCAGATGGCCTGTCCTAAACTCAGCACACAGATGCAATCATAAAGAAAGAGCACAATGTCTTTACTTTCTTAGGTTAAGGAGGTTCACCTTGTCACCAAACACTAACAAATGTCACAGATAATACTAGATAAAGTATAGTACTTCCTCTCCCCTCTTCTTCTATTCCTCACTCTGGCCTCTTACCTCTTCTCACCTGTCAATCAACTCTGCACCCCCCCCCCCAGATCCCCTTCCCATTCTATCAGATACCTTCTTCTCAAGCCCTTTATCTTTCCTGCCCACCTGGCTTCTTCACTTATCACCTTCAAGCTATCTTCCTGCCCTTTCCACCTACCCTGTTATTCTGGTATCTTCCCCCCTTCCTCTTCAGCCCTGGAGATTAGTGTTGGCCCAAAATGTCGACTTTTTATTCATTTACATAAATGCTGCCTGACCTGCTGAGTTCCTCCAGCATTGTGTGTGTGTGTGTGTGCGCGCGCACACAGACTTTTTCATATTCACATTATAGAAAGTATCCTGACTGGTGCATCATGGTCTGGGACAGCAATTCAAATGGGCAGAAGCTGCAGAATGGTGGACTATCCCTCCCCACCTGCAGTATCTACAGGAGGTGCCACCTCAAGAAGGCAACATCCATCAACGATCCCCACCATCTACGCCACGCCACCTCGCAGCTACCACTGGAAAGGAGGCAAAGAAGCTTGAGGTCCCACATCACCAAGTTCAAGAACAACTATTTCCCCTTAGCCATTTGTTTCCTAAAGCAATTGAAAAAAAATGGTAATCACTACAGTTTAGCAACACCATGATCATTTGGCACTAAAATAGGCTTTTTTATTCCAATTGTGTTCTTTCTTGTAAAAACTGTGTATAAAAGAAGGGTCAGAGCTGTCTCTATTTCCTGAGGAGACTGAGGTCCTTTAGCATCTGCCAGACAATGCTGAGGATGTTCTACGAGTCTGTGGTGGCCAGTGCTATCATGTTTGCTGTTGTGTGCTGGGACAGCAGGCTGAGGGTAGCAGACACCAACAGAATCAACAAACTCATCCGTAAGGCCAGTGATGTTGTGGGGATGGAACTGGACTCTCTGACGGTGGTGTCTGAAAAGAGGATGCTGTCCAAGTTGCATGCCATCTTGGTCAATGTCTCCCATCCACTACATAATGTACTGGTTGGGCACAGGGGTACATTCAGCCAGCGACTCATTCCACCGAGATGCAGCACAGAGCATCATAGGAAGTCATTCCTGCCTGTGGCCATCAAACTTTACAACTCCTCCCTTGGAGGGTCAGACACCCTGAGCCAATAGGCTGGTCCTGGACTTATTTCATAATTTACATACTACTATTTAACTATTTATGGTTCTATTACTATTTATTATTTATGGTGCAACTGTAACAAAAACGAATTTCCCCCGGGATCAATAAACTATGACTATGACTATAAATCACTAGATTCTGGAATGGCTCCAGAAGACTGGAAAATCGAAAATGTCACTCCACTCCTCAAGAAGGGAGAGAGGCTGAAGAAAGGAAACTATAGGCCAGTTAGTCTGACCTCAGTGGTTGGGAAGATGTTGGAGTCGATTATTAAGGATGAGGTCACAGGGTACTTGGAGGCAGATGATAAAAAAGGGTGTAGTGTGCATGGTTTCCTCAAGGGAAAATCTTGCCTGGCAAATCTGTTGGAATTCTTTGAAGAAATAACAAGCAGGATAGACAAAGGTGAATCGGCTGATGTTGTGTACTTGGATTTTCAGAAGGCCTTTGACAAGGTGCCACACACAAGGCTACTTAACAAGCTACAAACTGAAGGTATGACAGGAAAGATTATAGCACGAATAAAGCAGTGGCTGATTGGCAGAAGGCAAAGAGTGGGAATTAAGGGAGCCTTTTCTGGCTGGCTGCTGGTGACTAGTGGTATTCCACAGGGGAGGGGTCTGTATTGGGATCGATTCTTTTTACGTTTTATGTCAATGATTTAGATGATGGACTTGATGGCTTTGTTACAAAGTTTGCAGATGATACGAAGGTAGGTGGAGGGGCAGGTAGTTTTGAGGAAGTCGAGAGACTACAGAAGGACATGAACAGATTAAGAGAATGGGCAAAGAAGTGGCAGATGGAATACAGAGTTGGGAAGTGTATGGTCACTTCCTAACTTCTACTTTGGTAGAAGAAATGAAAGGGTTGACTATTTTCTAAATGGAGAGAAAATACAAAAAAACTGAGGCACAAAGGGACTTGGGAGTCCTTGTGCAGGATTCCCTAAAGGTAATTTGCAGTTGAGTCTGTGGTGAGGAAGGCAAATGCAATGTTAGCATTCAATTCAAGAGGACTAGAATATAAAAACAATGATGTAATGTTGAAACTTTATAAAGCACTGGTAAGGCCTCACTTGGAGTATTGTGAGCAGGATTGGGTCCCTTATCTTAAAAAGGATGTGCTGAAACTGGAGAGGGTTCAAAGGAGATTCATGAATGTGATTCCAGGATTGAATGGCTTGTCATATGAAGAGTGTTTGATGGCTCTGGGCCTGTATTCACTCGAATTCAGAAGAATGAGGGATGATCTCATGGAAACCTATCGAATGGTGAAAGGCCTTAATAGAGTGGATCTGGAGAGGATGTTTCCTATGGTAGCAGAGTCTAAGACCAGAGGGGACAGCCTCAGAATAGGGGGTTGTCCTTTTAGAAGAGAGATGAGGAGGAATTTCTTCAGCCAGAGAGTGGTGAATTTGTGGAATTCATTGCCACAGGTGGCTGTGGAGGCCAAGTCTTTATGTATATTTAAGGCAGAGGTTGATAGATTAAGGCATGAAGGGATGGGGGAGAAGGCAAGAAATTGGGACTGAGAGGAAAATTGGATCAGCCATGACGAAATGGTGGAGTAGACTCGAATGGGCCAAATGGCCTAATTCTGCTCCAGTATTTTATGGTTTTATAATTTAAAGTTTTCCTTGTGAATGTTGCTTCTATGATGCTACGTACCTATGATGCAGCTAAAAGTATGAGAACCAAGGAGAGGAGTAAAATAAATGACTGCTGAGCATTGACTGATGGAACAAAGGGTAAAGGTAACAGGTTTAGGGAATCTTGATTTTCAAGAAATATCGTGGCTTGGGTTAAGAAAAAAAAAGAGGAGCTTAGCAGGTAAGAACAAAAGGGGTACTTATGGAATATAAGGAAATGCAACTGAATGCTTAAGGAAGAAATCAAGAGAGTTAGAAAGGTATGAGGTTGCCCTAGGAGACAAGGTGAAGGAGAATCCTAAGAGATTCTACAGATATGTTAAGAGCAAAAAGATTGCAAGGGACAAAATTTGTCATCTGGATGATCAGAATGGTAATCCATGCGAGGAGCCAAAAGAGATAGGTGAAATGAATTTTTTGCATCTGTATTTACTCAGGAGATGGACACAGAGTCCATAAAAGTGAAACAAAGCATCAATTTCTTGGACCCTATACAGATTACAGAGGAGGAGGTGCTTGCTGTTTTCAGGCAAATTAGGGTGGATAAAGACCTGACAAGGTGTTCCCTCGGACCTTGTGGGAGGATAGTGCAGAAATTGCAGGGCACTCGCAGAGGTATTTAAAATGTCCTTAGCCATGTGTTAGGAGCTGGAGATTAGAGGATAGCTAATGTTGTTCTGTTGTTTAAGAGAGGCTCTAAGAAACAAATAAGGAAATTTTAGACCTGTGAGCCTGACATTTATAGTGGGTAAGTTATTGGAAATATTCTAAGGAGCAAGATATACAAGTATTTGAATAGACAGGGACTGATTAGGGATAGTGCCTAACCAATCTTAGAGTTTTTTGAGGAAGTTACCAGGAAAGTTGATCAAGGAAAGGCAGTAGATATTGTCTACATAGACTTTAGCAAGGCCTTTGACAAAGTCTCACATGGGAGGTTAGTCAAAAAAGTTCAGTCATTTGGTATTCAAGATGAGGTAGTAAATTGGATTAGACATTGACTTTGTAGGAGAAGCCAGAGAGCGCTAGTAGATGGTGGCCACTCTGACTGGAGGCTATGACTAGTGGAGTGCCACAGGGATCAGTGTTTGTCATCTATTTCAATGATCTGGACGATAATATGGTTAACAGGATCAGCAAATTTGTGAATGACACCAAGATTGGGGGTGTGGTGGACAGTCAGGGAGGCCATCATGGCTAGCAGAGGGATCTGCATTAGCTGGAAAAATGGGCTGAAAAATGGCAGATGGAATTTAATGCAGACAAGTATGAGGTGTTGCACTTCAGTAGGATCTACCAGGGTAGGTCTTACACAGTGAACAGTAGGGCACTGAGGAATGTGGTGGAACAAAGGGATCTGGGAATACAGGTCCCACTTTTCATTGAAAGTAGCATCACAGGTAGATAGAGTCGTAAAGAAAGCTTTTGGCACATTGGCCTTCATAAATCAATTTATTGAGTACAGGTGATGGAATGTTATGTTGAAGTTGTGTAAGCCGCCAGCGGAAGTAGTGGATGCGGGTTTGATTTTAACGTTTAAGAATAATTTGGATAGGTATATTGAACACTACAGTACAGAAGCAGGCCCTTCAGCCCATTCAGGCTGTGCGTAACGATTAATCTGGCTAGTCCCATCGACCTGAACCCGGACCATGGTCCTCCATACCTCTCCCATCCATGTACCTATGCAAACGCACATCCACCACTTCCACTAGCAGCTTGTTCCACACTCTCACCACTCTCTGAGTGAAGACGTTCCCTTTAGCTATTTCACCTTAACCCATGATCTCTTGATGCAGTCTCACCCAACCACAGCGGGAACAGCCTACTTGCATTTACCCTATCTTGCCCTCATACCTCTATCAAATCTCCCTTCATTCTCTTACACTCTAGAAAATAAAGTCGTATGAAATTGTATTTCCCTAAAGCTACTTCAGATCATGTTTGTTAGCCGTCTTACCTGAACAGTTATAGTTGTATAGATCCCGTGGACAAAGTGCAGATTTTCAGTTGTATCATTTGGTTTATAAGCAATCCGAAGATCAAAGAATCGAATTCCTTCCTCCAGCTGTTGAGTTACATTGGATTCCTAAAATATAAGTAACAGAATTCTAGTTTTAAAATCCCTCCTGCTGTATAATTAAGTTGATGTTTGCTCTCTCTTTGACTCCATTTCAAAACAGCATTTTCATTCTTTTCCTCTGGAAGCTCCGGAAAAACCTTGTGTCTCTTTGCTCCCATTCAATGTTTTACTGGGCTTCTGATCTCGGCAATGTCTCTTTGTGTGATGTAGACACTTTTTTTACAGCATTATTCATTTCTATTTCAGCTGCATCAACATCCTGATCATCCAAACTCTCTGCGATGGTATTTTTTAATGCACATTGATGCGCTGCTGTGGAAGCATGCATTAGGAGTTTGTGTAGATTCGGCATGACGTCTAAAACTTTGACAAACTTCTACAGATGTGTAGTGGGGAGTATATTGACTGGCTGTATTGCAATCTGGTATGGAAACACCAAAGCCCTCAAATAGAAAATCAAAATACAAAAAAAATTCTGGGTACAGCATAACAGGTAAAGCCCTCCCAACCATTGAGCACATCTACGTGGAGCGTTATCACAGGAAAGCAGCATCCATCAGCAGGGACCCCCACCAATCAGGACATGCTCTCTTCTCGCTGCTACCATTAGGAAGAAGGTACAAAAGCCTCAGGGCTCACAGCGCCAGATTTAAGGACAGTCATTACCCCTCAACCATCAGGCTCTTGAACCGAAGGGGATAACCTCACTCAACTTCACTTGCCCCATCACTGAGATGTTCCCACAACCCATGGGCTCACTTTCAGGGACGCTTTATCTCATGTTCTTGATATTTATTGCTTACTTATTTTTTTTTTTGTATTTGCACAATTTCTTGTCTTTTGCACACTGGTTGAGCAGCCAAGTGCGTGGGGTCTTCCACTGATTCTATTATGGTTATTATTCTATTATGGATTTATTAGTACGCCCCCAAGAAAATGAATCTCAGGGTTGCATACGGTGACATATGTGTACTTTGAACTTATAATCCTCATAAAATTCAACTTCTTGCAAGGTCATAAAGTGAATTGGGATGTTGTACAAGCATTTTTTAACATATCTCTTTTTATTCTTTATACATATGCTCTGCATATGCCTAATAATAAAATTGCATATTCTACACTTAACTATTTCAGAGATAGGTGGTAGAATGTTTTCAGTTACAGAGGTTAACTAAATCACAAGTGGGAAGGGATTGAAGGAGAAGATGGTTTATAAAGGAGAATCACAAGGCGGCTAATAAGACAAGATATTCATTGCCATAGATGGCCGCGGAGGCCAAGTTATTGGGTATATTTAAAGCGGAGGTTGATAGATTCTTGATTAAGTAAGGGCATCAAAGGTTATGGAGAGAATGGCAGAAGAATGGGATAATAAATCAGCCATGATAAAAAGGCATAGCAGAGTCAATAGACCGAATGGCCTAATTCTGCTCCTACATCTTATGATTTTCTACTGGACCTAGTGCCATGAGGTAATGTCGCTTGACAAATCAACCCTTGTGGGGGTTTCAACTGCAAAGAGCTACACCTCACATCAAACCAACCAACAGCTCTCGACACAAACCTCTTAAAGGGCATGATCTGCAATCGTCCCTTCTGTCACGCACTCACTGACAGAAAGGAAGAATCACAAACAAACCAAATAATGAATGACAGACTTACAAACAGGACAAAGGCACCTCAAAGCACAAAGCCAATCAAGAGAACCACAAAAGGAGAAAAAGAGGGAAGATACAAGAATCCTGGCAATCCAATGATTTATTCAGACTGAACGGACACCCATCACCATTTTACTGCTATTTAAAATGTGCCAGGTTCCTTAAGGTTGTTATAGCCAGGGTGGTAGTAGTGTTAAGTTCCTACACTTATCAAATGCTCCCAATGGTGTGTGACTCTGACAGCCTCTGACAACCAAGTCCTTCAAGTGTGGCTTAGTTGCTATGCCCAACGGAACTGTTTCTACTGACAGGAGAAGGGGCAAAGGTGGGTTACTGGTGCCTTAAAATGAGTTGCCTCAGTGGTTGGCAGCTCATCTAGGGGAAGGAAAACTCTGATCTCAAACCTCCACTGCCTTGCAGTTATACCCACTCACGGTAAAGACTATGGGAGTAAACCCCGATGAAAAACCCAGAGCTGGAGTCCCTAAGGCACTCCTACGTTGAGTTCAATGCTGACTAGCAACTCCCGCGAAGCCGCTGGTGCCACACTGTATCGGTCTCTGCCGTTCCTTTAGATTCATCAGCTGCATGGAGAGGGGGAACCTGCTGCATGATCAACAGCTTATTCTCCATATCCTACTGCCCTGGCTTGTGTATCGCGTAGACAGCGAGGACGCAACATCCGTAGTCGACCTCGACCAATGGAGGGCCTCTTCAAATGTGCCAGGCAAGCTGCAGTGCCCATAACAGTAACGTGAGACTTGCAGTTTAGAGAGGGCCACAATGTGCAGATTCTGACTAATTCCCATGTAAAACGGTAGTCTGACTCCCATTTATGTCATTGACCTACCTATCACAAACTGTAAACACCAGAGACAGAAGCAAACCATGTCACTGGAATATAGAGAAACTGACATAAAACTGCAAGAAACAAGACTGTACAGCATCATCACCACATAGAACAACATACACAAAAAGCTGAGGGAATTTAGGGACCGCATGAGTGGTTAAGTGGTTTAATCTCATTAAAACATCACATGAAGATCTTATTTTATTATTTTCCGTATATTCTTTAAAATGATAATACAGTATAACACATTATAGAAGAAAACTTTTCAAGCGGAGCAGCTAGAAGATTGGAACAATTATTTCAACTAAAGAAAAGATGACTTTGCTCTCCGTATGTGAT
Source organism: Mobula hypostoma (assembly GCF_963921235.1). Lineage (NCBI taxonomy): Eukaryota > Metazoa > Chordata > Chondrichthyes > Myliobatiformes > Myliobatidae > Mobula > Mobula hypostoma. Next base: position 169,015,115 of record NC_086103.1, on the reverse strand, counting down.
TAACATTAAAGAATGTATGAAGACTTATATTAAATAAATTAAGGTAGTCTTCATACTGGTATCTGACACTAAAATGGATCCTGTTTCAGGCTGTTGAGTGAAAGCCATTAAAAATGGGGAAGGATCATCGTGGCACTTAATGGGACTTGCAAATGAAGTATGTTATTAAGACAAAGGAATCTTCACCCTCTGCCTAACCATGGCACACTACATTGGAATAACTACTGCTTACAAATGCCTTGCAATGTTGGCTGCAAAAGGCAGAGCTTACCTGTGTCGTACACCATCTGCGTATCTCTGGGCGTGTGATGCAGGGTATTATGTGATCCAGACAGTTTAAAAACTTATCTGAAGGTTTGACGGGAGAATTTAAGTCCAAGCAGTAGGACATGGAGTCATGGCTTCCTGCAAAGGAACAACAGTCATTCTATTTACCATACGATGAATCACAAATGCACACAGGTCAATCACCAATCTACTAACCACATTTACCACACATCAACACAAAGCAATTGCTAAGAAGCTAGATTTCCCCCATGTTTGGTACACATAACACTAAATCACAAGCCGCCCTCAAAACATCTTCAAATTGACAATGTGTGTGGAATGAGGTGATGGCACTCAATGGCTGTGCATTGTTTGAATACCCCACATTTACCAGCTGGTATTGGACGTACAGTCAGTGGGCACATTATTAGGTACACCTGTACACGTGCTCATTAATGCAAATATCTAATCAGCCAATCATGTGGGAGTGTTCGTTTGGTGGAAGAACAAGCTGGACACTCAGGGATTTGGGCTATCTTTTTCCTTCTGACTATGTTTTTTGAAATCGTAACCATATGTGCTGTTTCTCCAATGTGCAATGTGCTTTGTGTCATTGGCAATGTGGTGTGCACCTTAGAACGGGAGGAACGCTGTTCGATTTGGCTATATTCATGTACGGTTGAATGATAACTAAACTTCAAAGTTCAAAAATTCAAAAGTAAAATTTATTATCAGAGTACATGCATGTTACTACATACAGCCCAGAGATTCTGTGGGTATACTCAGCAAATCTATGGAAAAGTAATTGTAAACAGGATCAATGAATAACAAACTGTGCAAATGCAAACATAAATAAATAGCAATAAATAAAGAGAGCATGAATAAACAAGATATGGGGTCCTTAAAGTGAGACCATCAGTTGAGGGAACACCAGAAATAGAATGAGTGCAGTTATGAGTGAGTCCTGAAGATCTTCTACCATCTACCTGATGGCAGCAGCGAATGCACAGGGTTATCTAATCCAGAGGGTTAGTAACTTTAAACTCCTGGGTGTCACTATCTCAGAGGACCTGTCCTGGATCCATCATGTAAATATAATTGCAAAGGAAAGCACCTCAGTGCATCCACTTCCTCAGGAGTCTGCAGTGATTCGGCATGGCAAACCTCTATTGATGTGTGGAGGGAAGTGTGCAGACTGGCTGCATTACCGCCTGGTATGGGAACACCAATGCCTTTGAGCAGAAATACGACAGAAGGTAGTGTATTTGACCTAGTACATTATAGGTAAAGCCCTCCCAGCTTTGAGCACATTTACATGAAATGCTGTCGTAGAAAAGCAGCATCCATCATCAAAGATTCTCACCACCCAGGCCATGCTCTTTTCTCGCTGCTGCCAACAGGTAGAAGGTGCAGGTACCTCAGGACTTGCACCACCAGGTTCAAGAACAGTTACTATCCCTCAACCATCCGGCTCTTCAACAAAAGAGGATAACTACACTCATCTGTTGCGATGTTCCCACAATCAATGATCTCACTTTAAGGACTCTTTATCTTGTTATTTATTGCCATTTATTTATATTTGCATTTGCACAGTTTGTTGTTCATTGATCCCGTTTACAGTTACTGTTCTATAGATTCGCGAAGTATGCCACCAGGAAAAAAAATCTCAGGGCTGTGTGCGGTGACGTGTACATACTCTGGTGATAAATTTTACTGAGAACTTTGATTAGCTACAGGAGCTAACTACGTCTGCATGCTGCTATGCATTGAGTTGTTGCCACTGCTGGAAGAACAGGTGCACTAACTCAGGTATCCTGGAGGAAGCTAACATTAACACCACAGCCACAATCGTGACTCAACACCAATTGCGATGGGTCGGCCACGCCATCCGTGTGCCTGACTCCCGCCTCCCTAAGCAACTCCCATTCGGCCAACTCAAGGATGCAAAGCGCACTCCCGGAGGACAGGAAAAGTGGTTCAAGGACAATATCAAAACCCACCTGAGGAAGTGCCACATCAACCTGACTGGACGGGAGAAATTAGCACAGGACAGGAAAAGCCGGAAAAGAACTGCCTATGAGGGAACTGCACAGATGGAAGAATACCTCCACCATGCCACTGAGACTAAAGGCTGATTTATACTTCTGCGTCAACTCGACGCTGTAACCTACGCAAGTGACCTACGCGTGTTGTGAGCATTTATACTCGTGCGTTGGTGTGTCTGCGTTGCTCTGCAATTCGGGCACATCGCGCATGCGCACACACCTGCCTGCGCAAGGCTTCATGGTCATGGTAGTCTTTCTCGGGGTAAACAAGTTTAAAGCCAGCGTCTTTTTTCGTAAAAGCGAAATGTGTCCTCCATAATTTCGGAGGTCTGTAAAGATTTATGGAAAGCATTGCAGCCAGAGTTCCTTCCCTGCCCTTCAGTCGCCCAATGGGAAGCTATTGCGGCGTAGGAGGAAATGCGATGTTACCAAGCAGACCAATCACAGTTGTTGCATTCTGCATTGCTGCAACGCATAGTTACATTTTGGGAGAGGTGCACGTCAGGCTATGGCCTAGGGATCCGCGTAGGCTCTGCGCAGGATTCACGGCAACGCCATACCTACGGCGTCGGGTTGACGCAGAAGTATAAATCAGCCTTAAGCAGTTTCAACATATGGAGGGACTAGGAAAGGCCCAACCAGCTACATCCACCACCACCTCAATGACCTACAGCTGCCATCACTGCAATCGGACTCGTGGATCACGGATCCGCCTCCTCAGTCATCTTGAGGCCCACAAGTGACCAGATCAACCACCAGGAGGAGACTATGAGTGATCGCTGATGCTGATGATGTTGCCATGATTGGCTGATTAGATTACTGGCATTACCCGAGGTGTACAGGTGACCCTAATAAAGTGGCTACTGAATGTATTTTTTTTAATCCAATTCCTAGGGTCAATTCTTCCATGTTTTTGTAAACGTAGACAAATGTAGGTCCCCTGAAGACAGAAACAGGTGAATTGATTATGGGGAGCAAGGACACGGCAGACCAATTGAATAATTACTTTGGTTCTGTCTTCACTAAGGAGGACATAAATAATCTTCCAGAAATAGTAGGGGACAGAGGGTCCAGTGAGATGGAGGAACTGAGCGAAATACATGTTAGTAGGGAAGTGGTGTTAGGTAAATTGAAGGGATTGAAGGCAGATAAATCCCCAGGGCCAGATGGTCTGCATCCTAGAGTGCTTAAGGAAGTAGCCCAAGAAATAGTGGATGCATTAGTGATAATTTTTCAAAACTCGTTAGATTCTAGACTAGTTCCTGAGGATTGGAGGGTGGCTAATGTAACTCCACTTTTTAAAAAAGGAGGGAGAGAGAAACCGGGGAATTATAGGCCGGTTAGCCTAACGTTGGTGGTGGGGAAACTGCTGGAGTCAGTTATCAAGGATGTGATATCAGCACATTTGGAAAGCGGTGAAATGATCGGACAAAGTCAGCATGGATTTGTGAGGGGAAAATCATGTCTGACGAATCTCATAGTATTTTTTGAGGATGTAACTAGTAGAGTGGATAGGGGAGAGCCAGTGGATGTGGTATATTTGGATTTTCAAAAGGCTTTTGACAAGGTCCCACACAGGAGATTAGTGTGCAAACTTAAAGCACACGGTATTGGGGGTAAGGTATTGGTGTGGGTGGAGAATTGGTTAGCAGACAGGAAGCAAAGAGTGGGAATAAACGGGACCTTTTCAGTATGGCAGGCGGTGACTAGTGGGGTACCGCAAGGCTCAGTGCTGGGACCCCAGTTGTTGACAATATATATTAATGACTTGGATGAGGGAATTAAATGCAGCATCTCCAAGTTTGCGGATGACACGAAGCTGGGTGGCAGTGTTAGCTGTGAGGAGGATGCTAAGAGGATGCAGGGTGACTTGGATAGGTTGGGTGAGTGGGCAAATTCATGGCAGATGCAATTTAATGTGGATAAATGTGAAGTTATCCACTTTGGTGGCAAAAATAGGAAAACAGATTATTATCTGAATGGTGGCCGATTAGGAAAAGGGGAGGTGCAACGAGACCTGGGTGTCATTATACACCAGTCATTGAAAGTGGGCATGCAGGTACAGCAGGCGGTGAAAAAGGCGAATGGTATGCTGGCATTTATAGCGAGAGGATTCGAGTACAGGAGCAGCGAGGTACTACTGCAGTTGTACAAGGCCTTGGTGAGACCACACCTGGAGTATTGTGTGCAGTTTTGGTCCCCTAATCTGAGGAAAGAAATCCTTGCCATAGAGGGAGTACAAAGAAGGTTCACCAGATTGATTCCTGGGATGGCAGGACTTTCATATGAAGAAAGACTGGATGAACTGGGCTTGTACTCGTTGGAATTTAGAAGATTGAGGGGGGATCTGATTGAAACGTATAAGATCCTAAAGGGATTGGACAGGCTAGATGCAGGAAGATTGTTCCCAATGTTGGGGAAGTCCAGAACGAGGGGTCACAGTTTGAGGATAGAGGGGAAGCCTTTTAGGACCGAGATTAGGAAAAACTTCTTCACACAGAGAGTGGTGAATCTGTGGAATTCTCTGCCACAGGAAACAGTCGAGGCCAGTTCATTGGCTATATTTAAGAGGGAGTTAGATATGGCCCTTGTGGCTACGGGGGTCAGGGCGTATGGAGGGAAGGCTGGGCCGGGGTTCTGAGTTGGATGATCAGCCATGATCATAATAAATGGCGGTGCAGGCTCGAAGGGCTGAATGGCCTACTCCTGCACCTATTTTCTATGTTTCTATGTTTCTATGTTTTTCTTCCCATCTGGTCTGAATGACTTCCACCAGTCACATCCTTTACTTTCTCGTCAACATCCAAAAGCCACATAAACTCAAAACTACCTTAGTCCATTTCCTCCTTTAGAAGCAGATGTCATTGAGTAACCGGTTATGTTTTCAAATGACACAGCATAATCCAGGAATGAGTCCTTTCAGCTACAAGCTTGTTCTCCTTGGAGGGATGTCTGCATTTCACCTTTCACATTAACCTATGACCTCTAGATCTAATCTCACCCAACGTCAGTGGAAAAAGCCTTCTCACATTTACCTTATCTATACCCCTCACAATTCTGTATACCTCTGTCAAATCTCCACTCAATCTCCTACGCCCCAGGGAATAAAGTTCTAACCTATTCAACTTTCCCTTATAACTCAGCTCCTCAAGTCCTGGCAGTATCCTTATAAATTTTCTCTGCACACTTTCAATCTTATTTAGATATTTCCTGTAGATAGGTGACCAAAACTCGACACAATGTTCCAAATTAGACCTCACCAACATCTTTCACAACTTCAACATAACATCCCAACTCTTATACTCAATACTCTTGATATATGAAGGCCTAAAGTTCTCTTTACAACCATATCTACCTGTGATGCCTCTTTCAAGGAATTATGGGTCTGTATTCCCAGATCCCTCTGTTCTACTGCACTCCTCACAGCCTCCCATTGACTACGTAAGTCCTATCCTGGTTGGTCCTCCCAAAGCGCAACACTCACACTTGTCTGCCTTAAATTCCATGTAAAATTGAACGTAACTTTACATTCAGATCCATTATTTGAATGCAAAACTTGGAAATTTCAATTTAGTAAACTGAATTTAATAAATTCAGGCTCCTGAACCAACGTAGAGCATGAGATTAGAGATAACTCTACCACACCTTTGAGGCATTGAGCAGATAGCCAGAAAATTTTTCCCAGGGTGGAAATGGCTAATATGAGGAGGCATACTCTTAAGATGATTGGTGGAAAGTATAATAGGGATATTTTGAGGTATGTTTGTTTTTTACATGGAGGGTGGTGGGTGCGTGGTAGAGGTAGCTATCAGGTCACTTAAGTATCTCTGAGATGGGCACATGGATCACAGAAAAATGGAGGTCTATGTGGAAGGAAAAGCTTAGATTGATCTTCGAGTGGGTTAAATATCAGCACGACATTGTGCACCAAAGGGCCTATACTGTGATATTCTATATTCTATTATGGTACTACGCATATAACCCTCGAGAATCTGAGCTCAAATCCCATGGAAAATTCAATTTAATAAACTAAATTTACTAAGTCTGTTTTGTTGAGAACTTAAATCTGTTTGTTAATTGGCTTCAGCAAAAGGAAACAGTCCCGCATAGCTTCATTGGGCTGTGTTCCATGTTGGTGGTATTTAATGCTCTCTGGTATGCCTGACAAATAAACTGAGAACAATAGAGGTTGACCATGAAACCACCAACATGCCATGTACCAATTGGGAACATGAAGAAGTGGGATGCAGTGGCCTGGAGCACTGAGTCTGAAAACAGGAGTAGCATTAAATATGTGGTGTTTCAAACTAAACTCTCCTGATGTCAGGCAGTCGTGATGAAGGTTCTTGGCCCAAAACGATGACCCTATACCTTTCCACAGATGCTGCCTCCAGCATTCTGTGTATGTTACTCCGGATTTCCAGCGTGTGCTGAATTTCTTGTGTTTTAAACTGAAGTCACTTTCTGCTTTAGGCAGGCAATTACCAACATTCACATCACAAAAATTGGCATCCTCATTCCTGAAGTAAATTCTACCCTATTTTATTGCGGGATGCATGTTTGCTGTTGGGAGATGGGAGGGTGACAACAGTGCCAAGAGTTTAAAGAACAGAGGGAACTTTATCTCATTCTGGGATGTTTGTAGAGTGTTGCATTCTGCATCCCTAAACCAGCACTGAATCCACAAACACCAACAGAGGCCGACAAAACAGCAGCAACAAAATTACATTTCTCAGATATTTCCTCACTTCATTGTCATCAGGACCCAAGTCACTCAAATCTTTATTCCCCGTTACTTGTCTAAATATAATAGACAAGTCTTTGCCTATTGTTCTCTTTTCCTTTCCACAAATTTACAAAAAGGCCAGCTGCGTTAATTTACATAAGAAAATATAGTTCCTTGAAAGTGGCATTATAATTCCTTAAAACTGACATCACGGGTACATAGGATAATAAAGAGACCTTTTGGCACACTGGCCTTCATAAATCAAAGTATTGAGTACAGGAGTAGAGATGTTATGTTGAAGTTGTAGAAGACATTAGTGAAGCCTAACTTGGAGTATTGTGTATAGTTTTGGTCAGCTACCTACAGGAAAGATGTCAATAGAAATGAAGAGTACAAGTAAGATTGAAGAGTAAATGTAAGCGGGCTTTTTCCACTGAGGTTAGGTGAGACAATAACTAGAGGTCATAGGTTAAGGGTGAAAAGTGAAATATTTAAGGGGAACCTGAAGCTCTTCACTCAGAGGGTGGTGAGAGTGTGGAACGACCTGCCAGCAGAAGTGGTGGATACGAGTTCGATTTCAACACTTATGAGAAATTTGGGTAAGTACATGGGTGGGAGGGGTAAGAAGGGCTATGGTCCTGGTGCAGCTCGATGGGACTGCCAATGGCAGAATAATAGTTCAGCATGGACTAGATGAGCCGAAGGGCCTGTTTCTGTACTGTAGTACACCCTGACCCTGTAAATCTCAAGAGCAGCGCCATTCAATCTGCCCAAACCTCATTTCCTTTTCTGTACCAGTTCCCTAAAGCTCACAATGCCTTGACCTTTCAAATTTTTAGCTACGCCCTCTTTAATTAGATACAGTGATCTAGCCTCCAGACCTCTCTGGGAGTACTGAATTCTGGAGATTACTTACTTATTTGACACATTGCTGGAGAACTTCTTTCTACACCTATGCTGACTACAAAAGGCAAGAATGACCTGACAGAGCCATAGTTACCTGGAATAGCCAAATTGCACAGAGCTATGTCCCATAACTTTTCCGGCAGGTCTGACATCCATTGAGAAAACTGGTTCTGGATAAGACTTGGAAATACTATTTGCTCCTTTGGCCTTGAATCTGCTATTTTCTGCAACGAAAATTACAAAGAAATTATCAGTTTTATTTGATGTTGTAAGTTTAAAAGGTCTATTCTCAAGTAATGGAGATACAAGGCTGCATTTCCCAAACCTCCTCACATCAAAACTTACTAACTCAATTGGTGCCAGATGCCAAAATATCCCAGATTACAGTGAATGAGGCAGCAAACCTGTTTAGTCAATGACAGACATGCTGTAACTGTGACGGTGGGTGCACAAGACTGGCCTGCATGGTCAAATTTAGTTTGAACAGGATATTATATTCAGGGAGTTGGACAAATGGAACCTGAATTCAGATCCCAGAAACATGTACGCTGTGTGACCAAGAATACCACACATTTCCAGTGGTTTCAGCACATCTTAACCAATGCAATGTTGGAAAATACCAAAAAGCAAAAGTGGCGGGTGCTAGACAATTTTGATAAATACATACCTGGGAGCAAATTATGCTTTTGTTCACCATGATGCATCATCCAGTGAGTTTTCAACCTGGTTCCCCTGCCTATTGCACTCAGCTGCACACTGTCTGAGAGCACAAGATGTAATGTAATGAGCTCATAATGAGTTCAAAAGCAGAATTACGCAAAATCATCAATCACAGATCATTAAGGAGGGGGGAGGGTAATTTTTGCCGCAGGAAATAAGTGAGTTTGAATGAAATGGGAAGTTTAAATCTTAAACCCAAATTCAACTCAGTTCAAACTGTGGTTTTAAACAGAGGTACATTACATTTAGGATGTAATGCTGAGGCTTCATAAGGCGTTGGTCAGACTGCATTTGGAGTACTGTGAGGAGTTTTGGGCCCCATATCTAAGAAAGGATAAACAACAGGAATTCTGCAGATGCTGGAAATTCAAGCAACACACATCAAAGTTGCTGGTGAATGCAGCAGGCCAGGCAGCATCTCTAGGAAGAGGTGCAGTCGACGTTTCAGGCCGAGACCCTTCGTCAGGATCAACTGAAGGAAGAGTGAGTAAGGGATTTGAAAGTTGGAGGGGGAGGGGGAGATCCAAAATGATAGGAGAAGACAGGAGGGGGAGGGATAGAGCCAAGAGCTGGACAGGTGATAGGCAAAAGGGATACGAGAGGATCATGGGACAGGAGGTCCGGGAAGAAAGACAAGGGGGGGGGAAACCCAGAGGATGGGCAAGGGGTATATTCAGAGGGACAGAGGGAGAAAAAGGAGAGTGAGAGAAAGAATGTGTGTATAAAAATAAGTAACAGATGGGGTACAAGGGGGAGGTGGGGCATTAGCGGAAGTTAGAGAAGTCGATGTTCATGCCATCAGGTTGGAGGCTACCCAGACGGAATATAGGGTGTTGTTCATCCAACCTGAGTGTGGCTTCATCTTTACAGTAGAGGGGGCCGTGGACAGACATGTCAGAATGGGAATGGGATGTGGAGTTAAAATGTGTGGCCACTGGGAGATCCTGCTTTCTCTGGCAGACAGAGCATAGGTGTTCAGCACACATTTTAATTCCACATCCCATTCCCATGTTGAAGGAACAACACCTTATATTCAGTCTGGGTAGCCTCCAACCTGATGGCATGAACATCGACTTCTCTAACTTCCGCTAATGCCCCACCTCCCCCTCGTACCCCATCTGTTACTTATTTTTATACACACATGCTTTCTCTCACTCTCCTTTTTCTCCCTCTGTCCCTCTGAATATACCCCTTGCCCATCCTCTGGGTTCCCCCCCCCCACTTGTCTTTCTTCCCGGACCTCCTATCCCATGATCCTCTCGTATCCCTTTTGCCAATCACCTGTCCAGCTCTTGGCTCCATCCCTCCCCCTCCTGTCTTCTCCTATCATTTTGGATCTCCTCCTCCCCCTCCAACTTTCAAATCCCTTACTCACTCTTCCTTCAGTTAGTCCTGACGAAGGGTCTCGGCCTGAAACGTCGACTGCACCTCTTCCTAGAGATGCTGCCTGGCCTGCTGCGTTCACCAGCAACTTTGATGTGTGTTGTTCTAAGAAAGGATATGCTGGTACTGGAGAAGGTCCAGAGGAGGTTTAGGAGAAGGATCCCAATAATGAAATGGTTAACATATGAGGAGTGTTTGAAGCTCTGGGCCTGTAAAAAAAAAAATGATTCTGGGAACAAAAGGGTTAACATTTAAGGTGCAGTTGGTGGCTCTAGGCCTATTCTGGCTCTTGTTTGATAGTATTAGAGGGGAAATCCCTTTGAAACCCACTGAACAGTGAAAGGACTAGATAGACCAGGTGTGTTTCCAATACTGGAAGAATCTAGGACCAAAGGTTGCAGCCTCAAAATAGGACATTCCTTCAGAACAGAGATAAGGTGGGATTTATTTAGCCAGAGAGTGGCGAATCTGTGGAATTCATTGCCACAGATGTCCGTGGTGGCCAAGTCACCAGTATATTTAAAGCGGCAGTTCTTGATCAGTAAGGGCAACAAAGGTTATGGGTAGATGGCAGGAGAAAGGGAAAGTAAATCAGCTATGATCGAATAGCAGTGCAGACTTAACTGGCCCAATGCCCTATCTCTGCTCCTAGTCATATGGTCTAATACAGGGATCCAACCAGACAGTCACTGCAACTGCATGAAGAAGTTTCCTAACTCTTGTAAATACATTCTCGTTTTTAAAGTTAAGCTTGACAGCCTGGTCTTGGGAAACCCAGCAGATGAAAGAAGCCAAGACGGTGGGGTGCAATAAAGTAAGTGACTTACAGTAATCCTTGAGCCAAAAAGAGTACTTCCTCTCAGCCTCACAACTCAGCGTTAAACATCTAACTGAACCCACATCTCTAAACACCCTCCAAATCCCACAACCCACTTATGACCTCCATCCTCACCATTGCTCTTTACTTCCCAAATTTATTTATTTAGTATTACAGCATAGATTGGACTCTTCCGGCCCTTCGATCCACATCGTCCCAGCAACCCCGATTAACCCCAACCTAATATGAGACAGTTTACACTGACCGATCAACCTACCCGGCATGTCCTCGGACTCTGTAAGAAACCGGAGCACCTGGGGAAAACAGAGACTCCTTACAGAACGGCGCTGGAATTGAATTCCGAACTCAGGATAGCGTTGCACTAAGCGCTATGTTACCATGGCGCCCAAATCCTCCAAGCAGTCCAGAGGACTGGAGCGGGAAGGATGAAGAGTGAGTGGGTGGGTGGGTGAGGGAACACAGGAGGATAAGCATAAACGCAAGGTAATCTGCAGATGCTGTAAGTCCAAAGCAACACACACAAAATGCTGGAGGAACCCAGCAAGTCAGGCAGCATCTGTGGAAAAGAGTAAACAATCAATGTTTCGGTCCAAATGAAGGTTCTCGGCCCCAAACATCGACTGTTTACTCGTTCCCATCGCTGCTGCCCGGCCTGCTGAGTTCCTCCTGCGTGTTACAGGAGGATAACGGTTCCAAATGGGGAAATTAGAAAGGGGGTACATTTAAGTTGAGGAAAGAGACTGGAGATTGAGAAGGGTGACAGGAGACTGGGATAAGGGATGGGAAACAGGAAATTGGAGAGGATGGGTAAATTTATTCTTGGCTCATTGGGAAGCACGTTCACCTCCGAGTCAGAAAGTTGCTTGTTAAATTTCCAGACCAGAAACAAGCACAAATAATTTAGCCAAACACTCCAAAGCAATACTGAGAGACTGTCTTCTAAGAGAGACACTAAGCTAAATTACATTTAATTCAGCTCAGTAGCCAATCCTTACCCACCCCCCTCTCTCCGCATTCTCTCCCTGCATTGATACTAACCTGGGAGGAGTACATTGATCCAATAGTCCTAGGCTTCCCAATTTCAGTCAGGCAGTAAGGAATAGAGAGATCAAAGTGGTGACTAAACCTTATCTTAGAGACCCCACCCACAAAACACCCTGACAGCTTCTGATAGGACATATGGATAGAGGTGGAGTCTCACATGCTTTCAAAGTCACCTCGGATTTGCAGAACTTCCTAAATCTCTGTAATGTACTTCTGAAAACCATACAATTACTACTTAATATTAAAGTTAATTAAACATTTTAAACATGCTCATTAAAAACAATACACTAAAGTAAGAACAAAAACATACCTTTGCCTTCCTGATTTCCAGGTCAGGGATCCCTGAGGAATGGGGAGACAGATTCTACAGCAGCTCCTAATCCAGGGGAAGCCCAGGACAATGGTGCGACACCAGTGGACCACATCACTGAGTGCTTTAACTATCACTCTGCTTGTCCCAGATTTATAGCAGGGGCATACAGGGTGCCGGTCGCCGATGGTTCTCTAGAGTTGCCAGTTCAATCCATTGAACCCCTCCACTCTGCTCTCTTAAATGGAAGTGAAAGGTGTAAAAACCACTGTTTGAGGAAAAGCATGGGCGTTATTTCCAGTATGCTGTAAAATATCCATCCCTTAGTTAATATCAACGTGAATGTAAAATTTATTACCAATGTATCTCGAGATTTACTTTCTTGCAGCCACTTACAGAAAAAAATAAATTAAGCAGAATTTATGAAAACTATACATAAACAATGCCTGACAAGCAATCAAATGTGCAAAAGAGGAGAAAATGTGCAAATGAAAATAATATTGAGAACAAGGTTGTAGAGTCATGGAACACTACAGGACAGAAACAGACCCTTCAGCCCATCTAGTCCCTGCTGAATTATACTATTCTGCCTAGTCCCATCAACCTGCACCCTTCATGCCCTCCCCCCATCCATGTACCTATCCAAATTTCTCTTAAACGTTTAAATCGAACCCGCATCCACCACTTGCTCTGGCAGCTCATTCCACATGTTCACCACCCTCTGGGTGAAGAAGTTCCCCCTCTTGTTCCCCTTAAACATTTAACCTTTCACCCTTAACCGATGACCTCTACTCCTTGAAAGTGAGTCTGTAGGCTGTGGAAGCAGCTCAGAGTTGTGGTGAGTGAAGTTATCCATGCCAGTTTCGCAGCCTGATGGTTGTAATTAAAGGAAATTTTGCCCATATTTCTCAGACTGTTTGTACTTGCTGTCATTTTTCTAGTTTGCAGCTGTAACCACACTTCCAAAGTAGCAACACACTCAACATGCTGGAGGAAATCAGCAGGTCTGCAGATGCTGGAAATCCAGGCAACACATATAAAATGCTGGATCTGCAAATGCAAAGTAGCACTTGGCTACACAGAAGGGCCAGAAAAATACTTCCGTTTGGAGACCATTTGGCCTATCGAGTACCTTCTGGCACACAGAACAACCCCATTCCCTGCATTTCCATCAATTCTACCATCCAGTTACACTATTAAGAATTTGCAGTGCCCAGATAGATTCAGTCTCGTCATTCTCCTCCCTTCTGACTTGTCAACCAACGCCATTTCAACCATATTTTATTTAGATGTCATTTTCAATAAGTAAACCCCAAAAGCAGAATCCTCTACAATATCCTCGAGTATAAAGAGGCTACACTGATGAAAACCTGCTGATGAAGAGAAGAAATCCGGCAAAAATTATCAAGTGACACACACACACACACACACAAACTGCTGGAAGAACTCAGCAGGTCGGTCAGAACCTATGGAGGGGAATAAACAGTCGACATTTCGGGCCGAAGCTCTTCATCAAGATTGGAAAGGAAAGGGAAAGAAGCCAGTCTTTCTTTTTAGCAAGGTAAGGTTCGAAGTCGAGGCGGTTTATGTTCCGTCAGCAGTTGGAGATGAACAGATCCAGAACGGGCGGAAGACCAGAGCCACGTCTCCAAGAAGTGGTGGGTTGCAGAGGGGTCATCGGTGGGTGGAAAATTCTCGCCGAAGAAGTGGGCTCGGAGACGGAAGGGAAGCAACATAGTAAGTTGGCTAGAAGCCAGATTTCAGCATTAGCAGCTCAAAGACAAATCAGAATAACCGGAACCATTTTATGTGGTCTGGGTTTGTACGTAAACAGGGGTAGCACCGTGGAAGGGAGGAAAGAAAGCGCTACCGTGTGTCCAGCGGCCCGCGATTCTCAGGGCCGGTGCCCCGGTTGCGGTGCGTCTCTCTCTCTGATGCCACTGCCTGTGCGGAAGTCCGGAGGGGCGGGTGTCTCTTGTTAATGCTATTTGACGGGTATTCAGTTCAATCTGAGAGAAAAAAATTATTCACCGAATCATGTATTGTATTTTTGCGTCGGTGTCAGCGGAAAATAAAATTACTGTCGGTATGTGCGTGTTGAAGATCCAGTATTATGTAAATCCTGTCGTGAAAAGGCAGGAGATATTTTGCTAACTGCCCGTTCATTGGTCATGTTCCTTCGACAGAATTTAATTCGAATTTTGTTAAAAATAACGCATAGAATCCAAATCACAACATGCTCATATTGTCATTGAGCAGAGAAACGGCCCTTCCCGCAGAGTCATAGAACACTACAACGCAAAACAGGCCATTCGGCTCATCTAGTCTGTGCTGACTATTATTCTGACTGGTCCCATCAACCTGCACCTTAGACCATAAGATATAGGAACAGAATCAGGCCATTTGGCCTATCGAGTCCATTTCATCATGGCCGATCCATATTTCTTCTCAGCCCCAATCTCCTGCCTTCGCCCAGCATCCCTTCATGCCCTAACCAATCAAGAACTACCTGGACCATTGCTCTTCATACCTCTCCTGTCTATGTACTTATCCAAACTTGTCTGAAATGTTCAGAATCGAACCTGCATTCACCACTTCCGCTGGCAGCTGGTTCCACATTCGCACCACCCTCTGAGTGGAGAAGTTACCCCTTGTTCCCCTTAAACAGTTCACCTTTCACAATTAATCCAGGGCTTCTAGTCTCACCCAACCTCAGTGGAAAAAGCCTGCTTGCATTTATCTATGCCCTATCTATATCCCTTTATTTCCTGCAGAACATCAAGAAAGCTCCCCTCTGTCCCAGGATACTGACGGACTTTTACCGCTGTACCATTGAGAGCATACTCACCAACTGCGTCTCAGTGTGGTATGGCAACTGTCCCGTATCGGACCGCAAAGCACTCCTGCGTGTGGTGAAAACTGCCCAGCAGATTATCAGCACCCAATTGCCCACCGTTGAGAACTCCTACCATAAATGCTGCCTGGGCAGGGAGAAAAGCATTATCAGGGATGCATATCACCCTAACCATGGACTTTTTACTCTCCTCCCATCCGGTGGGCGCTACAGGAACCTCCGCTCCGTCACCAGCAGGCACAGGAAGAGCTTCTTCCCTGAGGCTGTGACCCTGCTGAATCTCACATCACAGCGCTAAGCAGTATTGCATCCATATTGTACTGTCTCAGTACTTTTATATTTGTGTGCTGTAGCACAAACTTTTTATTTGCAGTTATTTTGTAAATAACACAATTCTTTGCATTTCTGGTTCGATGCTAACTGCATTTCATTGGCTTTGTATCTGTACTCAGCACAATGACAATAAAGTTGAATCTAATCTAATCTAAAAAAATCCCTCATAATTTCATATACCTCATTCTCCTATGCTCCAAGGAATAAAGTCCAAAACTATTCAACTTTTTCCAATAACTTAGGTCCTCAAATCCTGTCAACATCCTTGTATTTACCAGCACTAGGTTGTTAATTCAAGTGCTCATCTAGATATCCCATGAACATTGTAAGAGTTTCTGCCTCCATGACCCTCTCGGGCAGTGTGTGCTTTAAACCAATCTCTGAGTGAAAAATTCTCCTTTATATCCCTTTCAACCGTTTACTCTTTCCCTTAACCATTTCAGGTTGCAAACTCCGCCATGGGCACTAGCCTCCCCAGCGTTCAGGACATCTTCAAAAGTTGATGCCTCAATAAGGTGGCAACCATCTTTAAGGACCCCATTACCCAGGAGATGCCCACTTCTCATTGCTACCATCAAGGATGAGGAGCCTGAAGCCACACACTCAAATGTTTAGGAGCAGATTCTAACCCTCTGCCTTCATCTTTTTAAATGGATAATTAATCCATGTACACTACCCTCTGATTCCCATTCTGATGTGTCGATCTATGGCCTCCTCTTGGGCCAAGATGAGACCATCCTCAGGGTGCGGGGGGGAGAAATACCTCATATTCTGTCTGGGCACCCTCCAACCTGATGGCAAGAACATTGATCTCTCCTTCCAGTGAACAAATTTAACCCCCCTACCCCTTCCTCTATTCTCCACTCTGACCTTTCACTTCTTCTCACCCACCTATTATGTCCCCCGATTCCCCTCCTCCTTCCCTTTCTCCCATTGCCCACTCACCTCTCCTACCAGATTCTTTCTTCTCCAGCCCTTGACCTTTCCCACCCACCTGGCTTCACCTTTCACCTTCCAGCCAGCCTCCTTCCCCTCCCCCCCCCACCCTTTTTATTCACGCATCTTCCCCACTTCCTCCTCCATTCTGGTCTCAACCCAAAACATCGACTGTTTCCTCTTTTCCATAGATGCTGCCTGACCTGCTGAGTTCCTCCAGCATTTGTGTGTGTTGCTGTCTTATTTTTTTTGCTCTTTTTGCACTACTTACTTAATTTAAATTTTCTTTTTGTAACATATAGTTTTGTTTTATTGTGTATTGCACTGTATTGCTGTCACAAAGCAATAAATTTCAAGGCACATGCCAGTGATACCCGATTCTGATTCTAAACCTGTGCCTCTGGTAAAGACACCTCTGCTCAGGGGAACTGGAACTGGCCTATTATTATCACATGTACCTAGTTACAGTGAAATGCTTGCCATACAGATCAATTCATTACACAGCCATTGAGGTAGTACAGTGAATTTGCCCCTTTCCCCAAAGAAGGGGAATCAAGAACCAGAGGTTTAAGGTGAGGGGGGCATTTTCTGTATAAGGGATTGTATCTATGTGTCAGAGGAACTGGTTAAGGAAGACACAATAACAATTTTTAAAAGACAGTTGGACAGGTAAATGGATTAGAAAGGTTATAAGCCAAATGTAGGCGAGTGGGACTAGCTTGGGGAGGGCATCAGGGACCAGCTGGGGTGAAGGTCCTAAACCTCTATGACCTTGAGAAGCCTTGCTGTCTTCTTAAGGCATTGTGACATTGGTAGTCCTACAAGGAGGCAGTTCATCTGCTTTCAGTGCAGTAGAAATTAAAAGTAATTTGTTATAATCAGCATAGAGTTTAACAGCTGAAAGTTAAGGGCAAAGTTCAGAACCAAACATAGATCATTGCAGCACAAGACACCATTTCTGGTTTCACAATGATTCACTGGGAATTTTTGAGAATGTGACTAAACACATTGATGAAGGAAGAGCAGTAGATGTAGTGTATATGAATTTCAGTAAGGCATTTGATAAGGTACCCCATGCAAGGCTTATGGAGAAAGTAAGGACGCATGGGATCCAAGGGGACATTGCTTTGGGGATCCAGAACTGGCTTGCCCACAGAAGGCAAAGAGTGGTTGTAGACGGGTCATATTCTGCATGGAGGTCGGTCACCAGTGGAGTGCCTCAGGGATCTGTTCTGGGACCCTTACTCTTCGTCATTTTTATAAATGACCTGGATGAGGAAGTGGAGGGATGGGTTAGTAAGATTGCTGATGACACAAAGGTTGGAGATGTTGTGGATAGTATGGAGGGCTGTCAGAGGTTACAGCAGGTCATTGATAGGATGCAAAACTGGGCTGAGAAGTGGCAGATGGAGTTCAACCCAGATAAGTGTGAAGTGGTTCATTTTAGTAGGTCAAATATGATGGCAGAATATAGTATTAATGGTTAGACTCTTGGCAGTGTGGAGGATCAGAGGGATCTTGGGGTCCGAGTTCATAGGACACTCAAAGCAGCTGTGCAGGTTGACTCTGTAGTTAAGAAGGTGTACGGTGCCTTGGCCTTCAACAATCGTGGGATTGAATTTAGGAGCTGAGAGGTAATGTTGCAACTATATAGGACCCTGGTCAGACCCCACTTGGAGTACTATGCTCAGTTCTGGTCGCCTCACTACAGGAAGGATGTGGAAGCCATAGAAAGAGTGCAGAGGAGATTTACAAGGATGTTGCCTGGATTGAGGAGCATGCCTTATGAGAATAGGTTGAGTGAACTCAGCCTTTTCTCCTTGGAGCGATGCAGGATGAGAGGTGTATGAGATGACGAGAGGCATTGATCGTGTGGATGGTCAGAGGCTTTTTCCCAGAGCTGTAGTGGTTGCCACAAGAGGACACAGGTTTAAGGTGCTGGGGAGTAGGTACAGAGGAGATGTCAGGGGTAAGTTTTTTACTCAGAGAGTGGTGAGTGCGTGGAATGGGCTGCCGGCAACAGTGGTGGAGGTGGATACAATAGTGTCTTTTAAGAGGCTTTTGGATAGGTACATGGAGCTTAGAAAAATAAAGGGCTATGGGTAACCCTAGTAATTTCTAAGGTAGGGACATGTTCGGCACAATCCTGTGGGCCAAAGGGCCTATATTGTGCTGTAGGTTTTCTATGTTTCTGTGTTTAATTCTCCACTTTCAGTTTTCCTTCGAGTTGCTACACAATGGCAAATATTTATATATAGGCTTATGAGGGAGAAGGAGAAATCAAGGAGAAAGAGCAGATAGGATGAATAAACTCTTCTCGGTCTTCCAGCCGGGTACAGGTATTGATTATAACTGACAATTTGATGACAAACTCTGCCGTCTTCTTTAGGGATGATGCCTGGGTGTGTCTAGTCCGGTGGTATTTATACCCCCGTAGTCTGTGGAGAAGATGCCCGAGTTTTTCATTGAAACATCAGTTATAATCAATACCTGAACCCAGCTGGAAGCCCGAGAAGAGGTTATTTGTCATATACGCTGGGAAATCATTAGATACTTTTTCCAGCAGGTAGGATGGTTCAAAATAAGATAGTTGGAACCCCACCTGGAGCAGGAAGAGCTACACAGACCATTTGGGTGGAATCTTATGCTGTGAATTCTTTGCAATACCCAAAGAGACACAATGATATTGGCACAATGTGTTTCAGATTCACATGTATTTATCACATGTAAATTGAAACATACAATGAAATGTACTGAGTGTGTTAACAACCAACACACCTAGGAACGTGCTGGGGCAGCTGTTAGTGTCACTACACTTTCCAGTGCCAGCATAGTATGCCCACAAGCAGCACAACAGAACAGAACACACGAGAAACAAAATAACAACAGCAAAGTAAGCTCCTTTTCTCCCTCCCACCAGCTCACAAATGCAGACAGTCCTCCTGTCTCCAGGTTTCAACCTCTGAGCTTTGATCTTTGGTATTGACTCCCCAGACCAGACAATGACAGGACCCTGACCTCCAGGATCGAACTTTGGGTGTGCAAACCGATTGGCCCTCGTGCTTCCTGCTCACATGGACGTCTGACCTTGGGACAGCCCAATGTCCACGGGTGTCCTTCGCCACCCGTCCACATCGCTGGCCTTCAAGCCCAGAGTGGAGTCCTGGTGGTTGGATATCCTTTGCCTCCACATCTACATGTCTGGAATTCGAGCGCAGAGCAGAGCATCAATACCCCACATTGCTGTACTTCAAGCAAGAAATGGAGGCCTAGTCCCTGGATGTCCTTTGTCCACATCGCTGGATGTTAACCGCGAAGTAGAGCAGCAATGCCCAAATCGGTGGAGTGAAGGCCTAATCCCTGGATACCCTTCATCACCCAGTAACGTCGTTGAACTTCGAATGCAGAGCACAGAGCAGAGGTCTGAACTCGAACTGCTCCACAGACCCTAATCTGAACTTTAACTCCCCCTCATTACTGTCCATAAACCCTAACCTGACCCCTGACTCCCCTCTCTGTCTCGGAAGTCATCTCTGCAAATTTAAAAAACTAGGCCTGAACCCCAACCTTAACAGAAACCGCAGCTCAGCGGCATCTTGATTGGTGATACGCTCAGAAACTCTGTTTTGTGGGTATCGTTCCTATGGTGTCAGCACCGTCCCAGTCTGGATGCACAGACTGCAACTTCTCCATATGTGTGCACACCAGAAAAGTTCAAAGTAAATTTTATTATCAGTCTGCAGATACAGTACATACTACCCTGAGATTCATTTTCCTGTGGGCATACTCAGCAAATGTGTAGGATAGTAACTATAACAGGATCAATGAAAGATCAACCAGAAGACAACAAACTGTGCAAATGCAAATTATAAACAAATAGCAATACATAACGAGAATATGAAATAACAAGGTAAAGAGTCCTTCAAGAGAGATCATTGGTTGTGGGAACATCTCAATGGATGGGCAGGTGAGTGTAGATATCCCCTTTTGTTCAGGAGCCTGGCGGTTGAGGGGCGGTAACTGTTCCTGAATCTGGTGGTGACTGAGGAACCTGTACCTTCTACCTGATGGCAGCAGCAAGAAAAGTGCATGGCCTGGGTGGTGTGCATCTCTGATGATGGACGCTGCTTTCATACGACAGCGACATGGAGGACAGCAGGGCATTGCTTCCAGGTGAGCTCGATGCCTACTGCGCCCACTTTGACCATCAGAACGTGAAGGAACCACTGCGAACCCCTGTACCTCCTGATGATCCTTTGATCTCAGTACCTGAAGCTGACGTGCAGACTGCCTTCAGGATGATGAATCTGAGGAAAGGGTACCTGGCCATGTACTGAAGACCCGTGCTGACCAACTGGCTGGCGAGTTCACAGATCTCTTTAACCCCTTGCTCCGCAGTGTGTGGTACCCAGCCACTTCAAGCAGGATACAATTATACCGGTGCTCAAGAAGAGCATGGTAACCTGCTCAATGACTATTGCCCAGTGGCACTTACCTCCACAGTGATGAAGTGTTTTGAGAGGCTGGTGATAGAACATACCGGCTCCTTCCTGAGAGGCAACTTGGATTTACTCCAGTTTGCTTACCAGAAGAACAAGTCCACAGCATAAGCCATCTCACTGGCTCTTCACACAACCCTGGAACATCTGGTCAGCAAAGGTGCATACATCAGGATGCTCTTTATTGTCTACTGCTCAGCATTCAATACCATCGTCCCTTCAAAAGTAATTACTAAGCCAAGACCTTGGCCTCAAACACCTCCTTGTGCAATTGGATTCTGGATTTCCTCACTTGCAACCCCAGTCGGTTCAGATTGGCAAAAGCATCTCCTCCACCATCTCCATCAGCAACAGTTGCAGAACGGGGCTGCGTGCTTAGCCCCCCGCTCTACTTGCTTTTGACTTTTGGCTAAGCACAGCTCCAACACCATATTCAAGTTTTCTGATGGCACCACTGTTGCGGGCAGTATTCAAAGATGCTGATGACTGAGCATACAGGAGGGAGGTGGAAAATTTCGCTGAGTGGTGTCATAACAACAACCTCTCATTCAATGTCAGCAAGACTAAGGAACTGATTGTAGACTTCAGGAGAGGGAAGCCAGAGGTCCATGAACCAGTAATCATCAGAGGATCAGAGGTTGAAAGGGTTAGCAATTTTAAATTCCTGGGTGTATTTCAGAGCAGATTACTCACCATGACAAGAATTCTAAGAACCAACCATGAAATATCTTCTATATATTTTTAGATTTCACACATTATTCTTATTTGGGAGTAAAAGTGAAAATAAAACACATTTTCCTCAGGAACTTAGTGGGTCAGGCAGCATTCATGGAGAGAAAAGCACAGCTGACATTTGGGGTCAAGACCCTTCACATGTATCAATTTCTAATCGATAAAACTTAACAGCACTTTCCAGGCTCCTCAGCCCTCGATGAAGAACTTTTTAACCTGCTCTAGCGTCAATCTAACCCTTCCCTCCTTACATGGCCCTCCATTTTTTGCCACGCATGTTCCTACCTAAGAGTTTCTTAAATGCCCCTAATGTATCTACACCATCCATGGCAGGGCGTTATGCACCCACCACTGCCTGTGTGAAAAAACTCATCTCTGATGTCCCACCTGTACACCAATGTCATATAGGCTGCAATGCTGTAAGAAGACAGCATGGCTTTTCAATGTGTTAGATAATAAATCCAGGTCGTACCTAGAACATCCCCATATGTGTTGCTAGTCTCCTAAGAAATAGAGGCACAGATCGAATGGACGGCCAGAGACTTTTTCCTAGAGCAGAAATGAGGGACATAATTTTAAAGGGATTGGAGGAAATTATAGTGAATGGAGATGTCAGAGGTAGGTTTTTTACACAAAGAGTTACACAGAGAATGTGGGAGCCAGGGCTGGTTGTAAAGGATTCATTGCCAAAGACAGCTGTGGAGGTCAAGTATATTGGGTATACCTATAGTGCCAGTTGATAGTTTTTTGATTAGTAAGGGTGACAAAGGTTATTGAGAATGGGTTTGAGACGGATAATAATCCGCCATGATCAAACGGTGTTTTTCTCAATCAATCCCTTCTGCCCTTCACAGTATTATAGATCCTCCACGATTTTTTTCTCCTATCGTTCCCTGCCCTCTGCACAACTTAAATCTTATTTTTTTCCTGAAATATCATTGGCATGAAATATTATCTCTCTGTTTCTTTTTCATATACAAATAGTGACCCATTGGATTTTGGTCTCATTTTCTGTTTCACTTTACACAATATAAAACATTCATCATGATCCTTATCATCTTTCATTATTACCAGCACATATTTACATTGGCACAGAATATAAGTCAGCTGAGAAGGGTGAAAGCTGTGTGAAATTCCTTTACTGGCCCTATTGATGACGGACATGTCTTTTTTTCACTGATACAATCATTTAGATCAACTCAACACCACAGATGCATCCTGACCTGCTGAGTATTTCCAATATTTTCTGTTTTTCTCCTAGCTTTCCAGCATCTGCAGTTTTGTTTTTTGATTTTGTAAGACCCCCACCCTCCTTGGACACTCTCTCTTCTCCCCTCCCCCATTGAGCAGAAGATACAAAAGCCTGAAAGGTTCAAGGTACCACCAGGCTCAAGGATAGCCTCTGTCCCACTGTTGTCAGACTCCTAAATGGACCTCTTGTACAACAAGATGGCCGCTTGGCCTCGCAATCTACCTTGTTATGACCTTTTTTTTATTGTTTACCTGCACGGCACTCTTTAGCTAACTTCTTCACTTCATTCTGCATTGTTATTGTTTTACCTTATTCCAGCTCAGTACACTGTTTAATGATTTGATCTGTATAAACAGTATGCGAGACAAGCTTTCACTGTATCTTGGTACATGTAACAATAATAAACCAATACCAATACAATTATCCTCAAGACTACTGTAGCTTGAGTCCACTCTAACTCTTTTGACAAGTGTGCAGATGACAGCACCGTGGTGGGCCACATCTCAAATAACCACAAATTGGAACACCGGGAGGAGATAGAGAACCTAAACAACGAAATGTCATGACAACAAACTTTCCCTCAATGTCAGCAAAACCAAAGAGCTAATTATTGACTTCAGGAAGGGGCAGGGCACATGCTCCTGTTTACATCAACTCTGCTGAGGTCAGGAGAGTTGAGAGCTTCAAGACCCAAGGAGTGAGTATCACCAGCAGCCTGCCCTGGTCCAGCCAAGAAAGTGCTCCAGCACGTCTATTTTCCTAGGAGGCTAAAGAAATTTGACATATACCCACTCACCCTCACCAATATTTATAGATACACCGCAGAAAGCATCTTATCCAGATGCATCAAGGGTTTGCATGGCAACTGCTCTGCCGGAGACTGACAAAAACCGTGGAGAGTTGTGGGCACAATTCAACACATGACTGAAACCAGCCTCCCCTGTTATAGACTCTGTCTATTCTTACTTGCTGCTTTGATAAAGCAGCTAACATAATCAGAAATCCTGATGAAGACTCTCAGTCCTAACGCCGTCTGTCAACGCTTTTCCACTGATGCTGCCTGGCCTGCTGAGTTCCTCCAGTATTTTGTGTTTGTTGCTTGGATTTCCAGCATCTTCAGATTTACTCGTAATCAAAAGTCCCACCTCTATCCCCCTCCCATCAAGCAGAAGATACAAAAGCTTGAAAACCACCATGTATCACCAGGCTCTAGGACAGCTTCTGCCCTACTATTATAAAACTATTGAATGGTCTCCAAATACAATAAGATGGGCTCTTAATGTCACAGTCTACCTTGTCATGACCTTGCACCTTATTGTCTGTTAGCACTGCACTTTCTCTTTTACTCTAACACTTTATGCTATGGTCTGTATTGTTATCCCTTGTACTACCTCAGTGTGATGTGATGAACTAATCTGGGATGGATTGCATGCAAAATAGTTCTTTTTACTGTACCTTAGTACATGTGACAATCATAATAATAATAATAATGATCCAGAAAATGCCAAGAAAAAACAAAAGCAACCCAACACATTACAGGATCCTGCAGCGGTTTAACTCAATCTGATTTCTTACACAGGCACAACTAGTGGCAAACATCACTCACCAAAA
The DNA here is from genome assembly GCF_963921235.1 of Mobula hypostoma. NCBI lineage: Eukaryota > Metazoa > Chordata > Chondrichthyes > Myliobatiformes > Myliobatidae > Mobula > Mobula hypostoma. The sequence goes on along the minus strand of NC_086103.1, from coordinate 168,990,659 downwards.
TATTGCTTTAAATACAAACTCATAAAAAGACACCATACCATACTATAAATACAAGCCTAATCCAGTTTTAGAGACGGAGTCCTACAAATTATATAATGGCTGATCCACTATTACAAATACGATAATCCATAATAACCATCTGGATATAATATTGCAGGATAAACAAGCAAGAACAACTTACTTAACAGTCACAGCCATTGCAAACACACATATCGTACAGAAATCAGTAAGTGAAAAACACAAGAAATATGCTAAATTAAAAGAGGAAATTGAAAGATATGGAACATGAATAGGGTTGCAAGCACGAGAAAGTCTACAGATGGAGATCCAAAGCAACACAAACAAAATGCTGGAGGAATTCAGCAGATCAGACAGCATCTGTGTAAAAGAGTAAACAGTCGACATTTCGGGCCGAGACGCTTCTTCAGGGTATACATGGTCCCAATAGTAATACCTACAACTGGTATCATCCCAAAGTCACTACATGAAAGCATTAAACAATTAGGACTGCACAGCCAAGAGAAAATCTGCAGATGCTGGAAATCCAAGCAACACACACAAAATGCTAGAGGGACCCAGTAGGCCAGGCATCATATAGGAAGAGAGTACTGTTGATGTTTCAGGACAAAACCCTTCAGCTGGACTGGAGAAGAACTGAGGAGTAGATTTAAAAGACTGTGAAGTTGGGGGGTGGGGTAGAAACAGCAGGTGATCGGTGAAACCTGGAGGGGGAGGAATTAAGTAAAGAGCTGGGAAGTTGATTGGTGAAAGAGACAGGAGGCCATAGAAAAAAGAAAAAGTGGGGGAGGAGCACCAGAGGGAGGCAATGGGTGGGCAAGGAGAAAAGGTGAGAGAGGGGATAGGGAATGGGAAATGGTGATGGGGGCGGGTGGGGTGGGGCATGACTGGAAATTTGAGAAATTGATGTTCATGCCATCAGGTTGGAGGCTACCCAAACGGAATATAAAGTGTTATTCCTCCAGCCTAAGTGTAGCCTCATCATGTGGTTGTTGTGTACATCCCTCCCTCTGCCAACCCGACGTCGGCGAGTAACATCATTTATACCGTTGGGCACAGGAGTACATTCAGCCAGAGACTCATTCCACTGGGATACAGCACTGAGCGTCGTGGGAAGTCATTCCTGCCTGTGGCCAACAAACTTTGCAGCTCCTCCCTTGGAGAGTCGGACACCCTGGGCCAATGGGCTGGTCCTGGACTTATTTCCGTCTGGCATGGTTTACATATTATTATTTGATTGTTTGTGGTTTTTGTATTGCTACGTTTGTACTCTGTTCTTGGTTGGTGCAACTGTAATGAAACCTGATTTCCCTCAGGATCAATAAAATATGTCTATCTATCTATGGCAGCGGAAGAGGACAGGATGGACACATTGGAATGGGAATGGGAGGTGGAATTAAAATGGGTGGCCACTAGGAGATCCTGCTTGCTCTGGCGAAGGCAAAGCCATCTCCCAATCTACTTAGTAAAACTACACAGCAATATTTATGTAAATCTTCAGAATACCACGATCCTAAACACCACTAGAATAGTTGGAAAGTTCCTACCAATTGAGAAATGAGCGCGCTTGGCTATGCCCATACCTAAGGTTTTACCAGCTTGAGCCGAGAAAAAATAATCCAATAATACCAATTTACTAAGAGAAAATCTGCACAAGAAATGTTGATCATCTATAAGGTATTTTATATTATTTTCAACACACCGTTATGGTGAAGCGAACTGAGAAAAGATGCATCAAAAGGAATTTCTGTACGCATGGCCGCAATCATATACTCATTGAGGCCATGGTGAAGGTAAATAGCACTAAATGAAATAAGGAGTTGTAGAAATGCTTTTTAATTATTTTGTCTATTTTTTCTTTTAATAATGCTTATCTTAAGCAAAATAATGAAAAATAATGTTATTAGAAAACTTTACAATGATTTAAAAATCATATCATTTTACCACCATTTCTATATTTTACTTTTATTTTTAGTTTCCCAAATATGAGACAAGGAAAAGTGCATATATCTCAGACGGGAAATACCAGAGGAAGGAGTGTAAACATTCAAGTCTGGGAACACGATAAACATTTACTGTACTCTTATTTTAAAATTTTTTTTACAGATTCTAAACTGCATAAGCTTTTCAAAGTACGGCCCTACCTAAAGGTGCAATCATACTGTGGTCACACTACCCAATCTTCTAATGCACCGTAAAAACAGAACCAGGCTTTGTGGTAGAAAAGGAAATTAAAATTCAAACAGAAGATTAGCGACCTGGTGGTTGGTCTGGTTTGTGAGTTTGTGGATGACACTAGAATTGGTGGTGTAGTGGACAACTGGGATATCAAGTAATACGCTAATGCTGGAGAAACTTGGTGGATCAGGTAGCTTCTATGGTGGGAAATGGAATTTTTGGATTCAGACCCTTTATTTGGACTGGAAAATAGAGGGAAGACTGGTGATATAAAGTAGGGAATGGAAGGGGTAGAGCAAGGTCCAACAGGTGATAGGTGGATCCAGGTGAGGGGGAGGGAGAGTGGGAACGGCACCAGAAGCTGGGAGGTGATAGGTGGAAGTAACAAAGACCTGAAGATGATCGAATCTGATAGGAGAGGAGAGTGGTCACAGTTTGAGGATAAAGGGGAAGCCTTTTAGGACCGAGATTAGGAAAAACTTCTTCACACACAGAGAGTGCTGAATCTGTGGAATTCTCTGCCACAGGAAACAGTTGAGGCCAGTTCATTGGCTATATTTAAGAGGGAGTTAGATATGGCCCTTGTGGCTACAGGGATCAGGGGGTATGGAGGGAAGGCTGGTACAGGGTTCTGAGTTGGATGATCAGCCATGATCATACTGAATGGCGGTGCAGGCTCAGAGGGCCGAATGGCCTACTCCTGCACCTATTTTCTATGTTTCTATGTTTCTATGGAGCATGGAATGGGGAAGGGAAATGAGGACAGCAGAGACCATACCCATGAAAACTTGATTGGCATGCATGGGTTGGGCCAACACATTTATTTCTATACTGTATAACTCTGTAACTCAGTGCTAGGAAAGGCTGAGCTGATTAGACAGCATCTGTGAAGGGGGAAACAGGTATGATGTCTGAGGTCTATGATGTTTCATCAACAGGGCCAGCCAGGGAACTGGGGATACTGGAGACACCAGAGACTGCAGATGCTATGAAGCTACAATCAATCGGCTAGAGGAACTCTAGGGGTTGAGCAGCATCAGTGGAGGAAAGGAATGGTTGTTGTTTTGTGTCTAAACCCTATATCAGCCTGCATTGAGTTCCTCCAGCAGACTGTTAGTAACCTAAGGGCACTTCTCACACTCATCATCTGGCTTGCACTCTGCTTCAATAGTGAAGCTCAACAATCCTGCTGCTGAGCTGGAAATCCAGAGCAACACGCACAAAATGCTGAAGGAACTCAGAAGGTCAGGCAGTGTCTATGAATAAACAGTCGGCCTTTTGGGCTGACACCCTTCATCAGGACTGGAAGGATGGGGAAGAGGCCAAAATAAGAAGGTGGGGGGGGATGAGAAGGAGAACAAGCTGGAAGATAGGTGGTTGGGGAGAGGGGTGATGAAGTGAGAAGTTGGGCAGGTGATAGTTGAAGTCAGGTGACGGGGAAGATAAGTGGATGGGGAGAGGGGTGATGAAGTGAGAAGTTGGGAGGTGATAAGTAGAAGTAAGTGGCCCAGGAAGAAGTCTGGTAGGACAGGAGTGCATCTTGCTTCTTGAAAGCAAGAAGGAAGGGCATCAGAGGGAGGAGGTAGACAAGTGAGGAGAAAAGGGGTAAGCTAGGAGCCAGAGTGGGGAATGGAAAAAGAGAGAAGGGGAGGGGGTAAAATTACCAGGTTAGAGCACACAGTTACAAGTTTCATTTAGATAATGCTTTTATGAGGTTATAGAGTCATATAGCCCTTTGGCCCAACTTGACCATGTCAACTCAAGATGTCCATCATTTACGCAAGACCCATTAGTTCTATGTTTGACCCCTTAATCCTTTCCTATCCATGTATCTATCCAAATATCTTTTAAGCTGAAAGGGGAAGTGATTGAGACATTACAGTAAAAATACGTGCCTCAACCACTTCCCCTTTCAGCTTGTTCTATATACAGTATTTACACCCTTGGTGTGAAAACATTGCCACTCAGGCAAATTATTATTTGTTTTCCCCCTCATCAGAAGCCTATGCTCTCTAATTCATGATTTCCCAACCCCGGGAAAAAGCTGATGTGCTTTCACCCTATCTGTGCCCCTCACGGTTTTATACATCTCTATAAGATCACACCTCAGTCTTCTGTGATTCAAGGAATAAAGTCCTATCCAGCCCAGCCTCTCCCTGTAGTCCCTGGAGTTCTGGAAACATCCTCATAAATCTTTTCTACACTCTTTCCAGTTTAATGGCACCTTTCTTACAGCGGGTGACCAAATCCAAACATAATACTCCAGTGCAGTTTCAGCAATATCTTGCAGAGCAGCATCGTATCATCGTATACTGCCCTGACTGGTGAAGGCCAGCGTACTTCATCACCCTGTCTATCTGTGTTACCACTTTCAAAGAACTATGTACATGTACCCCTAGGTTCGTCTGTTCTACAACATACCCCGGAGCCCTACCATTTACTGTTAAGGTTTGTCTTTCCAAAATGCAACAATTCATACTTATCCCAGTTAAACTCCATTTGCGATTCCTTGGCCAACTTACTTAGTTGATCAAAAAACCCCTGTAATTCCTGATTGTCATCTTCACTGTCTACAGCCTTCGATCAAAATAGGGCATTTGGGATTGATTAGTAAGAGCAAATTAAAGGAACACAATGGCAATCATCGCAGCAGCCATCATCTGAGTGGACATAGAGTGGTGATCTTAAGGCTTTAGCTCTTCAAGACTTCATCGAAGAGAGGCTTCACTCAGAGAAAGCAAAGGAAAGAAAAGCTTGATTTTCCCTTCTCAGTTTTTATATCTGCTCAGCCAGGACAGTAAAGATGTCAGGCAGGGTAGTGCAATGCTCCTCTTGTGGGAATGTGGGAAGGCAGGGAGACCTCCAGTATCCCTGACCAATACAACTGCGACAAGTGCATCCTACTGCAGCTTCTAATGAACCGCAGTAAGGAGTTGGATCTGGAACCGGATGAACTCCAATCATTCAGGAGGCTGAAGGGGTGATAGATAGGATATATAGAGAGGCAGTTACACTCAAGGTGCAAGACACAGGAAACTGGGTGACAGTCAGGAAGGGAAAAGAGGTTAAGGGGCCAGTGCAGAGTACACCTGTGGCCATCCCCCTCAACAACTGGTCTATCACCTTGGATGCTATCAGGGGGTGGGGGGAATAACCTAACAGAGGAAAGTCTCAGTGGTCGGGTCTCTGGCACTGAGTCTGCCTCTGTGACTCAGAAGAGACTTGCTGTGGTGACAGGGGATTCGTTAGTTAGGGGAACAGATAGAAGGATCTGTGGGCGAGAACGAGATTCCTGGATGGTCTGTTGCCTCCCAGATTCCAGGCTCCAGGGTACCTTGGATCGGGTCCTCGGCATTCTTAAGTGGGAGGGTGAACAGCCAGAAGTCGTGGTCCGCGTAGTTACCAACGACATGGGTAGGACAAGTAACAAGGTTCTCCGCAGGGAGTTAGATGCTAAGTTAAAGGGCAGAGCCTCCAGGGTTGTGATCTCAGGATTGCTGCCCATGCCACGTGCTAGTGAGGCCAGAACTAGGAAGATTATACAATTTAATATGTGGCTAAGGAGTTGGTGTAGGAGGGAGGGCATACGATTTTTGGATCATTGGTCTTTCTTCCAGGGAAGGTGGGGCCTGTACAGAAAGAACGGTTTGCACCTGAACTGGAGGGGGTCTAATACCCTAGCAGGAATGTCTGTTAATGCTGCACAGAGGGGTTTAAACTAGATTTGCAGGGGGATGGGAACCAAAATGCCAGAACAGTTAGTGGAGAGCTTGTGAAGGCAGATGTTGATAAGACCTCAAAGTTCGGAATCAAAAGGTTGAGCATGGTTTAACAAAATTGAAAAGTGTGAATAGAAGACATAAGATGTTCTGTTTGAATGTGTGCAATATATGGAATAAGGTAGATGAACTTTCAGCACAGTTGCAGACTGCTAGGTATGATGTTGTAGGCATCACTAGTAAGAAATTGCAAGGGTAAAAAGACACTGATCGAAGTTGTATATAGACCCCCAAGCAGTAGTAAGGATGTGATCTGCAAATTAGAATGGGACATAGAAAATGCATGCCAAAAGGACAATGTTACAATAATCTTGAGGGACTTCAATATGCAGGTAGATTGGGAAAATCATGTTGTTGCTGGATTACAAGAGGGGGAATTTCTGAAGTGCCTTTGAGATGGCTTTTTAGAGCAGCTAGTGGTTGAGCCCATTAGAGGATCTGCTATTCTGGACTGGGTGTTGTGTAATGAACTGGAATTGATTAGAGAGCTTAAGGTAAAAGAACTTTTTGGGGAAAGTAATCATATGATCGAATTTACCCTGAAATTTGAGAAAGAGAAGCTAAAGTCAGATGTAACAGTATTACAGTGGAGTAAAGGGAATTACAGAGGCATGAGAGAGGAGTTGGCCAGAATTGATTGGAAAAGACACTGACAGGGATGACAGCAGAGCAGAAATAACTGGAATTTCTGGAAGCAGATCAGAAGGCACAGGATATATAAATCCCAAAGAGGAAGAAGTATTCTAAAGGAAAGACGACACAACCAAGGCTAACAAGAAAAGTCAAAGCCAACACAAAATTCAAAGAGAGGGTATATAATAGAGCAAAAATTAGAGGGAAGTTAGAGGAATTAGGAAGTTTTAAAAAACCAACAGAATGCAACTAAAAAGTTATTAAGAAGGTAGAGAGAGAATACAAAAATAAGCCAGCCAGTAATATTTAAGAAGATACCTAAAGTTTCTTCAGATACATAAAGTGTAAAAGAGAGATCAGAGTGGATATCAGACTGCTGGAAAATGATACTGGAGAGGTAATAATGGGGGACAATGAAATGGCAGACAAACTGAATAAATACTATGCATCAGACTTCACAGTGGAAAACTCTGGCAGCATGGTGGCAGTTCCACGTGTCGGGGGTAATGAAGTGTGGGAAGTTACCATAACTACCCAGAAGGTTCTTGTGGAACTGAAAGTTCTGAATGTAACTTAGTCACCTGCACCAGATGGTGTACACCCAGGGTTCTGAGAGAGGTGGCTGAAGAGATTGTGGAGGCATTAGTAATGATCTTTCAAGAATCACTAGATTCTGGAATGGTTCCGGAAGACTGGAAAATTGCAAATGTCACTCCGCTCTTCAAGAAGGGAGAGAGGCAGAAGAATGGAAACTATAGGCCAGTTAGTCTGACCTCAGTGGTTGGGAAGCTGTTGAAGTTGATTAATAAGGTTGAGTTCTCTGAGAACTCATCCTTAATAATCAACTTGGAGGCACATGTTAAAATAGTCCATAGTCAGTGTGGTTTCCTCAAGGGAAAATCTTTGCTGACAAATCTATTGGAATTTTTTGAAGAACTAACAAGCAGAAAGGAAAATCTGTTAATGTGAGTACTTGGATTTTCTGAAGGCCTTTGAGAAGGTACCACACATGAGGTTGCTTAACGAACTACAACCCATGGTATTACAGGAAAGATTGTAACAGTGGACTAATTGGCAGGAGGCAAAGTGTAGAAATAACTGGAGCTTTTTCTGGCTAGCCGCTGGTGAGTAGTGGTGTTCCACAGGGGACTGTGTTGAGACTGATTATTTTTACATTATATGTGAATGAATTGGATGATGGAATTAATGCCTTTGTTGCAAAGTTTGCAGATGATATGAGGATGGGTGGAGGGGCAGGTGGTTTTGAGGAAGTAGAGAGGCTATAGAAAGACTTAGACAGATTAGGAAAATGTGTAAAGAAATGGAAGATGGAATACAGTGTTGGGAAGTGTATAGTCATGCACTTTGGTAGAAGCAAAGAAAGAGTTAACTATTTTCTAAATGGAGAGAAAATACAAAAAAACTGAGCTGTAAAGGGACTCGGGAATCCTTATGCAGGATTCCCTAAGTAGTCATTTGCAGGTTGAGTCTGTGATGAGGAAGGCAAATGCAATGTAAGCATTCATTTCAAGAGGACTAGAATATAAAAGTAAGAATGTAATGTTGAGACTTTATAAAGCCCTAGTGAGGCCTCACTTGGAGTATTGTGAGCAGTTTTGAGTCCTATATCTTAGAAAGGATGTACTGAAACTGGTGAGGATTCAAAGGAGGTTCACAAAAATGATTCCAGGATTGAATAGCTTGTCATATGAAGAGAGTTTGATGCTCCGGGCCTGTATTCACTAGAATTCAGAAGACTGAGGGGTGACCTCATTGAAACCTATCGAATGATGAAAGGCCTTGATAGAGTGGATGTGGGGAGGATGTACGCTCTGGTGGGAGAGTCTAGGACCAGAGGAGACAGCCTTAGAATAGAGGGGCGTCCTTTTAGACCAGAGATGAGGAGGAATTTCTTTAGCCAGAGGGTGGTGAACCTGTGGAATTCATTGCCACAGACAGCTGTAGAGGTCATCTTTTTTTTTGCCATGTGCCTGCGTGCGTGCATGTGCGTGCGCGCGTCCATGATGATGTCTTTTTCATGGCTTTTACAAGGCACGGAGAGACAGTGTGGCACGCCACTCCTCACAAAGACATTTTCGCAGTCTTTTTCCCTTTTATTTTACGACATCGAGTGGTGATCTCGACACTCGGGTATAGGATAGTGGAGAGGGCAGTTTGCTCGGGAGAGCTCGCGCAAAGTCGCCAGTTACCGGCGCCATCTTTAACGGTCATCACTCAACCTGGCATGGAAGGAAAGTGTACTCTGGAGTGTACCCGACCGGTTTTGAACCCGGGAACATCTGCTCCCGGGTCCGGCACTAATGTCATTGTGCCACCAGCCGGCCCGTGGAGGTCATTTTTATGTATATTTAAGACAGAGGTTGATAGATTCGTGATTGGTCGGGGCTTGAAGAGATATGGGGAGAAGGCAGGAGACTGGGGGCTGAGAGGGAAAATGGACCAGTCATAATGAAATGGCAGAGCAGACACAATGGGCCAAATGGCCTAATTCCGCTCCTATATCTTATGGTCTTGTGGAAATCTAGCCTTTATAGAGCTTTATTTGTGTTTCATTTTGAAAGGCCATCAACAGGAAAATGCTAACTCAAATTTTCACTCCTCCGATATTGCCTGAACACAAACATCCCCCTCCTCCCACCTTCTTATACAAGTGTGTGTTCAAAGCTCTGGCATAATACACCTATGCAGACAGTCTCCAGGTGGGAGTGCTATTTCTTAATATACAAAAACAGTGAGGGCTTAGTTTCATCCTTTATGAAGCTTTTCACTTCTTCAAGTTGGCCGAGTGCACACTTCTGCTAACGCGAACTCTTGCAGAGAACATCTGAAAAAAGTCAACCCGTGTCACAAGCACCCGATACACAGTGACCCCTGCTGGCTGGGCAGAGAATAACAATTAACTTATCATTCAACCTGCAGAATCAGAACCAGGTTTGTTATACCTGAGGTGAGATTTGCTGTATGGTGGCAGAAGTACAGTGCAAAGACATAAAATTACCATAAATTACAAAATAAACAGTGAAAAAAATTGAACAATGAAGTAGTGTTCAAAGGTTAATGGGGCATTCAGTAATCTGGTCACAGACAGGAAGAAGTTATTTCAGAATTGTTAGGTGTAGGTCTCTGGGTCCTGTACCTCCTCGCTGATGGTAATAATGAGGAGGGGGGGATTGTCTCAGATGGTGAGGGTCTTTAACAATGGATGATGATTTCTTGTGGCATATATTACCACATCTTCTTCAGATACATCTATTGCCATGTGAATCATATAGATATCTGCATTCATAGCCTTCCTACGATGGTTCAACATTATTTAGCACATGTCTGGGCTCTACTTGACCTCTAGCTTAGTCTTCATTGTCTCTCGTGGAAGTTTCCTCTGCCTCAGTCATCCACGAACAGGGGTTCCCAACCTGGGCTCCACAGACCCTGGGCTTGGTTAGATTAGATTAGATTATGAGAACACTCAGTCCTCTTTTATTGTCATTTAGAAATGCATACATGCATTAAGAAATGATACAATGTTTCTCCGGAGTGATATCACAGAAAACAGGACAGACCAAAGACTAACACTGACAGAACCACATAATTATAACATATAGTTACAGCGGTGCAAAGCAATACCATAATTTGATGAAGAACAAACCATGGGCATGGTAAATAAAGTCTCAAAAGGCCCCGAGTCCCCGATAGCAGGTAGCAAAAGGGAGAAACGCCATAAACCTCCAGGCACCATCAATTTGCCGATGCCTTGGAAGCAGCCGACCACAGCCAACCCTGAGTCCATCCGTCCAAAAACTTCGAGCTTCCGACCAGCCCCTCCGATACAGCCTCCCGAGCGCCATCCTCTGCCAAGCGCCTTTGACCTAGTCCCGGCCGCTGAAACACGCAAAGCCGAGGATCTCGGGGCCTTCTGCTCTGGAGATTCCGGTTACCACACAGTAGCAGCGGCAGCGAAGCGGGCATTTCAGAAGTTTTCCAGATGTTCCTCCATACTCTCACGTCTGTCTCCATGAAATTAGAATTGTGCACGGTCCCCTACTTGACAGAGGTGGCCGCGCGCGCTGCTGTCACGCTGCCATCTTCTCCTCCTCCTTGATGCTATTGGTCCATGGCTTAAAAAAGGTTGGGAACCCTGTCCTCGAGGACGTCATCCTAGAATATAAGGGTGGCACAGAAGTGTCGCAGTTAGCGCAGTGCTTTACTGCAACAGTGATCTGAGTTCAATTCCCGCGCTTTCTGTAAGAGACTTGTATGTTCTCCCCGTGACCAGATGGGTTTCCCCCAGCTGCTCCAGTTCTCAGCCACATTCTGAAGACAGACAAGTTAGAATGAAAATTGACCACACGGGTATAACAGGGGTTGTTGGACTGGAATGACCTGTTACCGTGCTGTATCTCTAAACAAATAAAAATCCCCAGCAGTTACTGGGAACCATTTCCCAGAGAGGTTGCAAGCTGACAGCATGTGATCCTCGATCCGCGTTCATATTTGGTCCATTTCCCAGCAGATGACTTTGTTTCCTAGAATGACCAGAAAGATCAGTATTTCGTACACTGCTCTACCACAGCAAAAACTCACATTCAGCCAAAACCAGAACTGCGAGCAAATACTTCATTTCCAGGTTTGAAACCCATTAGTTTGCATATTTCTCAAGTTTTTTTTTGTCATTTTTAGATGATTAGTCTACATTTTGGATTTCACACATAATGATGAGAACTCAAATTGACCTCAATTTCCTTGCAATGAGTAGTTCTGCCAGAGACTGTCCAGCTCTAAACACAGTGCAAAGCAGTAACTACGGATTACACTGCAGCTTCCCCACATTGGCATATCATAATCACAAGAGATTCTGCAGGCGCTGGCCAAGACATGAAACATTGGCTCTTTATTCCTTTACCGGGTTTCTACAGCATTTTGTGTGCGCTTCTCACATTGCTTGTCCCTTGCATTGTCTTGATTCCATTTCTATAAGTCTGAACAGCTCTCTCCATCAATCCAACAGCAGAAAGATGAATGGGGGCAGATATCATATGATTTACGTTATATTTGTTAGCCTCTCACTGTGGCTCGTAATAAACCAGGCTCATTAGCTAACCCTGGCTAACGGCCGTGTGACTGAGCATTGCATGGGAAATGATGAGAAGGCCACCTTCAATGGGCAATACACATCTAGGGTCCAGTCACAAACAGGAGAAGATCTGCAGTTGCTAGAAATCCAAGCTACACACACAAATTGCTGGAGGAACTCAGCAGGCCAGGCAGCAGCTATTACAAAGAGTACAGTCGACGATTCGGGCCCAGACCCTTCATCAGGACTGGAAAAAAAAGATGAGGAGTCAGAGTAAGAGAGTGGGGTGAAGGGAGGAAGAACCACAAGGTGTGTGCATCTAGGGTCAGTATGATTTGGGTTCAACCAAACAGGATAGTTGGAATGCTCTGATGAGGGTTTGACTGCTGTGTACGTTCTACCCTATGCAAAGTTACCATCCGCCAGGAAATAAACACTAGCATAAAAGTAAAGTGGAAGTATATTTACAAATATTTCAACTTTAACGAACAGTTAATAGGGATAAAAGAAAAGGGGCCCTGTACGGATAAATCAGTTTAAATGTGCACATAACCGCTGGAGCTCATTTCTGGAGTAGTCGGGTGTATACTCGCCCGCTGAATCCATGTTCTGCATGAAAGACACCAGCCACAGTTTGAAATTCCCTCAGAGACCATTTTGAACGCACTGGCTAACTCAGGACTATTGGCACTTCCTCCTCGAAACCATTTGCCTACACAGAGCACTTCTTACAAAGGGGGGAGTGGTCTCTCCTTCAGGCGGCATTCCGCGAGCATCTTCGTGCCCCGCTCCACACCTCCTGCCAACTGACCCAAAGCCACCCCACTGTCCCTCAGAAATCTGAGCCCACCCAGCCCTCTCAGATGTTCCATGGCATCCCACTGGACAGAATGTTACAGAACGTTATGAAGACAAACCCGATTAGCTGACACAACATTCCTAAGCTGAGCAAACAGTTCCTTATTTTAGCAGAAGCTAAAACACTAATCTAAGAAGCTTAATTAATAATGGAACACACTACATTTTGCAGAAAAACTGCTGAAACAAAATACCTCACAGCATAGCAGTAGGAATACAATAAAACATGTTCTTAACCAGGGCATTACATTTTGTTTCATGAAGGCCTCAAGTTCTGCAAAGCAACTCTCATACTGACACCAACACCATAAGAAAGCAGCATCCATCGTGAAGAATCCCACGATCCAGGCCATCCTCTCTTCTCATTTCTGTCATCAGGAAGGAGATACATGCATCCAAGATGGTGCTGGTGAATCACGATGAATCACTGCTTATAAAACTTCTAATTATACTTCTGAATTACTCTCACTGCAATCTGTAGCGTGTAATTTCCCTTTAAGCAACATGCATTTGAACCTTCTTAATCAACTCATGGTTTCACGATCTTCTGAAGGACTCAGCAGACTTAATGCTCAAGCATGCAGGTACGGCACCTTTTAGCTTAAATACATGGTTATGGCCAGAAGAGAGGGGCAAGGGGAGGACTCCAAGCCAGACTAAAATGTCGAAGTATGAAACTTTGCAAGCATACATTCACTGGAGAACAAGATTGGGGAACTAAGGGCAAGATTGCTATATTGGAGGGAAATGAGGGGTTGCTGCGTTCTGTGTTTCATGGAGACATGGCTCTCTTTGGACCATCTGGATACACCGGAAAGACCTGAGGGCTTCTCAATACACTGGATTGACCAGACTGCCGATTCGAAGAGGGCTAAAGGTGGAGTTCCGTGTTTCATGATTGACTCTTTGTCGTGCTCGGACACATTCTCATTGCCCCGACTTGGAACATCTGATGATTTAAGTTCCATCTGTTCTACTTGCCAGGAATGTTCTTCGCCGTCATCCTGACCACAGTTCACATACCGCCAAAAGCACACATTAAACAAGCGCTCGATGTATTGAATGTCACAATTAGCAAACAAGCAGCAGCCGACCCTGATGCCTTGTTATACTTGGTCATTGGTCATTGTCAAGGATGTATATCAAGCTTGTGTGAAGAAATCTCTGCCCAGTTATCATCAACATATCACCTGCAGTCCCAAGGAACCCAACGCATTTGCACACTGCTGTACTGTGATTAGAAATGCTACTGTTCCATGTCCAGACTACACTTCAGGAAATCTGACCACTTAGCTATCCTCCTCCAGCCTTCATACAGGCAGAGGCTCAAGATCGAGGCTCCAGAGAAAGGGAAACAAAGAGGTGGACACGGGAGATAGAGGACTGGCTACTGGATCGCTTTGAGTCAGTAGGCTGGGCCTTGGTCAAGGACCCATCAAAGGATCTGGACGAATACAGCACGGTTGTCACAGACTTAGTTAAAACAGTCATGGAGAGTGTGAACCCACAAAATCATTCAGAGTCTTCAGTGGGTGAACTATGAGATCCGCAATATGCTTAGAGCCAGATCTGTGGCATTCAAATCTGGTGACCAAATTGAATACAAGAGGTCTGCTTATGATCTCCGGAAAGCCGTCACATGTGTGAAGTGGCAATTCTGGACCAAACTTGAATCACTGAAGGATGCTCGGCAGCTTTTGCAGGGTTTGAATGATATAACCTCTTAAAATGTGAAATCAGGCGACATAGGTGACAACAAGGCTTTGCTCCTAGATGAGCTCCATGCCTTTTATGCTCGCTTTGACCATCAAAACATGGAGGCATCTTCACAAGCTCTCATCAATGACCCTGTGATTTCAGTCTCTGTAGCCGATGTGAGACCATCCTTCGGGAGGGTGAACTCACAGAAAGCATCCAGCCCATACGGGATACCTGGCTGAATACTAAAGACCCGTGCTGATATCTTTAACCTCTCTCTTCGGCAGTCCAAGGTGCCCACCTGCTTCAATTATACCAGTGCTAAGAAGAATGCGGTAACCTGCTTCAATGAATATTGTCCTGTAGCACTTACATTCACAGTGATGAAGTGTTTTGAGAGGTTGGTGATGAAACATATCAACTCCTGCCTGAGAAGTGACTTGGATCCGCTCCAATTTGCCTAACGACACAACAGGTCCACAGCAGATGCTATTCCATTGGCTCTTCACTTAATCCTGGAATATCTGGACAGCAAAGATGCATACATCAGGATGCTCTTCATTGACCACAGCTCTGCATTCAATCCTATCATCCCTTCAAAACTAATCAATAACCTTCAAGCCCTGGGTCTCAATAGCTCCTTCTGGAATTGGATCCTCGATTTCCTTACTAGCAGAGCCCAGTCAGTTTGCATTAGCAACATCTCCTCCACAATCTCCCTCAGCCTGGTGCACCACAAGGCTGTGTGCTTTAGCCCCCTGTACCACTGGCTTTATACTAATGACAATGAGGCTAAGCACAGCTCCATTGCCTACGACACCTCTATTGTTGGCTGAATCAAGGGTGGAGATGAATCAGTATGTGGGGAGGGGGGTGGAATTGAAAACCTGGCAAAGTGGTGCCACAACGACTATGTCTCTCTCAATGTCAGCAAGAGCAAGGAGCCGATTTTTGACTTCAGAAGCAGGAAGCGGAAGGTCCTTGAGCCACACCTCATCGGAGGATCAGAGGGTCATCTACTTTAAATTTGTCGATGCTAACACTTCAGAGGACCTGTCCTGGGCCCAGCACATAAGTGCAATTATGAAGAAAGCATGGCAGTGCCTCTACTTCCTTAGAAGTTTGCAAAGATTCAGCATGGCAGCAAAAACTTTGACAAACTTCCATAGATGTGTGCTGGAGAGTACATTGACTGGCTGCATCACAGACTGGTATGGAAACACCATTGCCCTTGAATGGAAAATCCCTAACAGCAGATCAAGTATCGCACACTCTCTCAGTGAGACCTCTATGTACTGTTTAAGGAAGCTTTCCAGAAGACATTTGACAAACTCTTTCCCATCCAGCCCTTTTACAGCGTGGGAGTCCCAGTCAATACATGGAAAGTTAAAATCATCTACTATAACAACCTTATGTTTCTTGCAACAGTCTGTGATCTCTCTACAAATTCACTCCTCTAAATCCCACGGACTGTTGGGTGGTCTATAATATAGCCCCATTAACATGGACATACCTTTCTTATCCCTCAGTTCCACCCATAAAGCCTCACCAGACAAGTTCTCCAGTCTGTCCTGACTGAGAACTGTTGTGACATTTTCCCTGACTACTAATGCCACCCCTCCCCCTTTAATGGTGTTGGGCACATGGCCAAGTGGTTAAGGCATTCGTCTAGTGATTTGAAGGTCACTAGTTCGAGCCTCAGCTGTGGCAGCGTGTTTGTGTCCTTGAGCAAGGCACTTAATCACACATTGCTCTAGTCTGTGCAAGGAGTGGCGCCCCACACACACTCCCAATCTGCGCCTTGTAAGGCATGAAAATGCCCGACACAGGCCTCTCATGGTCTGAGTCGATGTTCCCTCCCTCCCTCCCCCCCTTTAATCCGACTCGCTCTGTTGTGTCCGAAACGGCAGAACCCCAGAATATTGCACTGCCAGTCCTGCCCCTCCTGCATCCAAGTCTCACTAATGACTACAATATCATAATTCCATGAGTTGATCCATAGCCTGAGCTCAAGTGCCTTTCCTACAATACTTCTCGCATTGACATATATGCAGCTCGACATTAGTCGCACCATACTCAACCTTTTGATCCCTGACTTCGTCTGAGGCCTTAACTACATCTGTCTCCACAACCTCTCCATTATCTGTTCTGGCATTCTGTTCCCATCCCCCTGCAAGAGAGCCCAATGATCCAAAAGTCTGTCACCTCCCTCCTACACTAACTCCTTAGTCACATGTTAAACTGTATAACCTTCCTAGTTTTGGCCTCACCAGCACGTAACACAGGTAGCAATCCTGAGATCAAAACCTTGGATGTCCTGTCCTTTAACATAGCACCTAACCTCCTTTGCAGAACCTCGTCAACCTTTCTACCCATGTCATCGGTACCTACTTGGATCACAACCTCTGGCTGCTCACCCTTCCACTTAACAGTGCCGAGGACTCGATCTGTGATGTCCCGGCCCTGGCACCCAGGAGGCAACATGCCATCTGGGAATCTGGTCCTCGTCCACAGAACCTCCTTTCTGTTCCCCTAACAAATTCTCTGTCACCACAGGCCGCCTCTTCTCCTCCCTTCCCTTCTGAGTCATAGAGCTAGAGTCAGTGCCAGAGACATGACCGCTGTGATATCCCTCTGCCTCCCTCCAGCAGTTTCCAAAGTGATATACATGTTGTTGAGGGGATCGCCACAGGGGTACTCTACACTGGCTGTTTAATCTCTTTTCCCTACCTGACTGTAACTCAGACTCCTGTGTGTTACTTGGATGTAACTACCTCACTATAATATTATTTATTAATATTATTTCTTTTGTAGTTGCACAGTGTGTTGTCTTTTACATATTGTTGTTTATCCTCCTTGTTGGGTGCCATCTTTCATTGATCCTATTATGATTTGCTGAGTGTGCCCACAAATCTCAGGGTTGTATATCGGGACATAGTATGTACTTTGATGATAAATTTACTTTGAACTTTGAACAAAAGGTATCAGAGAACGTCTAAGAAATTTGCCAGACCCTTATTTTCTGAATTATCACTTTAAAGGTTTCACACTATTAGGATAAACCTCTGCTTATGTTCATCTTTATGCTCTTTTGCAGCAAAGAAGGGTGGAAGTATCTTCTCCGATATCTGGGCTTGGGAGACAACGGTTGGAGTTGTTTTCCTTACATTTTGAAGTAGGTAGTTGCTGGACTTGCCTTCTCATTTTAAGAAGGTTCCCTTCAGTCCCAAGAGACAGAAGAGACGGTCGATGAATTACGACTTTTTCCCCATTGTTCGGAAATTAAAAACTAGAGAGCACATCTTGAAAGTAAGGATTCCCAACCATTTTTATTGAATGGACCCCTACCATTATCTGAGGAATCTGGGGGCCCCAGGTTGGGAACCCTTGATTTAAAGTGAGAGGGGGAAGATTTAATCGGAACTTTTGAGGAGTAGATTTTTTACAGAGGGTGGAATGAGCTGTCAGAAGAAGTGGTTGAGGCAGGTACAATAACACATTTTAGAACATAGGACACTACAAGACAGTACAGACACTTCAGACCATGATGTTGTGCCGACCCTATAACCTACTCTAAGATCAGTATCACCCTACCCTCCTAAATGGCCCTCCATTTTTCTATCATCCATGTGCCTATCTAAAAGTTTCTTAAATGCCCCTAATGTATCTGGAAGATACATTGGTTGGCTGGTGATGTAGTGGCATCTGCATCAGACTTCGAGGCGAATGGTCTCGAGTTTGAATCTGGCCAGTTCCTTGTACACTTGAGCGTCGAGCTAGCAACTCAGTCTCATAAAAAACAGTCAAATGCTATGGATATGGCAAAAATACCACCTAATGTGGTACAAGGGGTGAAAAGGAACAACATATAACCGTGCAACACACATCAAAGTTGCTGGTGAATGCAGCAGGCCAGGCCGCATCTCTAGGAAGAGGTACAGTCGACGTTTCGGGCTGAGACCCTTTGTCAGGACTAACTGAAAGAAGAGCTAGTAAGAGATTTGAAAGTGAGATTCTTTCTCCTGTGGGCATACTCAGCTAATCTGTAGAACAGTAACTGTAAACAGGATCAATGAAAGAACAAGTAGAGCATAGAAGACAACAAACCGTGCAAATGCAAATATAAATAAATAGTAAAAAATAACAAGAGCATGAAATGACAAAATTAAGAGTCCTTAAAGTGAGATGATTGGTTGTGCGACACTAGAAATAGAATAACTGTAGTTCTCCCCTTTTGTTCATGAGCCTGATGGTTGAAGTAACTGTTCTTGAAGCTGGTGGTGCAGATCCTGGGGCTTTTGTAGCTTCTACCTGATGGCAGCAGTGAGAAAAGATCATGGCCTGGGTGGTGATGATCTCTGGTGATGTTGATGGATGCTGCCTTTACCACTCACCACTTTCTGTATAAAAAAATCTCACCTTTGACACCCCTCCTATATTTTCCTCCAATCACCTTAAAACTGCGCCCAAAAATCAGTCAGGGTCTATCCAAACCAGAGACCCTGGATCAACAGTTCCGTGCGAGCGGCACTTACCACACGAGACAGAGCTTACGTTGCCGGTAACCAACGTGAACACAAGAAATGCAGCTACGATCCAGGCAGAGTCATCAAGGCAGCAAAACGACAATACAAGGACAAGGTCCAGACACTACTCTCCACCAACAACATACGGGGCTTATGGTAAGGTCTGCACACCATCGCAGACTCAAAGCTAAACGCAGTGGTGCTGCCAACATCGCTGCCTCTCTCCCAGACGAGCTAATTCTTTTTAATGCTCGGTTCGATATCGCCAACACCGAGCCCCTGTGGAGAGCCACCAAAGCATCCTGCACCGTGGTCATCTCTGAAGCTGAGGTACACAGGTGTTTCCAACGAGCGGACAGTCGCAAGGCTGCAAGACCAGACAGCATCCCAGGGCGGGTACTCAGGATGTGCGTGGCATAACTGGCAGGTGTGTTTACAGACATTTTTAACCTCTCCTTCTCCCAGTTTAGAGAGCCCTCCTGCTTCAAAACATCCACTATTGTCCCGGTACCTAAAAAGACCAAGGTAACATGGCTGACTGACTGGCGCCCTGTCGCACTCACCTCAACAATAAGCAAATGCTTTGAGAGGCTGGTCAAGGACTACATCTGCAGCTTGCTACCACCCACACTGGACCCCCTACAATTCGCCTACCAACACAACCAATCAACAGATGATGCAATAGCTGCAGCTCTACCATCCTTACGCACCTGGAAAAGAGGGATGCTTATTTGAGCATGCAGTTCTTGGACTACAGTTCAGCATTCAACACCCTAATTCCCTCCAGGCTTGACAAGAAGCTCAGAGACCTCGGCCTTCATCCTGCCTTGTGCAACTGTATCATGGACTTCCTGTCAGATTGCCAGCAGGTGGTAAGAGTTGTCTCCCTCACCTCTGCCCCCTGACCCTCAACACAGGTGCCCCTCAGGGCTGTATCCTAAGCCCCCTCCTTTACTCTCTGTATACCCATGACTGTGTCGCCACCCACAGCTCCAATCTGTTAATTCAATTTGCTGACGATACTACATTGATTGGCCTTATATCAAATAATAACAAGGCAGCCTTCTTCAAAGAAGAAGTCGTCGCCCTGACACAGTGTTGTCAAGAAAACAACCTCTCCTTCAATGTCACAAATACAAAGGAGCTGGCTATGGACTGCAGGAGGAATGGAGACAGGCCAACCCCTATTGGCATCAATGGATCTGGGGTTGAGAAGGTGAACAGCTTTAAGTTCCTCAGCATCCACATCACCGAGGATCTCACGTGGTCTGTACATACCTGCTGTGTGGTGAGAAAAGCACAGCAGCGCCTCTTTCACCTCAGACAGTTGAAGAAGTTCAGCATGAGTCCCCAAATCCCAAGAACTTTCTACAGGGGCACAATTGAGAGCATCCTGACTGGCTGCATCAGTGCCTGGTATGGGAACTGTACCTTCCTCAATCGCAGGACTCTGCAGAGAGTGGTGTGGACAGCCCAGCTCATCTGTAGATGTGACCTTCCCACTGTTCAGGTCATTTACAGAGACAGGTGCGTATAAAGGGCCCAAAGGGTCATTGGGGACCTGAGTCACCCCAACCACAAACTGTTCCAGCTGCTACCATCCAGGAAACAGTTTATGTAGGCATCCCTTAGTCTCATGAGACCATGGATTTGCGCCTCGGAAGGTTTCTAGGGCACAGGCCTGGGCAAGGTTGTATGGAAGACCAGCAGTTGCCTATGCTGCAAGTTTCCCCTCTCCACGCCACCGATGTTGTCCAAGGGAAGGGCATTAGAACCTGTACAGCTTGGCACCGGTGTTGTCACAGAGCAATGTGTGGTTAAGTGCCTTGCTCAAGGACACACACGGTGCCTCAGCCAGGAAACAGTACTGTGGCATAAAAGACAGGACTATCAGGCTCCGGGACAGCTTCATCCACCAGGCCATCAGACTGAATAATTCATGCTGATACAATTGTATTTCTATGCTATATTGACTGTCCTGTTGTACATAGTATTTATTATATGTTACTATAAATTGCACATTGCATATTTAGACAGAGACGTAACATAAAGATTTTTACTCATGTATGTGAAAGATATAAGAGATAAAGTTAATTCAATTCAATTAAGCCCCCTCGTATTAGCAATTTTTAAAAGACAGTTGGACAGGTATGTGAATTGTTAAGGTTTAGAATGTTATAGGGCCTAATGCTGGAAAATGGGAAAGCTTGAATGGGCACCTTGGCAGCATAAACCAGATGGGCCAAAGGGCCTATTTCTGTGCAGTATTACTTTATATTTCTCCATCATCTGCCTTTGGATGCACCATTCTAAATTGCTCCTAAATCTCAACCTTCCACCAGTTCACCTTGCAGAATGTTTCAGGCTTTTTCTGTGCTCTGTGATTCTAAGTGGGGCTTTCTGCACGTGTAAAAACCTCACATCTTGTCTGCTTAAATTTGTTCAAAAACACCGGACACACTGAGGGATCAATATTTTTCATTATTACCCACAGTGCAGGGGACTATTAACATCGAAGGGAGCAGGAAAAGCCAAGTGCTATCAGTCAGATGCTGCTTGGAATCTAGTCACTAAACCAATGCAGGAACCTGCACAAACCCCCAGCCCCCCAGGAGAAAAATCAATTACGTTTATAATAGCTCACATTTTCAGACTGTATGTAGAAGGTTATTCAATCTCTGCATTTGGCATTACTGATAAAATTATCACTGTGCATTGTGGTGACACAGTGGCGGAACAGTTCGTACAGAGTTAGCACATTCTGTCTGTGCATGCATGAGTTCCCTCTCACCTCCAAAGCACGTGCTGTTATTAGGAAGACTGCCTGCTGTAAATTGCCCCAAGCGTGGAGAAAGGGGGACGAGAGAGGGAAGGGGTCGTGGGGAAATAAGTGGGAGAGCGAGACTGATAACTTTGCTGAGAGTTAACAGTGAACTCAGTGGGTTGATCACTTCCTTCAGTGTCTCAGGAGAAACTAGAAATGGATGGGAGAATTTCCCCGCACAAATTTAGAAATGAGACGGTAGTGAAGCGACTTGCATAATGTTCTGCCAGCGGCGGTGACACGGGTTCATTTCCCACCGCTGTCTATAAGGCGTTTGTATGTTCTGCCCGTGACAGTGTGTGTTTCTTCCGGGTGCTTTGGTTTTCTCCCAAATTCCAAAGACTTACGGGTTAGCAGGCTAATTGATCACACGAGTGTAATGGACAGCACAGGCTCATCAGGCCAGAAGAGGCTGTTAATGTGCTGTATCTCTCAATAAGTTTTTTTAAAAAACAGCATAACACTGTGGTTCATTTATGACCATTTTCTCACATTTTAAAGCTAAATGGGTGCATACACTTTCCCAATGCAATAAAAAGGATTCTCGAAAATGTTGAAAATCCCAATATGCTGTACTTTTACAAGCTTGCTTCCTGGAGAGGATCCTTACATCTTCTGCGAATAAACCCCCGGAATAACTCAAGGCATTGAATTGTTCACCATAGTTACGCACTGGTGAATTACTGGCACGGTCGTCAATGGGAGAACAAAGATCCCATAGAATACACCAACAGAAAGAGTCTCCACGTTTTGAAGAGGCTCAGAAGCGAGAGTGAGAAGGAAAGGCCACATTTACCCCTCTTGGACAGAAGTAACTTTGTTAGGACTTTTTCTATACCGTGAATTAGCACTACTGTTATAGTTCTACATCTGCACACATTGAATAGAAAACTGTAAGTCAGTAGAGTTAGATATAGTGTAATTTTTATTCATTTTGTTCATGCAGCTGTTTGCTGGGTCTCTTTTCCATTGGCAGTGAAGCTGCTAGGAAATTTTCTATCCCATGAAAGAATGTGGCGGAATCCCCTTCACGCCCAGTCCTGTAACCTGGGAAACAGAAATAAAATGGCACTCATTCACTTTGAAATTTCTTGTTTACATCTTCAAAGTATCTGCCAGTAAATAGTTAAACTTCTCCTCATAAATCTTTGAAAAATTATACAGATTTTAGTCAGAGCGAACTCAACAGGGAACACACGCAAATGTGATGGAGGAACTCAGCAGGCCAGGCAGCATCGATGGAAAAGAGTACAGTACTCATCCTCACCCTCACCCTCGCGGAGCAATTTACAGCAATTTACAGCATGTCCTTTGGAGGTGAGAGGGAACTCATGCAGGCACAGAGAGAATATGCAGACTGTACTCTTTTCCGTAGATGCTGCCTGGCCTGCTGAGTTCCTCCAGCATTTTGTGTGTGTTGCTCGGACTTCCAGCATCTGCAGACTTTCTCTTGTTTGTGATTGGACTCAGCAGGGAGATCACAATGGTAAAAGGCAACAAGTATATGAACCATTCATGCAAATGTGATGGAGGAGCTCAGCAGGTCAGGCAGCCTCTATAAAGGGGAAAAATCAGTTGACATAGCAGGCTAAGGCCCTTCATCAAGACTGGAGAGGGAGGGGGCAGAAACCGGAATAGGAAGGTGGTTGGGGGGAGGGGAAGGAGTTCAAGTTGGAAAGTGATAAGTGAGGCTAGGTGAGGAGTAGGTGGGTGGGTCAGGTACGTGGGGGGAGTGTTGAAGAATAAGTCTGAGAGTTGATAGGTGAAAGAGGTAAAGAGCTGAAGGAGAAGGAACCTAACAGAGGACAGTGGTTCATGGGAGAGAGGGAAGGAGGGAGAACCAGAGGGAGGTGATGTGCAGGTGAAGAGAGGGGGGAAATTGGTAACCAGAGTTGGGTATAGAAAGTGAGGGGGAATAATTACTTTTCATGCCATCAGGTTCGAGGCTACCTGGGCAAAATATGAGGTGCTACTCCTCCAACTTCAGTTTGGCTTCATCACGGCTGTGGAAGAGGCCATGGACTGACATGTCAGAAAGGGAATGGGAAGTCAAGTTGAAATGGGCAGCCACCTGGAGTTTCTGCTCTTTGTGGCAGACAGAACAAAGGTGCTCGACGAAGCAGTCCCCCAGTCTGCACAGGTCTCTCCAATGTAGAGGAGGTCGCACCAGGGGTATATGAACCAAACTAATGAATAGACTCCCACTAATAATGCCCTGTGAAACACTACTAAAGTTGGTTTCAACACTTGTGAACTTGAAAATTTTGCTCCCAATCAGAATACTTGGTTACCTGCGAACAGACGGAAAGGTAAATTATAGTAAAGCTTGTTTGTGGCAGAATCTGGTTGAACTGCGATGTCTTCAGTGAAACCTGATGCCCACGAGTGGGCAAGCAGATGCATTAAGCCCACTTGGGAAGACACCAGTAGAAGCCAGCATTCATGGAATAGAACCCAGCACAGAGCAAATGGCTTCAGGAGAGGAGGGGGTCAGGAGAACATCAATGCATAAAATAAATAAAAAGAAGTACAAACGTGAGAAAGTCTGCGGATGCTGGGAATACAAAGCAACACACACTAAATGCATTCACCACTTGCACTGGCAGTTTATTCCACACTCTCCCTGCCCTCAGGGTGAAGAAATCCCCTCTCATGTTCCCCTTAACATTTCACCTTTCACACTTAACCCATGACCAGTCTCACCCAACCTCAGAGAAAAAAGTCTGCTTACATTTACCCTATCTATAGGATATATATTGATAGGTACCCTATCTATACTCCTCATCATTTTCCAGTCTGACTCTTCATGACCTCATGGACCATAGGGTCCATAGGGTTTTCATGGCAAGGTACAGAAGTAGATTGCCAGGCCTTTCTTCCATGCAGATATTGCTGCTGCCCTGGTTGGGACCCGGCTGGGTTTGAACTCAGGACTGTTTGCCTGGAAGTCCAGTGCTGATGCCACTACACCATCAGCCAGCCCTATCATTTTGTATACCTCTAACAAATCTTCCCTCATTCTCCTATGCTCCTGGGAATAAAGTCCAAACTTATTCAACCTTTCCCTATAACCCAGATCCTCCAGTCCTGGCAAAATCCCTGCAAATTTTCACTGTACTTTTTAAAATTGTTTGGGCACGTGTGGGCACGTGTCCAAGTGGTTAAGGCATTGGGCTAGCCTGAAGGTCGTGAGTTCAAGCCCCAGCCAAGGCAACGTGTTGTGTCCTTGAGCAAGGCACTTAATCACACATTGCTCTGCGACGACACTGGTGCCAAGCTGTGTGGGTCCTAATGCCCTTCCCTTGGACAACATTGGTGTCGTGGAGAGGGGAGACTTGCAGCATGGGCAACTGCTGGTCTTCCATACAACCTTGCCCAGGCCTGCGCCCTGAAGAGTGAAGACTAACGGCAGCCTTTATTTGATATCTTCAGGTAGGTGACCAGAACTCCAAATTAGCCCTCACCAATGTCTCATACAACTTCAACTAATATCCTAACAACCTGGATGTGAATGTAAGAGGTATGGTTAGGAAGTTTGGCAAGGACAGGAAAATTGGAGGCGCTCTGGAAACTAAGGAACGTTTGTTTCCACAGCAGCAAATAAATCCGCTGGGAAGTTGGGCAAAGCATTGGAAAATGGGATTTAATCTCAACAAGTGTGAGGTCAGAATCAGAATCAGGTTTATTATCATCGGCATGCGTCGTGAAATTTGTTAACTTAGCGGCCGCAGTTCAATGCAATACATGACAATATAGAAAGAAAAATTTAAAAAGTAAATCAATTACAGTAAGTATATATATACATTAAATTGTTAAATTAAAAATAGTGCATAAACAGAAATATTTTTTTTAAAAAGTGGGGTAGTGTTCATGTCCATTTAGGAATCGGATGCTTCCCCCTACCCCACACACTAGACGGTGATGTGGCCAGTCAAAATGCTCTCCATGGCACATCTAAGAAGTTTTCAAGTGTTTTAGGTGACAAACCAAATCCCTTCAAACTCATAATGAAATATAGCCACTATCTTGCCTTCTTTAGAGTTGCATCAATATGTGGGGACCAGGTTCAATCCTCAGAGATCTTGACACCCAGGAACTTGTAATTGCTCACTCTCTCCACTTCTGATCCCTCTCTGAGGATTGGTTTGTGATCCTCATCTTACCCTTCTTGAAGACCACAATCAGCTCTTTCGTCTTACTGACATTGAGTGCTAGATTGTTCTGCGACACCACTCAACTAGCTAGTATATCTCGCTCCTGTACACCCTCTCATCCCTGTCGGAGATTCTGCCTACAATGGTTGTAGCAGTGCATTTTGGGATGCCAAATAGAGAAGGGTATACACAGTAAACAGCAGAATATTGGTAAGCAGAGAGACATTGGGGTTCAAGGCCCCGGTGAATTAAACAGGTCAATAGGGGTAGTGAAGGTGGCAAATGACATGCTTGCATTAATGGATTTGGGGCCTGGAGTATAACAGGTGGGATATTATGTTGCAACTTTGATGCACCTTCAGTTACTCCAAAAGACTGAAGTGGGGTAAATACTGTAAGGCTTTTATTTGCAGTAAAATATGACTTCCAGCATGCTGAGTGTCTGCCCGTGGTCTGAGGAGGAGGGGCAAGGTGAAATCACCTTTATTCAGGGGTCTGTGGGAGGAGCCACAGGGGCAATCAGCAGAGGGGCGTGTCCAGACAGGTAACCCAGTTACAACATATATATATATGGTTTACCACAAACTTTATGAAACACTAGTTAGACAGCACTTGGTATGTTGTAGGCGATTCTGGTCACCACACTATAAGAAAATTGTGATTGTACTGAGGAGTGTCCTCAGGCTTGTTGACTGATTTGGAGGACTTCAGTATTAGGGCGAGATTGGACAGGCTGAGTTTGCTTTCCCTGGTACGAAAGAAGCTCAGTGGTGACCTGATAGAGATAAAATATATAAAATTGTGAGAGGCATACAGTACTGTGCAAAAGTTCCAGGCACATATTTATAACTAGGATGCGTAAGACTTTTGCACAGTACTGTAGTAATTTTATGTATTGCACTGTACTGTTGCCACAGAAAAAAAACAATTTCATGACATATGTGAGTGATGATAAACCTGATTCTGTCATGGGTCTCTATTGTGGACTGAGAGTGGGAAGGGGACAGGGAGAGGAGAATCATGGTTGGGAAAAGGGGAAGTAAGTGGGGAGGGAGCGGGAAGTACCAGAGAGGGATTCTGAAATGATCAATAAACAATTGTTTAGAATCAAATGTCCTTGACTGGTGTCTCAGGACTGTGTGTGTCTGCACCCGTGCCAACCTCCTGCCGTTGGCACTCCTTCTTTGCCACCTGTCCCACACCCCTCCCCCAGTGCTCCACCATCGCCATTTCCAACATCCTTTGCTCTTGTCAGATTAACAAACCCAACATAGAACAGTAATACACAGAACATGCCATTCGACCCACAATGTCTGTGCTAAGCACTGTGCCAATTTAAACATCCCATCTGCCTACACATGCTCTATATCCCACCACCCCTGCCTGTCTAAATGCCTCTTAAACGTTGTCATTGTATCTGCTTCCACCTCTACCCTGGCAGCCTGCTATAGGGACAGTGCCTATAAAAGTTATTCACCACCAACCCCCTGGAAGGTTTAATGATTTACAACAATGAATCACAGTGGACTTAATTTGGCTTTTTTGACACTGATCAACAGAAAAAGACTTTTTCATGCCAAAGTGAAATCAGACCTCTAAAGTAATCTAAATTAATTACAAATATAAAACACAAAATAATCAATTGCATAAGTATTCACCCCTCCCCGCCTTTAATATGACACAGCAAATCATCACTGGTACAGCCAATTGGTTTTAGAAGTCACATAATTAGTTAAATGGAGATCACCGTGTGCAGTCAAGGTGTTTCATTTGATTGTAGTAAAAATACACCTGTGTCCGGAAGGTCCAACTGCTCTGAGTCAGTATCCCGGCAAAAACTACACCATAAAGACAAAAGAACACTCCAAGCAATTCTGTGAAAAGGCTATTGAAAAGCACAAGTCAGGAGATGGATACAAGAAAATTTCCAAGTCACCGAATATCCCTCAAGAGTACAGTCAAGACAATCATCAAGGAATGAAAAGAATATGGCACAGGTGTAAATCTGCCTAGAGCAGGCCATCCTCAAAAACTGAGTGACCATGCAAGAAGGGGACTAGTGAGGGAGGCCACCAGGAGACCTATGATAACTCTGGAGAAGTTACGCTGAGATAGGAGAGACTGTGCATACAACAACTGTTGCTCAGGTACTTCACCAGTCGCAGCTTTATGGGAGAATAGCAAAGAGAAAGTCACTGTTGAAAACAACAGCTCTCACAGCTATCTGGACTATTCCTCTTTTCACCCTGTCTCTTGCAAAAACGCCATCCCCTTCTCGCAATTCTTCCGTCTCCGCCGCATCTGCTCTCAGGATGAGGCTTTTCATTCTAGGACGAGGGAGACGTCTTCCTTTTTTAAAGAAAGGGGCTTCCCTTCCTCCACTATCAACTCTGCTCTTAAACGTATCTCCCCCATTTCACGTACATCTGCTCTCACTCCATCCTCCCGCCACCCCACTAGGAATAGGGTTCCCCTGGTCCTCACCTACCACCCCACCAGCCTCCGGGTCCAACATATTATTCTCCGTAACTTCTGCCACCTCCAACGGGATCCCACCACTAAGCACATTTTTCCCTCCCCCCCTTTCTCTGCTTTCCGCAGGGATCGCTCCCTACACAACTCCCTTGTCCATTCGTCCCCCCCATCCCTCCCCACTGATCTCCCTCCTGGCACTTATCCGTGTAAGCAGAACAAGTGCTACACATGCCCTTACACTTCCTCCCTCACCACCATTCAGGGCCCCAAACAGTCCTTCCAGGTGAGGCAACACTTCACCTGTGAGTCGACTGGGGTGATATACTGCGTCCGGTGCTCCCGATGTGGCCTTTTATATATTGGCGAGACCCGACACAGACTGGGAGACCGCTTTGCTGAACATCTGCGCTCTGTCCGCCAGAGAGAGCAGGATCTCCCAGTGGCCACGCATTTTGATTTCGCGTCCCATTCCCATTCTGACGTGTCTGTCCACGGCCTCCTCTGCTGTGGAGATGGGGCCGCGCTTGGGTTGGAGGAACAACACCTTATATTCCGTCTGGGTAGCCTCCAACCTGATGGCAAGAACGTCGACTTCTCTGGCTTCCGCTGGTGCCCCAACTCCCCCTTGTACCCCATCTGTTACTTATTTTTATACACACATTCTTTCTCTCGCTCTCCTTTTTCTCCCTCTGTCCCTCTGAATATACCCCTTGCCCATCCTCTGAGTCCCCCCCCCTTGTCTTTCTTCCCGGGCCTCCTATCCCATGATCCTCTCGTGTCCCTTTTGCCTATCACCTGTCCAGCTCTCGGCTCTATCCCTCCCCCTCCTGTCTTCTCCTATCATTTTGGATCTCTCCCTCCCCCTCCAACTTTCAAATCCCTTACTCACTCTTCCTTCAGTTAGTCCTGACGAAGGGTCTCGGCCTGAAACGTCGACTGCACCTCTTCCTAGAGATGCTGCCTGGCCTGCTGCGTTCACCAGCAACTTTTATGTGTGTTGCTTGAATTTCCAGCATCTGCAGAATTCCTGTTGTTTGCGTTGAAAAAAACTCACATGAAATCTCAGCTAGAGTTTGCTAGAAGGCATGTGGGAGACTCTGAAGTTAGCTGGAAGGTTCTATGGTCTGACAAAACCAAAATTGAGCTTTTTGGCCACCAGACTAAATGCTACGTTCAGTGTAAGCCAAACACCACACATCATGAAAAACACACCATCCCTACTGTGAAGCATGGTGGTGGCTGCATCATTCTGTGGGGATGCTTCACTGCAGCAGGCTCCAGAAGGCTTGTGAAGGTAGAGGGTAAAATGAATACAGCAATGTACAGGGAAATCCTGGAGGAAAACCTGATGCAATCTGCACGGGAACTGCGACTTGGGAGAAGATTTGCTTTCCAACAAGACAATGACCCCAAGCATAAAGCCAAAATTACACAGGAATGGCTGAAAAACAACGAAGTTAATGTCCTGGAGTGGCCAAATCAGAGTCAAGACCTCAATCTAATTGAGAATTTGTGACTGGACTTCAAAAGGGCTGTTCACTCACAATCCCCATGCAATCTGACAGAGCTTGGGCAGTTTTGTAAAGAAGAATGAGGAAATATTGCAGTGTCCAGATATGCAAAGCTGATACAGACCTATCCACACAGACTCAAGGCTGTAATTGCTGCCAAAGGTGCATCTACTAAATACTGACTTGAAAGGGGTGAATACTTGTGCAATCAATTTTGTGTTTTATATTTGTAATTAATTTAGATCACTTTGTACAGATCTGTTTGCACTTTGACAAGAAAGAGTTTTTAATCTGTTGATCAGTGTCAAAAAAGCCAAATTATATCCACTGTGATTCAATGTTGTAAACAATAAAACATAAAAACTTCCAAGAGGGATAAATACTTTTTATAGGCACTGTAACTACTGTGTAAAAACTTTCCTCACAAATCTCCTTTACACTCCTGTTCTCTTTTCCTAAATCTACACCCTCTAAAATTTAATATTTACACTGAGGTTGGGTGAGACTAGACTAGAACTGATGGGTTGAGAGTGAAAGGTGAAATGTTTAAGGGGAACATGAGGAGAAATTTCTTCACTCGGAGGGTGGAGAGAGTGTGAAACGAAACGCTAGTGCAAGTGGGGGATACAGGTTTAATTTCAACTTTTAAGAGAAATTTGGATAAGTACATGGCTGGGAAGGGTATGGAGGGCTATGGTCCAGGTGCATGTCGATGGGTCTGTGGGATGGGTCGATGGGAGTGCTGTAGTTTTCTATGGCTCTATGACTAACTGATTGATGCCACTAGAAATGTTGGTTTAATTGCCCATCTACACAATATCAGCAGAGCAATGTTGAGCAGAGCAAACCTGGTCAAGGCAACCTGATTCAATGAAGGACAAACCAGACAGGTTCTTTGATCAGGCAGCATCTATGGGAAAAATGTACAATTGATGTTTCGGGCCGAGACCCTTCAGAAGGATTTCCAGCATCTGCAGATTTTCTCTTGTTTGAGGTTCTTTGCTGCTGACTGGCACTCTCCATTGGAAAGCATTTCTGTATGAAAATTTCGGGAGTTTTCTATCCCAGAGGGATGTGGAGGCTAAGTCATGAAGAGGACGTTTTAAGATGGGTATCAAAGGCTATGGAAAACTAGTACAAAAGAAGGAGTTGATCAGCCATGATGATACTTATTTCGTAACAATTATTTCATTATCCTTTACACTTGTGTACAGAAAAAGGCATCAAACAATCTTGAACTGAGTGGTGCGTCAGTCCCGAGGAGTGTGGTGGCCTACTCCTGTCCCTATTCTCTCATGCTCCTGAATTGTTGACTGTGCCATCTGCCAGCCAAACAGTCACATCCTGCCCACCTCTGCACCTGAACCATGGGCACCCGAGTGTAATGCAGACCATCTGCGATTATCCTGGGATGCGACAACTTCCATTCTCACTTCTTCAAATTTGATATTTCCACCCCAGAGGAAGACTCTCTCTACCCAGCTTGTGCCTGTCATAATCTGCATACTTTTATCAGGTTGTGCTTCAGTCTCCAATGCTCCAGAGAAAACAATCGCTCCTTATAGCAAATGCTCATGAATCCTGTTTCTGTGCGGTATTGCTCTTTAAATCTAGATTAAAAAGTTGAAGGGATGGGGCGAAGACATGTGGGCGGATGTCCCATTAAAACACAACTCCATTGCCAATGGCGTTCAGCATTTAGACAGATGACTCAGTTTACCTTAAAAATCCCACCAGCCAGTGGCTCCCTCTGAAGTGACTTTTGGTCCATCCTTTTGGTAGCTGATGTTACGTAAAGATCAGCATAATCTTTTCCTCCAAAACAGCAAGATGTTGTCTTACTGACAGGCAGTTTCACTGTCTGTATCTTTTTACCTGCAATAAAGAACATCCTTGGTTACTCGTACAACTATGTGCATTGGACTGGACACAACTTTGATTACGACCATACAATAATGAGATATAGAAGCAGAATTAGGCCATTTGGCTCATCGAGTCTGCTCCATAGCTGATTTATATCTGATCATGCCTCATTAATATTACATTCCCAACAAACTCCAATGGGAACAACATTCTATGGCATTGAAAGAGGGAAATGAATGACAGGGAAAGAAATAATGTATTGCAGTGGAAGTTAGAAAAGCAAACATCATTGAAGGGGAGAAGAGTAAACAATGGTGAGGAGAAGGGGCTTTACACTGGAGAGGTAGAGTGCAGAACGAGCCAGGGTGTGGGGATTGAAAGGGCTGAGCAGTGGCAGTAAGAACTGAAGGAGCAAGGTCTTCAACCATCACTTGAATGAAAGACAAGTTCATAGACCAGGACAAAGTCAATGTTATTATTAAAGTATGTATATGTCATCACAGACTACTTTGAGGTTCATTTTCTTGCAGGCATTTACAGGAAAATAAAGAAATACAATAAAATTTAGGAAAACTATGCATAATAAAAGACTGACAAACAACCAATGTGCATAAAGAATACATATAGAGCAAATAAATAAACAAATAATACTGAGAACATAAATTGTAGAGTCCTTGAAAGTGAGTATGTGGGTTCTGGAT
Source organism: Mobula hypostoma (assembly GCF_963921235.1). Lineage (NCBI taxonomy): Eukaryota > Metazoa > Chordata > Chondrichthyes > Myliobatiformes > Myliobatidae > Mobula > Mobula hypostoma. The sequence goes on along the minus strand of NC_086103.1, from coordinate 168,958,349 downwards.
TCTGTGGAGAGTTATCTATGCTGGTTCAGAAGCCTGATGGCTGAAGGTAATAATAATTCATGAACCTGGCAGTTCAACTCCATGGAATTCCCCTTCGGCCTGCCAAGGCCATAAGACCATAAGATATAGGAGCAGAATTTGGCCATTCAGCCACTGAGTCTGCTGTGTCATTTCATCATGCCTGATTTATTATCTTTCTCAACCCCATTCTCCTACCTTCTCCCTATAACCTTTAACATCCTTACTAATCAAGAACCTATCACCTTCTGCTTTAAAGATACACAATGACTTCGCCTCCACAGCTGTCTGTTGCAATGAATTCCACAGATGCACACCCTATGGCTAAGAAATTCCTCCTTATCTCTGTCCTAAAGCGACTCCCTTCTATTCTGAGGCTGTGCCCTCTGGTCCTAGACTCCCTCACTATGGAAAAATATCCTCTCCAAGTCCGCTCTATCTTGGCCAATGGTCCAAACCTTTTTGGGTTGCTGCCCCTTGGCTCCGAAGCCACACTCATAGTGTCCCCCTCTCCCTGTCCAGCCATTACATAAAAACTATAAAGGTGTACAATGCACGGTGAAAGAAAATAGGAACTGCAAATTCAAAGCAGTAACAAATAATTGCAAATATATTCAAATCTAGTTAATATTACAAACAAAATTATTTATTAATTACAGTAAAATCTATTTTCATCAACAATATTAAAGCACACATTAGTAGTCCAACTATTCACTCCTTCGTTGCCTTTTCACCTTTCAATGAGGCTTGGTGAAACATCAGGCTGAATATCATTCAGGAGTCTCAAATACCCACTCTTAGTAATTTGCAATCTATTTTGCTGCTTCGAAAGAAGTTAGGCAATTGCACTGAAACCACACTCCACTAACTATGGTGTTGGGAAGGCAATGAAAAACATCTTCACCCTTTCTCCACGGTGCAGGATAGCGTTCAGAGATTTACTTCTGCAATCAAATGACTCGATATGATTTTTTGAACCTCAGCTTCCATTCAAGATAATTTTGTAGCAAGATCAGTTCTTCCTCCATCCTTCCTGTTAATTCCTCATTACAAGTTTTCGGAAATGGATAATTACCCAGTCTGGAATTTGGGTCAAGATCCTGAATCCTATCGGACATGACTTTATGCAGCTTAACCAGGTGGGCACTGTATACAAGAAGATCATCATCTGGTATTCTTTCTTTCTCTTCCAACTCAGAGAGGATCAGAAAATGGAAAAGGTCATGATACCCAGTACTGCACTTAAATAAAGTTAACTTGGACAGCTGTGGAGACAACTGACCTGACTTTAATAAGATTCACATCATTTCCTTACAATTGAAGATTTCATTAAACTTTGTGAATAATTCTGACAAATGAGCAATGCCATCCTAATATTCATGAACTGATTACTGAATGAAGGATTCAAGTCTTCAAAGAATTTTATCCCAGTTTCAAAACATAGAAACATAGAAAATAGGTGCAGGAGTAGGCCATTCGGCCCTTCGAGCCTGCACCGCCATTCAGTATGATCATGGCTGATCATCCAACTCAGAACCCTGTACCTACCTTCTCTCCATACCCCCTGATCCCTTTAGCCACAAGGGCCATATCTAACTCCCTCTTAAATATAGCCAATGAACTGGCCTCAACTGTTTCCTGTGGCAGAGAATTCCACAGATTCACCACTCTCTGTGTGAAGAAGTTTTTCCTAATCTCGGTCCTAAAAGGCTTCCCCTTTATCCTCAAACTGTGACCCCTCGTTCCGGACTTCCCCAACATCGGGAACAATCCTCCTGCATCTAGCCTGTCCAATCCCCTTTAGAATTTTATACGTTTCAATAAGATCCCCCCTCAATCTTCTAAATTCCAGAGAGTATAAGCCTAGTTGATCCAGTCTTTCATCATATGAAAGTCCTGCCATCCCAGGAATCAATCTGGTGAACCTTCTTTGTACTCCCTCTATGGCAAGAATGTCTTTCCTCAGATTAGGGAACCAAAACTGCACACAATACTCTAGGTGTGGTCTCACCAAGGCCTTGTACAACTGCAGTAGTAGCTCCCTGCTCCTGTACTCGAATCCTCTTGCTATCTCAGTGTCTCAGTTAGTTTCCTTTTGAAAGCCAACTGATTTCTGTGGGCAAAAGCAAAAGAAATTCTCAACACAAAGCTCCTGAAATACAGTAGTCAAGAACTGAGAGCATGGGACTTGATTTTTTATACCACTGTGATAACAGGATTGAATGATTTGTGCAGCTGATCACTTAGGTTTATTTGCGACAAGGTGCTGTCTGTGAATTACACAGTAAATGGTAAATATATTAGGTGCAGACTTTTTCAAGAAAGTAATAACCGCACAGTGGCATCCTGTGATTGATGGTGCCCCATCTGTTGCATAAGCAAGAACGTTGGTGAGTGCAATGTCTTTCTCTTTGATAAATTGCTCAACAACCTAAATATTGACTGCCCCTTTGTATCTGTTTCTAGTGTCCTTGCTAGTAATAACACTGGAATCATATTTTCATCTTTTATGAAGCGAACATAGCTAAGAAGCAATAATTCATTGCTTTGGCAAAGTTAAATCATCAACAGAGCAAACATTGTTGTCCTAAGTATGTTGCACATTGTACCTTCCACATTCTCAGACACTTCATCTATTCGTCTTTGAACAGTGTTGTTGCTGAACGCAATCCCTTTAATTATTTGGTCTGGTGACATATGCAAAATCATACTCAGAACCTCCCTTACTGCTGGCAGAATCAGTTCTTCTCCAATTGTATGGGGCTTTCCAGATTCAGCAATGAGCAATGGAATGCTGTATGAAGCGCACGAACCATCACTGTTTTGTTGTGAACTGCTGGCAAACATGTTTTGAAGGGTTTTCCATTTCTGAACATTTTCATGAAGTGACTGAAAATAAACCAAGTTCTTGTTTGCTTTATCAGAGTGTATTCTCTTCAAATGTTCAAGGAGCTTGGATTGTTTCATTGCTTCATTTGGAAAAAAATGTTTTGACCTTTGGCTACTGTTGGTTGCTTGGTGCTGGTATAAATCCATATTTCAGATACTTCACACTATACTGCCTATACTTCCTTCTCCTATGGTCTGCTTCGGCCATTTTCATTATGAATTAACAACCACGGTCAATCACATATTGTTTTAAGTCCAAGTGCTGTGATCAATAATGGTGGAGGTTACGACATCATCATACCTCAGACAAAACCTGACCCCTCTGCGTGAAAGTACACAAAGTGAGGCAGCAATATCTATCTTGATTGGGCCGTGGACTAGAGAAATGTGGTCGAGACCATTTGAAAGGCAGATTCTAAATGTTACCTAATTCACAGGAGCTGTGTCACTACGTATTTAGAGTATGAGAGTCGTACTAGCTAACACTGCACCACAGTAGTGAAAGGCAATAATGCTCGAGATGGGTCTAGAAATAACACAATTTCTTCAGTCCAGATTTCACATAATATGCCAAATACAGAAGTGTCCCATTGCTTTATTACAACTATAACTTTGCTTCGAGCAAAGTCTAAGTAGATTAGCAAGATTTGAGGTGATCAAATGATCAATGTAATCAATTATGAGGCGCTAAGGATCAAATGCTTATAATTTAAAATGTAATCCCTCAGCTAACCCCTCTTGCTACTGGGCGCCCCTTTACAAACTCACTCACCCCCGGGGGTGGGGGGATATCGCCCACTTTGGGAACTAGATCTTTCAATATTTCATAGATTTCAAATTGTACTCCAGGGAGCGCGAAGCGCAGAATCAAATATCGCTGTGATGATTGTACACTCTAGTATCAATTGTTTGGCGACAATAAAGTAAAGTAAATTGTGCAGTATTTGACAGGAATTAGATACCCCCTCATTCCTCTCAGTTAGTGTATGAGTCAGAACGCTCCCAAATCCTAATTTCTAGTTTCTCCTTCCTTATCCCTGATTCTTTCTCCCACCCTAGGCTCTTGCTTGGGATGAACTAAACAGAAATCTCCTGAAGTAGTGTTCTCACCTGTCTCTGGGTCAATACGAAGGACGCTCCCGCCATTATAACAAGCAACCCAGAGCTTCCCTTCTTGGTCAATGCATTGCCCGTCAGGTATGATCTCACTTTGTTCAAGCTTGTAAACGACCCTTCGATTTGCTATTCAAAATATGCAGATATTTCACAAATGATTACTACTTCTTGTACATATTTTATCTTACAGGCATTGAAAATCAATAAACTAAGTCTGGCAATCTGAAGTAAAACAGAAAGTGCTGGAAACACTCAGCAGGTCAGGCTGCATCTGTGGGAAGAGAAATAGTTGACGTTTCAGGTCTTGTTTGCTTCAAGAGAACTGGGGAAGAAGGAGAACAATTATTTTTAGGGACACACACAAAATGTTGGAGGAACTCAGCAGACGAGGCAGCATCTATGGAGAGGAACGAACAATCAATGTTTTGGGCTGAGACCCTTCATCAGGACAAGTCACAGTCCGAAACATTGACTGTTCATCCCCCTCCGCAGGTGCCCTCTGGCTTGCTGGGTTCTTCCAACATTTTGCGTGCATAGAACAACAAGCAGAAACTCGTGAAGTATTTGGAGAATGAATAGATGCATAGTTGAACTGAGACCGAGTAATCACATTCACTCGCTATGACGTATTTAGTCACAGGAGTAGAATTAGGCCATTTGGCCCATTAAGTCTGCTCTACCATTCAATCATAGCTGTTTTGTTTGCCCTCTCGTGATATTTATTCCACTCCTGTGATTGCTACAAGAGTCTGCTTGCTCTGCTCACCCGCTGATCCACAATTGGCTGTCCACCTGCTAGACAGACTACTAAAATGTTGGACAAGTGAGTGCAGTTGCCACACTACTTAATACCAATAAGGTTCTAATGAGGGGCAACAACAGGCCATAGAAGTAGCCAGCTCCAACTTGAACTCTGGGCAACTAACTCTGGTCAACGTCTGTTATATCATCCACGTTATTCAAAGTTCAAAGTAAATTTATTATATATTACCATATCCTTCCTTTGCAGGCATTTACAGGAAAAAGGAAATACAATAGAATTTTACAAAAAACTGGTTATTAAACAAATACTGATTGAGACTTTTTTTTAATAATTGCACTGATGGGAGATGGTGGCTTCTTGTGGGCAGTTCACAGAAAAATTACTGGATATGCATTGCACCACCCGTTTATCATTTCCTGTCAAAGCCACCTTATGGACAGACACTCCTGTGCCTAGCGTCACTTTATGGGCATACAATCAACCTATATCTATAAGCTATCTTATGTATTTAGATAGCTTATTTAAATACATAGAAAAGCTATGTATGGTAGTGTACAGGCTATGTACAGGTGGCACTGTACCACTGTAGTTAGCACAACACTTTACAGTACTGGTGACCCAGGTTTAATTCCCACTGCTGCCTGTAAGGAGGTTGTACATTCTTCCAGTGACCGCATGGGTTTCCTCTGGGCGCTCCTGTTCCCCCACAGTCCAAAGCCATACCAATTGGTAAGTTAATTGGTCATTGTAGGTTGTCCTGTGGTTATTCTAGGGTTATATCAGGGGTTGCTGGGTGGTGCGACTCCGCATCGTATCTCAGTCAATCAATCAATATTCATTTATTTATAGTGGGTTTTTTTTAATTACTGTATTGCATTCTTCATCTCATTGTGTTTATTTTTGTTCTGTATTGGATCCTGAGTAGCAATTATTTTGTTCTCCTTTACACCTGTGCACTGAAAATGACATTAAACAATCCTGAATCTTATAAATAAGTTAGAACAATTAGGCATGCAAATAAATAAAGGTGCAAAACTCACAGATCTTTCCTGACTGCAGATCATAATCAAATGCATCCACAGAAAAACACAAGCTGTCTATGTAATAGAAGATCTTGTGATCCAATGACCACGCGAGACCATTGGAAACATCCACCTGGTTAAAGTGTTTGACCACCGAATGATCTGTCTGTAAGGCATAAAGAGATCCCTGATGCCTTTCAAATTCAACTGCACGAACCTCCAGTCCCATTGTCCCTGAAATAAAATGCCAATATTAAAATTGTACTTTGCCTAAAAAAATCCAGTGCTTAAAATCTCAGATCGCCATGACTGAAGGTCAGAATAAATGTTGCTGCCTCTCAAGATACCTTCTTAGCAACATACTTACATGGAGACTCACAGCATCCACTAAAGTATACACTCCCACACTCTCTTCTCTCACTCTCTCTTTCTTCTCTCATTTCTTTCAATGCTCCTGTAATTCTCTATCCCTATTTCTTTTTCTCTCTTCCTTTTTAAATCCTCTCTTTCAAGAGAAGGGGCAAGTAGAATTATACTGTTTAAAAGACATCTATACAGGTACACGGAGAGGAAAGGTTGAGAAGGATATGGGCCAAATGCAGGCAAATCAGACTAGATAACTTGGTTAGAAACATAGAAAACCTACAGCACAATACAGGCCCTTCAGCGCACAAAGCTGTGCTAAACACATCCTTACCTTAGAACTACCTAGGCTTACCCATAGCCCTCTATTTTTCTAAGCTCCATGTACCTATCCAGGAGTCTCTGAAAAGACCCCATCATTTCCGCCTCCACCACTGCCGCCGGCAGCCCATTCCACACACTCACCACTCTCTGCGTAAAAAACTTACCCCTGACATCTCCTCTGTACCTACTTCCAAGCACCTTAAAACCGTGCCCTCTCGTGCTAGCCATTTCAGCCCTGGGAAAAAGCCTCCGACTATCCACAAGATCAATGCCTCTCATTATCTTGTACTCCTCTATCAGGTCACCTCTCATCCTCCGTCGCTCCAAGGAGAAAAGGTTAATGGAGACAAACTGGGCCCAAGACACTAAACCTGTGCTGTTCAACTCTCTGTGACCATGTCAGATTGCAGAAGTCAAACCATGTCAGACTGGTGATAGGTCAGGAAGATAGAACATGGGCAGCAGACTTCTGGAGGAGTTCAACTTGAAGAAGGCAGAGAGTGAGAGGCCACTGAAGAGAGAATTGGAATAATCAAGTATAGAGGTAACAAAGGCATGGGTGGGGAGTTGGGTGGAGGTGGGATTCAGTAGCTGATGAATTGAGACATGGTAGAATAAGGTGGCACTAGCAAGATAAGTCTAAAACTCAAACCTGCAAGAAAGCGCCCAGCAGGGTCAACCTTGCCATCGTTGAATCTGCTGTTTGATTTGTCACTGTCGACCTCAGTTATGTCAGTAACCACCTGTTTCTCCCAATCCAAAAAAGCAAACTTTTTTCCAAGAGCCAGGACGTAACCCCCAGAATTTCGAGGAACAACAGAACCAACAGGTGCATCTGAAAACACACAGTAACAAAAAAAAAGATTACGTTTTAGAACATTTTTCTGCAGCACATTCCAGTCATAACCTTTATCTACAAGGAAGATAAATATAGTCTTCATCTGTCCAACTCACACAAGCTACAACTTTCATGTGTATGGTGTGCTTAATGTTGCAAACCCCTTCCAGAAGAGATGGTGGGGTGGAATTGCATGTTTAGCAACACATATGTGGAAACTTACACACCTTCTCACCAAAGTCATTTAACTGAGGAAAGTGGGTTATTTGGTTAAAATGGACAGCTTAGTTTTGCCATAATATCGTAATTATTCAGATTCAGATTTATTTATCACATGTACACTGAAAAGTGCAGTGAAATGCATCATTTGCGGTTAACAACCAGCATGCCTAAAGATGTGCTGGGGGGAGCCCGTAGGTGTCACCACACACATTTCAGCGCCAACACAAGCAGCAACAGCAATGAAACAAACAAGAGAACAATAAGGTAACAAGCCCTCTTCCCACCCACACATATAGGCCCCCGACCCCATGACAGGTCACCTCCAGGCATCTAGTCCCTAGCTCCAGATTCTCAGACTCACAAATATCAGGCCTTCGAGCTCCGGACAAGCCAACCCAGGGGCTGCAACCCTTGGACCTCTACCTCCAGACTCGCACCTTTGGTCTTTGACTTTCGGGCATTTTACCTCCCAGCTTGCCAAGCTCTGACCTCCCACCTTCAGTTTTGCCCTCCGGACTTTGCCGACCTGTGGGTATCAACCCCAGGCCTCACTGGTCACAGGTCTGAACTTCAGGCTTCAACAAAGGATTCAGCAATCACAAGTTTGACCTTTAATTTGGCTGTAATAGCACCTCACATCTTCTACCCCCCAGTCGACATCATCATTACGCACCATATCATATGACATGGGTGATCACAGTCTCATGACCATGACTGTTCTTGGAAAATTTTTCTACAGAAGTGGTTTGCTGTTACAAGATGGCTGACCCCAGCCGTTATCAATACTTCTCGGAGATTGTCTGCCTGGCATCAGTGGTGGCATAACCAGGGCTTGTGATATACACCAGCTGCTCATACGACCATCCATCATACACCCTGGCTTCATGTGACCCTGACTGGAGTTGGGGGGAGGGGCTAATCAGGTGCTTAACCCTGCCCAAGGGTGACCTGCAGCTAGCAGAGGGAAAGAGTGCCCTACAGCTCCTTTGGCGGAGACGTATCTCCACCCCCCCCAGCCAACTCACATGTGACAGTAATTTCCCAACACATTGTGTTCACCAGGTGCCAAAATCCTCCAGCACCTTGCTCAACCCAATAGTATTCTCACCAAAGTCCCCTCACGCAATCTGTCCCAAGGGTCCAGTAAAAATGAGAGCAATACAGATCATCAAAAAGGTTGCTGAGTCGAGAAGCAAGGAGGAAAAACATTATGAAAAGTGTGGCTTATGGTATCTCAACACAGAATGGTGGGACAAGATAAAGACCCGTTATGGTTTAGGAAGCATGAGGGGCTTGATGGCTGGCAAATTCCTTCTGCCCTTATTCAATTCAGAAGTAAATTGAGACACAATTTTCTTACCAACATGGACTTTTTTAACTTGGTTATCAACTGGATTCCACCTGTACACGTTCTGTTCGGTGATATCTGTATAGAGAAGAGTGCCGTCCTTCTCTTCCCAGACTGGGCTTTCTGCGACTGAATACCGCCCACTCACAACACATTCAATTTTAACAGATGCCATGATCTGAAAAATAAAATCAGTCATTACCATTCTCTCTGGGAACGTGTGTTGGCTTGATCAGGTAGGTGAAGTGGTCACTTTGGCTCTAGTGACCATAATTCTTTCAGCTTTAAGACAGTGATGCAGCAGGGTAGGACAGAACCACCAATTAGGGTACCAAACTGCAGCGGGGCTAATTTCCAGAGAATTATGTAGGAGCTAGTAGAGTTCGATTGGGCAAGCTTGCTTGAAAAGTTCAAATTCCAAAGTAAATTTATTATCAAATATTTCAGCATATACAACTCTGAGATTGGTTTTCTTGCAGGTATTCACAACAGATACAAAGAAACACAATAGAATCAATGAAAAACTACACACAAAGACTGACAAACAACCAATGTGCAAAAGAAGACAAACTGTGGAATTATGATAAAAAAAAGCAAATAATAATAATCATCATAAATAATTAAGTAATACTGAGTACAGGAGTTGTAGAGCTCTTGAAAGTGAGTCCGTAGCTTGTGGAAACATTCAGAGTTGAGGTGAGTGAAGTTGTCCATGCTGGTTCAGGAGCCTGATGCTTGAGTGGTCATGGCTGTTCCTGATCCTGGTGGTGTGAGACCCAAGGGTTCTGCTCCTCCCCCCTGATGGCAGCAGCAAGAAGAGAGAATGGCTTGGATGGTGGGGGATGATGTTTCTTGTAAAGGGAAAGCAATAATAGCAAGTGGGAAGCCTTGAAGAGTGAGATACCAAGAGTCCAGGAGCACATTGTTCCTCAGGAGTTCCCAACTTTTTTTCTGCCATGGTCAAATACCATTAAGCAAGGGGTCCGTGGACCCCAAGTTGGAAACTCCTGCATTAGAGTGAAGGGTAAACAAAATAAAAACTGTTAGGCCATTGGGCCTACATTCTTGTTGCATTGCTAGGTGACACTATGAGTAGGCAGACATCCCACCTCTCCCGGAAGTTTCCGGAGTCTCCCGCATATTAATAGTGGCTCCCTGATGCCCGCAAATTATATACAATATCAGGGAAATCAAGTTTTTGAGAGTGAGCGAGAGAAAGCAAGAGAGAGCGCGAGAGCGACCATGGGACAGAGAGATCACGCCAAAGAAAGCGAGAGAGCAAGCAAGCGAGAGTGCGCGAGAGAGAGAGAGAGCGCGCGAGAGAGAGCGCGCGAGCGAGAGCGCGCCATGGCAGAGTGTTCCAAAAAATGAAAATATAAAACGTATGTCACCCCAGACTACACTAAAGTGTACCCCTGCCTAATAGGGGTCAAAATAATGACAGTGTTGCTCGCTGCACTGTTTGCAACAATGACTTTTCTATTGCCCATGGTGGGTTAAGACTGTAAAAGACATGTTGAGGTGAGTTTAACAGGTGTCATTCATTCATTAGCATAGCTAACGTTATTTAAACTAGCTGACCAGCTGCTAAGGAGCTACTCTATTGCAGACATCCCACCTCTCCCGGAAGTTCCAGGAGTCTCCCGCAAATTGATGGTGCTACCTCCCTGAAATGAGTTTTTGCAGGGTGGGATGTCTGAGTAGGGTTCTTATGGCTGATTTTTCCAAGACTCACTGATCAGATAATTGGTTCTCAGACTTCCCAGTCAACCCTATTTACCCACTGTGTGTTAATGGGCATTTTGATAAGTACAATCAGATTCCACAGTGAAATTTTAATCAGAACACTGGTAAGATGGGCTTAGAGGGAAATGGGGCAAATGCAGGAAATCTAGATTCAAGAGTAACACACACACACACACACACACACACACACAATGTTGGAAGCAGCATCTCTTATTCTGCCTTCTTCCCTCTGCCTTTCTAGTCCTGATGAAGTGACATGGCCAAACACATCGGCTCTTTATACGTCTCCACAGATGCTGTCTGACCTACTGAGTTTCTCCAGCACTTTGTGTGTGTGTGTGCCTATCTCTGGATTTCCAGCATCGCAGAATCTTGTGTTCAAAATTCAAAATTCAAGACAGTTCATTGCAGTGCCCAAGTACACGAATGTAAAGGAGAACGGAGTGATTGTTACTCCAGATCTGATGCAGCATTAAAAAAACACAATAAGCATAAAAAGCACAATAAATGATTAGAGCAATCCTATAAAACATAATGTACAGATAAAGTTGCAGTGTATGGGGGATGAAGGGTGCTGAGGGGTTGTGGAGAGGAGTGGCCGATGTAGATATACAGTACTGTTCTAAAGTCTTGGGCACAGACCTATAGCTAGGATGCACAGTACTGTAGTAATATTTTGTATTATAGCTGCTACAAAAAAAAACAAATTTCATGACATATATGAGAGATGATAAACCTGATTCTGATGTAGATCTCTATTGTTGACTGAGACTTGGAAGGAGGCAGGGAGAGAGGAAGGAGTGGGAAGCACCAGACAGACATTATGTAATGAATCAGATGTCCTTGCCAGCTGTCTCAGGGCTGGGTGTGTCCACACCTGCATCACTTCCCCACCCCTGTGCTGCACTCTCCCACACCCTCCCGCAGAGCTCCACCTTCGCCACTCCCAACATCCTTTGCTTGCTCCCGGCATATATACGAACTCACTCTCTGCTCCATGTTGACAAATACAGTACTGTGCAAAAGTCAGAGGCACTATATATACATCTGTGGAGAGGTATAAAGAGGATATATAACTCATCTCCTTCTACCTTAGGCCACAAACTTATTAATCACCCCTGCTGTGGACCACCTGGAGATCCAAGACGCTCTCGTTACATGCACGTGCAGTTCAACTCTTTGAGTGATAATGCAGAAAGTTTGAAGTTAATAACCCATCTCCTTCTACCTTAGGCCACGAACTTATCAATCACTCCTGCTGTGGACCACTTCTACAAAGAAGGGATCCGTATGCTCCACGACCGCTGGACTAAGTGTGTACATGTTGAAAAATAAATGTGCTAAGTTTTCTAAAATTGACTCCTTCTACCTTAGGCCACAAACTTATCAATCACCCCTCGTACTTTGCGAAGATTTGAAGGGGCATATAGATTAAAGTCATTTTATGTGTGTATATATGCTAAGTAAATCACAGCATGTTGATAATCATTGATCCCTCTAACCTGCACTGGTGTGTGCCCGTGCAGTAACTGAAATGCTCCCGTAAACACAGCTTTTGTTGTCGCGCAGCTGGAATAAAGACAGACGAGAAAAGGTTTACAAAATGTGAAAGATTTTCTTTGTTGTATTGTATTTTGTTGCACCCTTCAATTAATAAATAAAATCAGAAGTATGTGATTTTTCAATTTTCATTCTAAATATTCATAATATGCATATTACAAAAACCAGCATTTAACATGCCGCACAGTTTTCAGGCTGTGTAAACATTTCCAACTCAGAGCAATGGTTGGTCCATGCAAATGTAAAAAAAATTAGAGGGAACATTGCTGATAATGCTGGCGGGATGATGGTCAAAGAACCAGCACGATATGAGATAGTCTAATTTAGCTGATTTTGGTCAAAATCCCTCTAAGCCAGTGGTTCCCAACCTGGAGTCCATGGACCCCTTACTTATTGGTATTGGTCCATTGCATAAAAATGTTGGGGACCCCTGCTCTGAATCTTTCCTATCCATGTACTTGTCCAAATGTCTTTTAAATGTTGTAATGGCACCCACCTCTACCACTTCCTCTAGCAGCTCATGTGAACAATTCCCCGGGCCTCCTTTGAATTTTACCCTCTCATCTTAAAACTTTGCCCTCTAGTTTTAGTGAACTCAGCCAGCTCCATCGTGGGCACCAGCCTCCCCAGCATTGAGGACACCTTCAAAAGGCGATGCCTCAAAGAGGCAGCGTCCATCATTAAGGGCATCCGTCACCCAGGACATTCCCCCTTCTCATTGCTACCAACAGACAGGAGGTACAGAGGCCTGAAGACAGACACTCAACATCTTCAAGAAAAGCTTCTTCCCATTTGCCATCAGATTTCTAAACAGACAATTAACCCATGACCAAACCTCACTATTTTTTTGCTTTCTTTTTGCACTATATATATATATGTTTCTTATTATTTAATATATTGCACTGTACTGCTGCAGCAAATCAGCAAATTTCACGCCATATGTCAGTGATTCTATTTCTGATTCGGGCAAATGTCTTGGATTAATTACATTTGATTAATACGGAGTAGTTATTTTTAAATTCACTCTTGATTAAATTATGGAAAATAAAACATTCCAGAAGATTTCTTGGTTTCCAGCCATTAAACTGCTTTAATATTTACTTAAGCCAAAATGGCAGTCATGCCTAAATAATGAATAATCACTCAGCAACCCCTTACTCTGCAGTCTCTCAGCACTGCCACTAAGGTCAATCACTGTCAAACACAAGCCAAGAGAAAGGTGATATTCTTGTTAGATATTAAACTAACCCATGAAATTTTTAACTTTCTGGATTGTCTGAACTATTTGAGGTTGCAGATTGCAGAGTTGTGAAATCCAGTGCCCTACTTTACAAAGTTCAAAGTAAATTTATTATCAAAGCGTATTTACCTTCAGTGGCCCAGTACGTATTAGGTACAGGAGTGGAACCCAGTGTGGTCTTCTTCTGCTGTAACCCATCTACTTTTAAGTTTGATGTGCTGTGCATTCAGAGATGCTCTGCTACACACCACTGTTGCAAAGATTAGTAATTTGAGTTACTGCAGCTGTCCTGACAGCTTGAACCAATCTAACCATTCTTCTCTGACTTCTCTCATTAATACGACATTTTTGCCCACAGAACTGCCTCCCACTGGATGCTTTTTTGTTTCTCACACCATTCTCTGTGAACTCTAGAGACTGTTGTGCATGGAAATCCCAGGAGATCAGCAGTTTCTGAGATACTCAAACCACCCCATCTAGAACCAACAACCTTTCTATTGTCAAAGTCACTTAGATCACATCTCTTCCCTATTCTGATGTTTGGTCTGATGTTTGATCATGTCTGCATGCTTTTATGCATTGAGTTGCTGCCAACTAATTGGCTGATTAGATATTTACATTAACGAGCAGGTATACAGGTGTAGCTGATAAAATGTCCACTGAGTGTACATGTCACCACCTTGAAAGTTATTTTCTTGCAGGCATTTACAGGAAAAAGCATTTCAGGATGTAAATAGTATACATTTCTCTGACATTAAATGTACCTTTGAAACCTTTGAAGTAAAAAGCAATGCAATAGAATTTATGAAAAATTATACAAACAGCTGTAAACAGTAAAGACTGACAAAACAACCAACGTGCAAAAAACAAATCGTGTAAATAATACAAAAAATTAATAAATAATATGGAGTCATTGGAAGTATTTCTTTAGGGTGTGGAGTCAGTTCGGCCTTGGGGTGAGTGAGGTTTCTTGTCCTTTTCTCAGCTTTTCTCTCTGGATCATCTTTGATACTTGCTTCTCCCCCAGCTCCGGCTTCTTTCTCTCTCTTTTTCTTTCTCACATTCCTTCTCTCTTTCACACCTTTCTCTTTCTCACTCAAGTTCTTTCTTTCTATCCCTTCCCTTTTCAACTCCTTGTCTTTCTTGTTCTCACCTTCCTTTTTCCTCTTTCTAGAATGCGCATCTTGATGTTAGGAAGGTACATTTAGTAGTTCACTGGAATATTCTCTTATTAATCCTTCTATCACTCCCTTTACAATCTGATCCCTCCTCTTGGTTTCCTCATCCACAATGTCATCTGACAAACCCTCTGTTTCTGTATATCCCTACTTTTTGACCTTCCATTCATCTAGCTGGGCTTTGATCTTTGCATCTACTTTGACAAGCAGCCTTTTGTTTCCCACTTGAAGTTCATGCAGTCACCCTAATGCATGCAGAATAGATTCTGGTTCTTCATGCTCACAAAAGTCAAATGCTTGCAACTTTCCTGAGACTCCTTGAACTCTCTTCCAGCTTAAAACCGAGCCTCATTTCACAAGTAACCGCCTGATTAACATATCAGAAGCTTTCTCAGATATGACTACCATTCAATGGCCCTGACCTCACACGTCGTGAAGACCCTAGAGAGGCTGGTCCTGGCTCACCTCCAAGCCCTGGTCAGATCAGCCCTTGATCCCCTGCAGTTTGCCTACCAGGAGCACACTGGAGTTTCACATTGTAACTCTCAAGGCTCACAGTCACTCTCATCATTATTAGATTTTTCATCCACAGCATGCAGATTAGTGCATTCTTCGAAAATGCAGCTTGACTTTTTATCTTTTTCTCTTTTGTGCAGTCCATTTATTTTCATCTGCCCAACATGCTCTTTGTATATGTCCTACTTTGTTGCATTTTCTGCAAGTTTTGACTTTAAACCTACATTGGTCTGGTGTATGTGAGCCCCTGCCACAACAGTAATACAATTTGTTCTGCCAGGCCGGTTTCTGTTTAGTCATTGCAATTGTGTTCACGCTCATTTTCATTCCTGACTGCAGCTCAATCGTGTCTCTGACTGTGGTTTCTATTGAAACAGCAATTTCAACTGTATTTTTTTTAATGTAGGTTGTGCTTCAGTTAGGAGTTGTTATTGAATGCTTTCTCGTAAAATTCCACAAACTAAACTATCTCAGTGCATCATTAGGACCATTATCCAACTGACAATACTAAAACAATCTCTTCAGTTCAACCACCTGTGCTGAAATGGACTCCCCTTCTTTTAGATTCCGCTTGTGAAACCTAAAGCATTCTACAATCACCAATGGGTTTGGTTCTAAATGTTCCTGCATTTCTTTGACAATATCAGCAAAGCACATTTCTGCTGGTTTGGTTGGAGCAGTTAAACTTCAAAGCAAACTGTATGGCTTTAAATCTAATGCACTCGGCAAAATTGGTACTCATTCCTCAATGGCTATTTCATTTGCTTCAAAATACTGTTCAATTTCCTCAGTATATAAATGCAATTATCTGTTGTATAATCAAACATGTCAATCTTTCCAATGTAGCCAGCCATTTCTAATCTTTTTCAATGATTATTATCACCCTGTACTTACTCTTTATTAACCCTGAATTATTCTGTTTATTCCGTTAAAGGTGTAGCTATGGGCACCCGTATGGGTCCTAGCTATGCCTGTCTTTTTGTTGGCTTTGTGGAACAATCAATGTTCCAAACCTATTCTGGTATCTGTCCCCCACTTTTCATTCGCTACATCGACAACTGCATTGGCGCTGCTTCCTGCACGCATGCTGAGGTCGTTGACTTCATTAATTTTGCCTCCAACTTTCACCCTGCCCTCAAGTTTACCTGGTCCATTTCCGACACCTCCCTCCCCTTTCTAGATCTTTCTGTCTCTATCTCTGGAGACAGCTTATCTACTGATGTCTACTATAAGCCTACTGACTCTCACAGCTGTCTGGACTATTCCTCTTCTCACCCTGTCTCTTGCAAAAATGCCATCCCCTTCTCGCAATTCCTCCGTCTCCGCTGCATCTGCTTTCAGGATGAGGCTTTGCATTCCAGGACGAGGGAGATGTCCTCCTTTTTTTAAAGAAAGGGGCTTCCCTTCCTCCACCATCAACTCTGCTCTCAAACACATCTCCCCCATTTCACGCACATCTGCTCTCACTCAATCCTCCCGTCACCCCACTAGGAATAGGGTTCCCCTGGTCCTCACCTACCACCCCATCAGCCTCCGGGTCCAACATATTATTCTCCGTAACTTCCGCCAACTCCAACGGGATCCCACCACTAAGCATATCTTTCCCTCCCCCCCCTCTGCTTTCCGCAGGGATCGCTCCCTACGCGACTCCCTTGACCATTCGTTCCCCCCGCTACCGATCTCCCTCCTGGCACTTATCCTTGTAAGTGGAACAAGTGCTACACATGCCCTTACACTTCCTCCCTTACCGCCATTCAGGGCCCCAGACAGTCCTTCCAGGTGAGGCGACACTTCACCTGTGAGTCGGCTGGGGTGATATACTGTGTCCGGTGCTCCCGATGTGGCCTTCTATATATTGAAGAGACCCGACACAGACTGGGAGATCGTTTCGCTGAACACCTATGCTCTGTCCGCCAGAGAAAGCAGGATCTCCCAGTGGCCACACATTTTAATTCCACATCACATTCCCATTCTGATATGTCTATCCACGGCCTCCTCTACTGTAAAGATGAAGCCACAGTCAGGTTGGAGGAACAACACCTTATATTCCGTCTGGGTAGCCTCCAACCTGATGGCATGAACATTGACTTCTCTAACTTCCGCTAATGCCCCACCTCCCCCCTTGTACCCCATCCGTTATTTATTTATGTACACATATTCTTTCTCTCTCTCTCCTTTTTCGCCCTCTGTCCCTCTGACTATACCCCTTGCCCATCCTCTGGGTTTTCCCCCCCTCCCCCTTTTCCTTCACCCTGGGCCTCCTGTCCCATGATCCTCTCATATCCCCTTTGCCAATCACCTGTCCAGCTCTTGGCTCCATCCCTCCCCCTCCCGTCTTCTCCTATCATTTTGGATCTCCCCCTCCCCCTCCCACTTTCAAATCTCTTACTAACTCTTCCTTCAGTTAATCCTGATGAAGGGTCTTGGCCCGAAACCTCGACTGTACCTCTTCCTAGAGATGCTGCCTGGCCTGCTGCATTCACCAGCAACTTTGATGTGTGTTGCTATTCCGTTTACTGCCTCTTTTTAACTATCTTTGCATATGCTATGCTGATTCTTTACACCGTTCCTCGCTGCTTTTTTTTAGTTTGAACATCTTGCTGCGCTTCATTAGATCAGTAGTCATCTTGGGTTTGTTTTAAAAATATCAATGTTATTTTTTTGTAGCTTCAAAGCATTAAACTAACTCAAAGAAGATATGGGGGTCCAAAATGCAGGTCTAACTTTGAGTTTACTTTAAGCAAGGTGCAGATGTACCACGTGGTAACATGATGACATATGCAATTCACATATTTAAACATATAACTCGTAATGAATTATTTAAATGAACAAGAATGCTCAATCAACCAATATATATATACACAATACTCCAATATTCCTTAAATATTAAATATGTACCTACCTCTTCTCACCTGCCTATCACCTCCCCCAGATCCCCTCCTTCTTCCCTTTCTCCTGTGGTTCACTCACCCCTTCTATCAGGTTCCTTCCTCTCCAGCCTTTGACCTTTCCTACGCACCGGGCTTCACCTATCACTTTCTAGATGTCATCCTTCCCCTCCCCCCAGCATTTTATTGTGGTATTTTTCCCCTTCCTTTCCAATCCTGAAGAAGGGTCTTGGCCCGAAATGTCAACTGTTGGTTCCTGTTTGTAGAAGCTGCCTGCTCTGCTGAGTTCCTCTAGCATTTTGTCTCTGTTCTTTAACAGTTCCAGCTGCTTGCGCATGAATGTTTCTAAAAAGAGACGGCCAATGCTCATCAGTTTAAACATAGACTTACAGAATGAGATTTCAGTCTGATGGCAAGGAAGTCTAAAATGATTGGAGATCAGGCTTTGCTGCACAAGGACAGAACACATATA
Source organism: Mobula hypostoma (assembly GCF_963921235.1). Taxonomy (NCBI): domain Eukaryota; kingdom Metazoa; phylum Chordata; class Chondrichthyes; order Myliobatiformes; family Myliobatidae; genus Mobula; species Mobula hypostoma. The sequence continues at coordinate 168,939,846 of NC_086103.1, read as the reverse complement.
CCTAAATGAACACAGGCACAGATGTACAAACGCACGCACAGACACATATTCTTAACCACGCCGTTTAAAATCAAAAGACTCTTAAATAGTCACCGGGATGGAAGAAAAACGGAGGGTTCTGGGCTGTGCAGGGTTGAATTGATCATGGAGTAGGCTTATACAGGCCAGCACAACTTCATGGCTGCAGTTCTGCTGAACTATTCTACGTTCGAGCCTCTTCCAACCCCTCCATCAGACAACACACCACTTATATCCTTCCGTCTGGTCCCTGCTTCCCTTAGTCCTTCTCCCCTCAACTCTCCTATATTATCCAGGACCCCAACAGACTGCCGACAAAACATTACAAAGGCAAGTTTTACTTGTTAATGCACTAACATAGACTAAACACCAAAGATAAAGCACAGCACCATGGCCAAGGCCTTATCCGATCAGAATCAGAATCAGAGTCCAGGTTAATATCACTGGCAGCAACAGAACAATATAATATAGAAAGAAAAAATAAATAATTATATCAATTACAGTAACAATATATGTATACTGAATAGATTAAAATAGTGCAAAAACAGAACTAATATATAATTTTTAAAAAGTGAGGTAGTGTTCATGGATTCAATGTCCATTTAGAAATCGGATGGCAGAGGGGAAGAAGCTGTTCCTGAGTTGCCGAGTGTCTGCCTTCAGGCTTCTGTATCTCCTTCCTGATGGTAACAATGAGAAGAGATCATGTCCTGGGTGATGGGGCTCCTTAACAATGGGCGTTGTCTTTCTGAAACACCGCTCCCCGAAGATGTCTTGGGTACTACGGAGGCTAGTACCCAAGATGGAGCTGACTAATTTTACAGCTTTCTGTAGCTTCTTACTGTCCGGTGTAGTGGCCTGTCCATACCAGACAGTGATGCAGCCTGTCAGAATGCTCTTCACGGTACATCTATGGAAGTTTTCAAGTGTTTTAAGTTGACAAACCAAATCTCTTCAAACTCCTAATGTAATATAGCCACTATCTTGCCTTCTTTATGGCTGCATCGATATGTTGGGACCAGGTTAAATCCTCAGAAATCTTGACACCCAGGAACTTGAAACTGCTCACTTCAAATCCCTCTATGAGGATTGGTTTGTGTTCCCTTGTCTTACTCTTCCTGAAGTCCACAATCGCTCTTTCATCTTACTGGCATTGAATGCAAGGTTGTTGCTGTGACACCACTCAACTAGTTGGCATATCTCACTCCTGTACACCCTCTCATCTCCATCTGAGCTTCTACCAACAATGGTTGTATAATAAGCAAACTTATACATGATATTTGACCTATACCTAGCCACACAGTCATGGGTATAGAGACAGTAGAGCAGTGAGCTAAGCACACACCCCTGAGGTGCACCAGTGTTGATCATCAGCGATATTATCACCAATCCACAAGGATTTGGTCTTCTGGTTAGGAAGTTGAGGATCCAGTTGCAGAGGGAGGTACAGATGCCTAGGTACTGTAGCTTATCTATCAGGATTGTGGGAATGATGGTGTTAAACACTGAGCTATAGTCAATGAACAGCATCCTGACATAGGTGTTTGTATTGTCCAGATGATCTAGGGTCAACAGAGACTTATGGAGAAGAGGAGTTCGGTGGGTAATAAAATGGACGAGTTCACGGCGCTAGCCAGGCATCAGAGAACATTTCGGGAGTGCAGTGTTATGTGTTTTACTGGGAGTGCACAAGGACATACCCGATCAAATCTTTTCCATGGACGGCTTCCAGACCGTTCGGGCTGAGTGGAAGTGCACTGAGAGCGGTAAGCGTAAAGGAGTTGGGTGCTTACTGTTCTGGTTAACAACGGATGGTGCAATCCGGGTCATATTACAATCGAGGAACGTGTTTGTAGACCGGATATTGAACTTTTTGCTGTTGGACCCCGGACATATTCCACCGAGATACAACACTGGGCGGCACGGGAGGTTGTCCCTGCCTGTGGCCATCGAACTTTGCAGCTCCTCCCGTGGAGGGTCAGACACCCGGAGCCAATAGGCTGGTCCTGGACTTACTTCCATCTGGACTTATTTCCATCTGGCATAGTTTGCATTCTGTTGTTTGATTGTTTGTGGTTTTTGTATTGCTATATTTATGCTCTATTCTTAGTTGATGCGGCTGTAACGAAACCCAATTTCCCTCGGGATCAATAAACTATATCTATCTATCTGTCATGTGAAGAGCCAGTGAGATTGTATATACCATACAGCTATTGTAGTGATAGGCAAATTGCAGTGGGCTCAGGTCCTTGCTGAGGCAGGAGTTGATTCTAGCTACGACCAACCTCACAAAGCATTTCATCATTCTTTCTTCATTGGGATGGAGCATTTCACCCATGAGGTGAATCTGGATAATCTGCTATTGTTTTCTTCAGAGCTGAAAATGAGGATTGGATTGAGATATACCATGTTATGAGGGCTACAATGAGGGTAGATATTAAGAGAATTCTCCTTTTAGTGGGGATATCTATAATCAGAGGACAGACACCTACAGTAAGTGTAGGGTTTAGAGAGGATCTGAGGAAGATTCTGTTCATCTAAAGAGGGTTGAAATCTGGAACTGCCTGAGGGTATTAGTAAAGAAAGGTGGTCTCATAAGGTTTAAGATTTTTTTTACCTTGCTCTACCCCAATGCATTGTGTAATGATCTGATCTGTATGAACCATACACAAGCAAGACACACAGAATGCTGGAGGAACTCAGCAGACCAGGCAGCATCTATGGAAAAGAGCCAACAGTCAACATTTCAAGCTGAGACCCTTCATCAGGACTGAAGAAAAAATATGAGGGGTCAGAGTAAGAAGGTGGGGAAGAAATGTTTTGGTACATGTGACAATAATAAACCATTACTGATACCAAATACTTAGAAGAGCACTTGAAATCAACACCAGAGACATACAGGTTGAGTGCTGGAACATAGACTTAGTACAGATGTATACTTGATGGCTGGCATGGAGATGGTAGGCCAAATGATGCATATGTTTCCATGATCCTGTCTGACTGACACACACACACACATTCGCTCAGTGGGAGGCAGGCTCCACCACATGCACAAATACATGCACTCCCCACTACAAGCACACAAAGGGTATACTGTACCGACTCAGAGTGAGGGGGGAGAGGGGGGAGAGGGGTAGAGAGAGAGGGGGGGAGAGAGAGAGGGGGGGGAGAGAGAGAGGGGGGGAGGGGGGGAGAGGAGAGAGGGGGGGAGAGAGGGGAGAGAGAGGGGGAGAGAGGGGGGAGGGGGAGAGAGGGGGGGAGGGGGAGAGGGGGGGAGAGGGGGGAGAGGGGGGAGAGGGGGGAGGGGGGAGAGGGGGAGAGGGGGAGAGGGGGGAGGGGGGGAGAGGGAGAGGCATTCACACTAAGATATATTTACACTGACACAACCTCACACACTCGCACCGACCTCACCACATTTAATGACATTCGCTCAGTGGGAGACAGGCTCGGCGACTTGAAGTGCCGACGGGACGTCAATTGTCTCGACTTCAACACTCCTCTCGTCTCGGCGACTTGCGTTCACCGCCGCCAGACCCGGTCGGCGGTCAGTTCTCCCTTGTTCCCCCAGCGCCGCGGGACGGAGTTTTCCCTTGCCCACTGCCTTCCCTCAGACACCTGACCCGAACCGGGAGACTCGGGCGGGGCGCTGCCACTGCCTCGGCCACCACGGAAAGGAAGGAGTAAATCCCGGCGGATACCTGGTAGGGGGGAACTTCTTTCTTCCCGCTGTCCTGGATTGATGTCGACGGATTTCAGTTGAAGAGAAGCCACAAGTGGATCAATTATTAATGGGATTACCTCGGTGCCGTTAACCCCGATGTTGTTTAAAATAAATATTCGCGACTACATGGACTCTTGCTTGGGTACTGACCCGTTCATCGTCAGTATTCCTGTTGCAGTCATGGCGCACCAAGATCTCACACACCACATACGATTAGTGCCCACTTTATTAGTTACCGGAGGTACGGTACCTAATAAAGTGGCCACTGAGTGCATTTCTGTATTTTGTGAATGTACTGCTGCTTGTGGCCCCTCCACTTGAAGGGTCGTCCTGTTGTGCACTTGGAGAAGTTCTTCTGCACACTACTGTCATGCATGGTTATATGAGTTACTGTCAGCTAGAACCACTCTGGCCATTCTCCTCTGACTTCTCTCATTAACTAGGTGTTTTCGCCCACAGAACTGCCACCCACTGGATTTTTGTTTTGTTTCTCACACTTGTAACAGGTTGTAAGGTTTCACTGCTAAGGCTAATGTAATGGCTTCTATGTAATGTTCCACTGTTAAAAGGTAGTGGTTTCTCTGTAACAGCAATGTTTGGGTTATGGCTAGAGATAACGGGGCTTTGGGATGTATGTTATCCAATGGGAGAAATGTTGTTCTTTCTTTCTTGTGAGTCTGGAAGAGAGTTTTCCGTGGCCTTTCGTCAGGAAGCGATGGAGACGGAGGACGCGAATGGGGGGAGTCAGAAGACCACCAGGCAGAGTGAACTGAGGAGCGAGGGTCCGAGGGCCAGCTACGCCTGGAAGTCGGCAACGCTCGGAGGAGGTCGATGGTTGATGAATAGACGTATCAGTGAGCTCTGACGATGTGCAATAGACTTAGGGCAATAGCAAGGGCCTGTACTGTACTGTGCTGTAATTCTCTATGCTCTATGTATCACCACATGGTCTGCAAATAAAACAAAACTCTGTCTTCAAGATGATCCATAAATTCCCATTCCTTGATCAAATATTTGCACAGTAGTTCAAATATAGAGTATTCTAATATAGAATATTACAGCACAGTACAGGCCTTTCAATTCACAGTTTTGTGCTAACCTTTTAACCTACTCTAAGACCCCAAATAGGCCTCCATGTTTCTACCATCCATGTGACTAAGAGTTTCTTAAATGCCCCTAATGTGCCTGCCTCTATCAGCACCCTGTTAGGGCATATCGGTCTGTATAAGAGCTTGGAGGCTAAGCAGATGGAATATGAGGCGTTGCTGCTCCACCGTGAGAGTAGCCTCATCTTGGCACAAGAGGAAGTCATGGACCAACATGTCAAAACACGAATGGGAACTTAGCTTGTATTAGCTCAGTAGTATTAAGTGTTATTTGGTAACTTCAAAGACTTAGGGATGCCAGTATGTTTCTAATACTTTTGCAAAATATTTCTTATTGTAATTTATAGTTTATTATGTATTTTACTGTACTGCTGCTGCAAAACAACAAATTTCATGAGATATGCCACTGATATTAAATCTGATTCTGAGTGAAGCACACAGTAACTTAATATGAAATTTATTATTGTTTTTCAGCCCACTAAGGGGCAGAATCCAGGGTCAAATCTTTGCCTGAACCAGATTTCCGGTAACAAGTGACTCTCCCATTCTAGAGCAGCTGATGTAATTTGCGATACTTTGTGTGTTTTAATAAGAACTTTCCTTATTTAGCATCACTTGATAAGTTCTCAGTTTAATTCTTTGTACATGTAGAGTTTTGAAGCTTACACATGTAGAGTCACAGCACTACAGCACAGAAACAGGCCCTTCGGTCCATCTAGTGTGTGTGGCGAGACTCTTGCCGGCTGCCCCCAACACATCCCTGGGTGGTTAACACAAATGACACATTGCACTGTACATGCAATAAATAAATCTCAATCTGAATCTGAGTTCCCTGCTCTAAAATGAAATCCAACATTCCATCCACAGACTCCATTAAAAAAGCAACAATCTGCAGAGTTAAAGAGATCATTTTTATTGCTTCGTAGCTGTGTATCTTGAGCAGACAATCATCAAGATTTAAGAAATATTGGAATTGACATTAGACATTGATTACAATTTGGGTAAAATGAAAAGATATGGCAGCTCAAGAGCCTAATATTTTATCCGTGCATCTATAAAGCACAACTTTTATCGAGCTGACTGATGGCGTGTCTTTAAGTCGCTAATCAAGCGGGTTTCATAAATATGATGGTGGTGGTGGCTGACAAGATGTTTTATCCTGCGTATGAATATGGCGCAATTCCCTTCACTCCAAGCCCAGTAACCTGAAACAGAAAAGGATGCAGACTGGGTTTTATTTTATTTTGAGGTACAGTGCAGAACAGGCCCAACGAGCCGCACCACCCAGCAACCCACCTATTTAATCCGAGCATAATCACGGGACAACTTGCAGTGACTGATTAACTTACTAACCCATACGTCGCTGGATTGTAGGAGGAAACTAGAGCCACCTGCGAGAAACACACGCGGTCGCGGGGAGAACATACAAACTCCTTACAGACAGCGTTGGAATTGAACTCTAATCTCGGACGCCCCAAGCTGTAATACGGTCACACTAACCACTACACTACAGTGGCATCTCAGGTAACTAAATTAATTCTTATGCAGCTGATTCTGACTTTGGGTGGGCATAGTGCTGGGTATCACAGCCCTTCATTAACAGCAGGATTGTTATTTACGTCTTTTAGAAAGTGATCTTTCCATCACTATAGTTTGTAATTGTTTTATTATTGTCTCATTTACTGAGATGCAGTGAAAACCTATAGATGCTTGCTTTGTACAACGTTGGCTGTTGGGCCACAATCATAAAGCAAGGCACAACTTAGCTGGGGTTTATAAGTCATTGATCAGACTGCATTTGGAGTAATGTGAGCAGTTTTAGGCCCCATATCTAAGGATGTGCTGACATTGAAGAGGCTCTAAAGCAGATTTCTGGGAATGATCCAGGGAATGAAAGGGTTAAGACATGAGGAGCATTTGATAGCTCTGGACTTGTACAGGACAGAGTTCAGGATTGGGGGGGGTGGATCTCATTGAAACCTACCAAATATTAAAGGGCCTGGATAGAGTGGACATGGAGAGAATGTTTCCATTAATGGGTGAGTCAAGGACTAGAGGGAAAAGTTCAGAATACATGGACATCCTTCTTTAGAACAGAGATATGGAGGAATTTATTTGGCCAGAGGGTGGTGAATCTGTGGAATTCATTGCCACAGATAGCTGTGGAGGTCAGCTCATTGGGTATATTTAAAGTGCAGATTGATAGGTTCTTGGTTTGTAAGAGCATCAAAGGTTAGGGGGAGAAGGCAGGAGAATGGGGTTGAGAGGGAACATAAGTCAACCATGATTAGATGGTGGAGCGGACTCGATTGGCCAACTGGGCTGATTTTATTTTTATTTGGAGCACAATAACTGGCCCTTTCTGTCCAAATGAGCCCACACCGCCCAATTTCACCCATGTGACCGATCATCCTATTAACCCATACATCTTTCGAAGGTGGGAGGAAAGTGGAACACCCAGAGGAATTTCATGCAGTCACAGGGAGAACGTATAAACTCCTTACAGCCAGCAGTGGGAATTGAACCTGGGTTGTTGTACACTAACTGCTACATTACCGTGCCGTTCCCGCTTCTAGGTCTTACGGCCTTACGCTCAATGGCTTGCTTTGATACTTCCAACTGTATGTGTACGATGGAGAGTTACCCATTGAAAATCAGCTCTGCCATTTGTTGGATCCACTGCAGAGGTCAGTAGTTAGCTCACTGAGCAGTGGTAGGGAGATGGGGTAACATTGTGGAGGGGAAGAGTCAGGGTGCTGTTTGCAAGGACGGAAAGCAGCCAGTTCTGCTGCCCATGGCTTCGGAGTAACTTCTTTCATAAAATAAAATCATCTTACTTTTTGTTAGAGTCAAATAGAGTTCTTGAGTCATTTAGGGAATTCTACGCATGAGGACCTCCAAGTGGCCTGAGCAGTATTCACAGCAAAGTGTCTCAGCTGATTATGTAGCTGGAGTCCCATCACTCTGAAAGCAAGGAGAAATTTCTAGGCTTGATTTCTGGTCTGCCTTCCTACCTTAAAAATGCCACCTGCTTGCGGTTGTCTCTTATGATACGCTTCATCCATCTGAACTGTACCGGATGTTACATAGAGTTCAGAGTAATCCTTGCCCCCAAAGCAGCAAGACGTTGTCTGGTCAACAGGCAGTTTCACTGTCTGGATTCTTTTACCTGAAGGAGAAATGATTTGTCTTAATGTCTCTCATGATCTCAAGCCTATTGCAATTTTTGTTCTCTCCACTTCTCCTCCTCCAACGCAAAACATACACTCAGTGGCCACCTGTACACCTGCTTATTAAAGCAAATATCCAATCAGCCAATCATCTGACAGCAACACAATGCATAAAAGTATGCAGACATGGCCAAGGTGTTCAGTTGTTGCTCAGACCAAACATCAGAACGGGAAAGGACTTCAATCATGAAATGATTGTTGGTGCCAGATGGGGTGGTTTGAGTATTTCAGAAATTGCTGATCTCTAGGATTTTCACACACAACGGTCTCTAGATTTTACAGAGAATGGTGCAAAATAAAACCCCAAAATATCTATCAGCGAGAGGCAGTTGTGGGAAAATTGCCTTGTTGGTTAGAGTAGTCAGAGGGAAATGGCCAGACTGGTTAGAGCTGACAGGAAGGCAACAGCAACTCAGATAACCACATTTTACAATAGTGGTGTGCAGAAGAGCATCTCTGAACACAAAACAAATGGATGGGCTACAACAGCACAGAGTTCCACTCCTGTGGCCACTTTATTAGATACGCTCCTGTAACCTAATCTTTCCTGGTTTTATGGAAACTTAAATCTTTTTTTTCCTCTCTCTCCACAGATGAGGCCTAACTTCCTGAGTATCCCCAGCTTTTTGTGTTTATTTCTGAGCTCATTTTAATTCCAAACATATTTTAGATTTCTATTCCCGTATATTCTAGTTCCTGGAGATTAGAATTAGCAAGTGTGATCCGCATTATTTAAGAAAGGTAGGGATTGATGATTATTAGCCTGATATCAGTTGAGAGAAAATGGTTGGAATCAGGAGTCAAGAATGTGATATCAAGATGGTTGAAAAGTAGGAATCAAATTGTCCATAATCAACATGGATTTTTGAAATCTGGAAATCTGACCAATCTAATGCTATTCTTTGAGAATTTATCTAGTGAGTAGGTGAATAGGAACGAAAGGATATTTGGATTTTCAGAAGGCTTTCAATAAAGACCCACACAGGAGATTCAAGGTTCAAGATTCAAGATTCAAGTTTATTTATCAGGGGTACATTAAAACATACAGTGAAATGCTTTAGTTGCATTAACAACCAAAGCATCCGAGGGTGTGCTGGCGGCAGCCCGCAAGTATGCTATGTTGGTGCCAGAGTGTGTGGCAGCACTTGAAGGCGGCCCGCAGCACATCCTTAGTTTGCTTCGGTTGTTAACGCAGATTACATGTTTCACTGTGTATTTTGATGTACATGTGATAAATAAATGAACCTGAATCTGAATTCATGACTTCTACAAAATTCTAAGAGAACCATACAGGGTAGGTGCGAGAAGGATGTTTCCCTTAGGTAAGGATTTTAAAATGGGTGGGGGACGGGTGGTTTGGTCACTGTCCCAAAATAAGTGGTAGCCCATTTAGAACAGAAGTGAGGAAAATTTTGTTTTTGGTGAATTTTTGGAATCCCCTTCCGCAGAGCTCTGTGGGGCCTTAAGCATTCAATATTCAAAACAGAGACTAACCGACTTTTGAATCAATGAAGAACTGGAGGAGTATAAGAAACACAAGAGAACACTTAAGAAAGAAATCAGGAGGGTTAAAAGAAGGCATGAGGTTGCCCTAGCAGACAAGGTGAAGGAGAATCCTTAGGGCTTCTAGAGCTGGGTTAAGAGCAAAAGGATTGCAAGGGACAAAATTGGTCTTTTGGAAGATCAGAATGTTAATCCATGTGTGGAGCCAAAAGAGATTGAGGACAAATAAAATGGATTTTTTACATCTGTATTTACTTGGGAAATTAACACAGAGTCTAAAGAGGTGAGGGAAAGCAGCAGCAAGGTCATGGACCCTATACAAATTACAGAGGAGAAGGTGTTTGCTGTCTTGAAACAAATCAAAAGTAGACAAAACCCCAGGGCTTGACAAGGTATTCCCTCAGACCCTGTGTGAGGCAAGTGCAGAAGTTGCAGGGTCCCTAACAGAGATAGTTAAATCACACTTAGCGATAGGTGAGGTAACAGAGGATTGAAGGATTGCTAATGTTGTCCCACTGTTTAAGAAAGGCTCCAAGAATAAACCAGGAAGTCTTTGGCTGGTGAGCCTGATATCAGTAGTGGGAAAATTATTGAAAGGTATTCTAAGAGACTGGATATATAAGTATTTGGAAAGACAGGGATTGATTAGGATAGTCAGCATGGCTTTGTGCTTGGTAGGTCATGTCTAAACAAACTTATAGAGTTTTTTGAGGTTGTTTCCAGGAAAGCTGCTGAAGGCAAGACAGTGGATATTGTCTACATGGTCTTCAACAAGGCATTTGACAAGGTCCCAGATGGGACGTAGTTCAAGAAGGTTCAGTTGCTTGGTATTCAAGATGAGGTAGTAAATTGGATTAGACGTTAGCTTTGCAGGAGAAGCCAGAGAGTGTCAGTAGATGTTTGCCTCTCTGAGTGGAAGCGTGTGACTAATTGAGTGCCACAGGGATCGATGCTGGGTCCATTGTTGTTCGTCATCTATGTCAATGATCTGGGTGGTTAACCGGATCAGCAAATTTGCAGATGACACCAAGATTGGGGGTATAGTGGACAGCGAGGAAGGCTACCATGCCTTACCGCAGATTTGGACCAGCTGGAAAGATGGAACTTAATACAGACAAGTGTTTTGCACTCTGCAAGGACCAACCAGGGTAGGTCTTACACAGTGTGTGGTAGGGCACTGATAAGTGTGGTAGAGCAAAGGGATCTGGGAATACAGGTCCATAATTCATTGAAAATGACGTCATAGATAGATCAGGTTGTTAAGAAAGCTTTTGGCACATTGGCCTTCATAAATCAAAGTACTGAGTACAGGAGTTCGGATGTTGTGTTGAAGTTGCATAAGACATTGCTGAGGCCTAACTTGGATCTGGTCACCTACCTACAGGAAATATGTCAATAAGACTGAAAGAGTACAGAGAAAATTTACAAGGATGTTGCCAAATCTGGAGGACCTGAGTTATAAGGAAAGATTAAATAGGTTAGGATTTTATTCCTTGGAACGTAGAAGATTGAGAGGAGATTTGATGGAGGTATGACAGGAGTGAAGATAGGACCAATTAGAGATAAAGGTGGGAAGGTGTACCTGGAGGCTGTGGAAGTGAGCGAGGTCCTCAATGAATACTTCTCTTCAGTATTCACCAATGAGAGGGAACTTGATGACGGTGAGGACAATATGAGTGAGGTTGATGTTCTGGAGCATATTGATATTAAGGTTGAAGAGGTGTTTGAGTTATTAAGATACATTAGGACGGATCAGTCCTCGGGGTCTGAAGGAATATTCCCCAGGCTGCTCCACGAGGCGAAGGAAGAGATTGCTGAGCCTTTGGCTAGGATCTTTATGTTCTCGTTGTCCACGGAAATGGTACCGGAGGATTGGAGGGAGGCAAATGTTGTCCCGTTATTCAAAAAAGGTAGTAGGGATAGTCCGGGTAATTATAGACCAGTGAGCCTTACGTCTGTGGTGGGAAAGCTGTTGAAAAAGATTCTTAGAGATAGGATCTTTGGGCATCTAGAGAATCATGTTCTGATCAGGGACAGTCAGCATGGCTTTGTGAAGGGCAGATTGTGTCTAACAACCCTGATAGAGTTCTTTGAGGAGGTGACCAGGCATATAGATGAGGGTAGTGCTGTGGATGTGATCTATATGGATTTTAGTAAGGCATTTAACAAGGTTCCACACAGTAGGCTTATTCAGAAAGTCAGAAGGCATGGGATCTTCTGACTAGAAGGGCCGAGATGGCCTGTTTCCATGCTGTAATTGTTATCCAGGGAAGATTGGCCAGGTGGATTCAGCATTGGCTTGCCTGCAGAAAGCAGAGAGTCGTGGTGGAGGGAGTACATTCGGATTGGAGGGTTGTGACTAGTGGTGTCCCACAAGGATCGGTTCTGGGACCTCTACTTTTTGTGATTTTTATTAATGACCCAAATGAGGGGGTAGAAGGGTGGGTTGGCAAGTTTGCAGACTACACAAAGGTTGGTGGTGTTGTGGATAGCGTAGGGGATTGTCGAAGATTGCAGACGGACATAGATAGGATGAAGAAGTGGGCTGAGAAGTGGCAGATGGAGTTCGACCCAGAGTAGTATGAGGTGGTACACTTTGGAAGGACAAACTCCAAGGCAGAGTACAAAGTAAATAGCAGGATACTTGGAAGTTTGGAGGAGCAGAGGGATCTGGGGGTACACGTCCCACAGATCCCTGAAAGTTGCCTCACAGGTAGATAGGGTAGTTAAGAAAGCTTATGGAGTATTAGCTTTCATAAGTCGAGGGATAGAGTTTAAGAGTCGTGGGGTAATGATGCAGCTCTATAAAACTCTGGTTAGGCCACACTTGGAGTACTGTGCCCAGTTCTGGTCACCTCACTATAGGAAGGATGTGGAAGCATTGGAAAGGGTACAGAGGAGATTTACCAGGATGCTGCCTGGTTTAGAGAATATGCATTATGATCAGAGATTAAGGGAGCTTGGGCTTTACACTTTGGAGAGAAGGAGGATGAGAGGATGATAGAGGTATACAAGATATTAAGAGGAATAGATAGAGTGGACAGCCAGCGCCTCTTCCCCAGGGCACCACTGCTCAATACAAGAGGACATAGCTTTAGGGTAAGGGGTGGGAAGTTCAAGGGGGATATTAGAGGAAGGTTTTTTACTCAGAGAGTGGTTGGTGCATGGAATGCACTGCCTGAGTCAGTGGTGGAGGCAGATACACTAGTGAAGTTTAAGAGACTACTAGACAGGTATATGGAGGAATTTATGGTGGGGGGGGTTATACGGGAGGCAGGGTTTAAGGATCGGCACAACATTGTGGACTGAAGGGCCTGTACTGTGCTGTACTGTTCTATGTTCTATACAAAATTATGAGGGGTATAGATCAGGTAAATGCAAGCAGGCTTTTTCCATTGAGGTTACATAAGACTACAACTAGTGATCATGGGTTAAGGGTTAAAGGTGAAAAGTTTAAGGGAAACATGAAGGAAACTTCTTCATTCAGAGGGTGGTCAGAGTCTGGAACGAGCTGCCAGTAATTTCAATTTCAACATATAAGAAAAATTTGGACAGATACATGGATGAGAGGGGTATGGAGGTCCATGGTTTGGGTGCAGGTTGATGGGACTAGGCAGTTTAAATAGTTTGGCATGGAGTTGATGGGCTGAAGGGCCTGTTTCTGTGCTGTAGTTTTCTAGGACTCTATGAAATAAATTCAGTTGGACATTGAAATTCAGGGGGACAGACAGGATAATAGTGTTTTAGTGAGAGGATATCCACAATTTTATTGAGTGGTTTCAGAGCTCCTTCTTTATTCTTAACTGCAGCTTTTTGTTTTGCTGTTAGTGAGTTCTTCAGCAGTTTGATGAGAAATGACACTGGACAACGATGGTATTCAAATGTAGTCTGCGACTGTTTGGCATCTCTCATCGCTAACTATACTCTGTATTGGGTCAATAAATGTATGGATGTCTAGGGAAGAGATCTGAGAGGAAAGTGTAGGGAAGAGATCTGAGAGGAAAGTATTAAACATAATTCTAACACTATATTTAAAAATTGCTGATTTTTGGTTAATACCATGAAATCCGGTCAGTGAGCTTATTTACTACATACTTTTGGACGGGGCTGAAAATGTTGGGAAGAGGGAGTGTGGTAGGCTTTATTACTTTAGTTGTCACATGGACATCGAAACTTACAGTGAGATGCGTCATTTTGTGTCTAATCAAGTCAGTGATGAATGTGCTCGGCAGCCCCCAAGTATCACCCCATTCCCATGCCCACCACTCATTAAAACTAACCTGTACGCCTTTTTTTTGGAATGCGGGAGGAAATGGGAATGCCCAGAGCCAACCTACACAGTCACTGGAAGAACATACAAGCAACAGCAGGAATCAAAGCCTGATTCGTGATCGTTGAAAGTGATTTCACTAATTGCTAAGCTACCATACCAATACAAAGACTGGGTTAAACTTTATAGTGCTGTTCATCAATTAAGTTAGGTTCTGTAGAGCTTCCAAATCACGATTTACTGATGCATGCGTTTGGTAATACTTTATTAAACATTTAGCTTCCATCCGCAAGGTGGTAAAGGAAATGCAAAATGTATTTTAAACCCAAGAAAGCGGGTAGCCACATTTACACTCGTCCAACTCTGATGTTTCTGGTAATTGATTTACCTGTCTCAGGATCTATGCGGATGACTCTTCCACCATTGAAGCAGGCAACCCAAAGCTTTCCCTCTGCATCAATGCATTGTCCATCGGGAAGAGCTTCCTCTTTCTCAAGCTTGTACACAAGTCTTCGATTTGCTGATCAATGATTTAAAATGAAAGGATTACGCATGAGAAACATCGCTTCATCATTTAAAGATATAGAATAAGAAACAAAAATAGTCACTGAACAAAGATACTGTCATTGGATAAACAGCTTCCTTCCACGGTGGACAGAAATGACTGTACACTGTTTGTTCAGAGAATCTGGAGCGCCTGAGTTATAAGGAAAGATTGAATAGGTTAGATATTCCCTAGAATTTAAAATATTGAGGGAAAATTTGACAAAGGTATACAAAATTATGAGGGGTATAGATAGGGTAAAGGCAAGCAGGCTTCTTCCACTGAGGTTAGGTGTGACTAGAACCAGAGGTCAGAGGTTAAGGGTAAAAGGTGAAAAGTTTAAGGGAAACATGAGGGGAAACTTCTTCACTCCTTCACTCAGAGGGTGGTGAGAGTGTGTGGAATAAGCTGCCAGAGCAAGTGGTGGGTGTGGGTTTGATTTCAATATTTAAGAGAAATTTGGATAGGTATGTGGATGGAAAGGCTATGATCCTGGTGCAGGTTGATGGGACGAGGCAGCTTAAATGTTTCAGCATGGACTAGATGGGCCAATGGGCTTGTGTCTGTGCTGTCGTTTTCTATGACTCGACAGCGCAGTAACAAGCCCTTCTGGCCCAACAAGCCTGCACTGCCCAACTATAACTTAGTGACAAATTAAACTACTAATCCACACGTCTTTGGAATGTGCAAGCCCACATGGTCACAGGGAGAATGAACAAGCTCCTTACAGATGGTGGTGGGCTAGCACTGTAAATGTGTCACACTAACTGCTACACTACTCTGTTGTCCAAATAAACCAATTCTAATCCCAACAGTGGAGAGAAACGGTCTGTCAATGTCTTACACCAAAACGCTTCCGCTGGATCATATTGGTTGATTTGATTGATAAGTAATAACTTCTCCTTGGTTGTGTTCATTGAATCAATACAACCAGCCAGGATTTCGACATGAAATTACAGTCACCAGGTTATCATCTTAGTACCCCAAACCAGAACAACATAATTAATTAACTATTGATAATTAACTATTTAATTTTTTGTAATTAATTAAAGATAAAAATCTTCAAAGATTAGCTTTGTCACAAGTGCAAAGAGAGAAATGCGTCACTTGCTTTGGGAATGTGCGGGGGGCAGCCTGCAACTGTCCCTGGCCGACACAGCATGGCATGTTGTGTACTTGGATTTTCAGAAGGCCTTTGACAAAGTGCCGTACATGAGGCTGCTTAACAAGCTATGAGCCCATGGTATTACAGGAGAGATTCTAGTATGGATAAAGCAGTGGCTGGTTGTCAGGTGGCAAAGAGTGGAAATAAAGGGAGCCTTTTCTGGCTGGCCGCCAGTGACTAGTGTTGTTCCGCAGGAGTCAGTGTCGGGACCGATCCTTTTTACATTATTTGTCAATAATTTGGATGATAGAATTAATGGCTTTGTTGCCAAGTTTGCAGACAATACAAAGGTAGGTGGAGGGGCAGGTAGTTCTGAGGAAGTAGAGAGGCTACAGAATACAGCTTAGGAGAATGGGCAAAGAAATGGCAGATGGAATACAGTATCGGGAAGTGTATGGTCATGCACTTTGGTAGCAATGAAAGGGTTGACTATTTTCTAAATGGAGAAAAAGTATGAAAGACTGAGATGCAATGGGGCTTGGGAGTCCTTGTGCAGGATTGCCTTCATGTTAATTTGCAGATTGAGTCTGTGGTGAGGAAGGTAAATGCAATGTTAGCATTCATTTCAAGAGGACTAGAATATAAAAGCCAGGATGTAATGTTGAGAGTTTATAAAGCACTGGTGGGGCCTCACTTAGTATATTGCGAACAGTTTTGGGTTCCTCATCTTCGAAAGAATGTGCTGAAACTAGGGAGGGTTCAAAGGAGGTTCACAAAAATGATTCCAGGATTGAATGGCTTGTTATATGAAGAGCATTTGATGGCTCTGGGCTTGTATTCACTGGAATTCAGAAGCATGAGGGGACCTCATTGAAACCTATGGAATGGAGAAAGGCCTTGATAGAGTGGTTGTGGAGAGGATGTTTCCTATGGTAGGAGAGTCTAAGACCAGAGGACACAGCCTCAGAATAGAGGTGTCCTTTTAAAACGGAGATGAGGAGGAATTTCTTTAGCCAGTGAGTGGTGAATCTGTGGAATTGTTTGCCACTAGTAGCTGTGGGGGCCAAGTCTTTATGTATATTTAAGGCAGAGGTTGATAGATTCTTGACTGGTCAGGGCATGAAGGTATATGGGGAGAAGGCGGGAGATTGGGGCTGAGAGGAAAATTGGATCAGGCGTGATGAAATGGCGGAGTAGATTTGATGGGCCAAAGGGCCGAATTCTGCTCCTAAATCTTATGGTCTAAATTAGATATTATAGGTTTCAGAACTAATAGACCGGTGACACTTCAAATCCAATGTGGCAGGGCGTTCAGAAGCCTAATGCCTTGAGGGAAGGAGCTGTTTCCCATCCTGGCCGTTCTTTATGCATGGGAGTGTCCCGCCTGATGGTAGAAAGTCAGAGAGGATGCTAG
This sequence comes from Mobula hypostoma, assembly GCF_963921235.1. Lineage (NCBI taxonomy): Eukaryota > Metazoa > Chordata > Chondrichthyes > Myliobatiformes > Myliobatidae > Mobula > Mobula hypostoma. The sequence continues at coordinate 168,922,935 of NC_086103.1, read as the reverse complement.
ATGGATGGGTGGGATCCTTGACAGTACTAAGGGCCCTGTGGGTGTGCTGTTCCTGATAAATGTCCCCAGTGGTTGGGAGGGAGACCTCTACGATCCTCAGCTGTTCTCGTAGTCTTTTGTAGGGACTTCCACTCCAATGCTCTGCTCTCCCATACCAGATGGAGATGCAACTTGCCAGGATGCGCTCAATGGTTCTCCTGTAAAATTCAGTTAAGATGGTGGGGGGGGGGGGAAGTGGAGCCTCACTTGCCTCCTGATTGGTGATCACTGGTGCTGTAAGGCAATTGCACTCGCTGCTTCACAACCGTTCACTGTTAATCATTTCTAGATATGCTCTATGTTAATACAGGGGTGGGAGGTCCTTCCCTGAATCCTAGAACATGGAATGGAACACGCCCTTCAGCCCACAATGTCTGTGTTGACAGTCCAAGTCAATATTCATTTCTCAGTCATCACTACAAATCTATATGGTTTGGTCATTATCTTGTATCTGCTGTTGGGAGCTTGTTGTGCTCAAAATATTGCTGTTCATCTGCATTTCATTGGCTGAAAAGCTCTAGGAATGTCCTGAAATTACAATCAGCACTCAGACATGCAAAACCTTACTTAAAGCAAGAGAGGAGGCAATACTGGCAATACAAGAAATTTGGCCTGTCCCCTAAAACCCTCACTAATTTTTATAGATGCACTGTAGAAAGCATTCTTCTAGGGTGCATCACAACCTGGTATGGAAGTTGTCCTGTCCAAGATCGGAAGAAGATACAGAAGATCGTGAACACGGCCCAGCACATCACAGAAACCAATCTTCCGTCCGTGGACTCACTTTACACCGCACACTGTCGGAGCAGCGCTGCCAGGATAATCAAGGACACGACCCACCCAGCCAACATACTTTTCGTCCCTCTTCCCTCTGGGAGAAGGCTCAGGAGCTCGAAGACTCGTACGGCCAGATTTGGGAACAGCTTCTTTCCAACTGTGATAAGGCTGCTGAATGGATCCTGACCCAGATCTGGGCCGTACCCTCCAAATATCCGGACCTGCCTCTTGGTTTTTTTGCACTACCTTACTTCCCAATTTTCTATTTTCTATTTATGATTTATAATTAAAATTTTTAATATTTACTAGTTTTTACTATTTTTAATATTTAATATTTGTAATCCAGGGAGTGGGAAGCGCAGAATCAAATATCGCTGTGATGATTGTACGTTGTAGTACCAATTGTTTGGTGACAATAAAGTATAAAGTACTGTAAATCCTTTTAAGAAAGAATATACATGTTAACACAGAGGGACTCGTTACCAGACATTTAAAGAATATACGTTATACTCACATATTTTTCCTGATTGCAGGTCATAGTCAAACGCATCCACTTTAAAAGACAGGCTGTCGATATAATAGAAGACCTTGTGATCCAGCGACCAGTCTAAACCATTGGAAATGTCCACCTGGTCAAAGTGCTTGACCACGGAATGGTCGGCCTGCAGAGAGTACACTGATCCCTGGTGTCTCTCCACTTCAGCTGGACGAGTCTCCATTGCCATGGTCCCTGTGCCAAAACCCAGCTTTAGTCCTCGAGATATTAGCCACTTTAGTATCCTAATAGCTTCTATTAGATGTACGTCTGCTAACTACAAAGAGGGGAGATTACATTTATAGAGTGAGAGATAAAAAATACATCTGATCTCTAGTGACAAGAAGCCAAATAGGGTCATAGAGCACTACAGCACAGAAACACGCCCTTTGGCCCATCTAGTCCATGCCGGACTATTAATCTGCCTAGTCCCTTCACCTTCAGCTGGACCATTCCCCTCTCATCCATGTACCTATCCAAATTAAGTGCTGGTGAGACTGGAACTAGAGGTCATGGGTTAATGGGGAAAGGTGAAATACTTAAGGGGAACTTCTTCACTCAGAGGTTGGTGAGGGTGTGGAATTAGAGGCCAGCAGGAGTGATGGATGCAGATTTGATTTGGACCATAAGGTATTGGAGCACAATTAGGCCATTTTGCCTCATCATGTCCGCTCCACCATTCTACATTGGCTCATTTATTATCCCTCGCAATCCCATTTTCCGACCTTCTCCCCATAAGCTTTGATGCCCTAATTAATCAACAAACCTGTCAACCTCTACCTCAATTATACCCAATAACTTGGCCTGCACAGCCATCGGTTCAATGAATTCCACTAACTCACCACCCCCTGGCTGAAGAAATTTTCCCTCATCTCTGTTCTAAATGAATGTCTCTCTATTCTGAGGCTGAGTCCTCTCTTCTAGACTCTCCCACTATCGGAAAATCCTCATGATATTTGCAATTTTCCAGTCCTCCAGAACCTAGTGATTCTTGAAAGATCATTATTAACCCTCCACAATCTCTTCAGCCACCTCTTTCAGAACCTGGGGGTGTGGTCCATCTGGTCCAGACATCTTTCAGAACCTGGGGGTGTGGTCCATCTGGTCCAGACATCTTCTCTATCTTCAGACCTTTCTGCTTCCCAACCACCTTCTCCTCAGTAACAGCAATGACCATCATTTCTGCTCCCTGAAACTCTTGCATTTCTGCAATACTGCTGGTGTCTTCCACAGAGAAGACTGATGCCAAATACTTATTGAGTTTATCTGCCATTTCCTTGTCTCGCAGCACTACCTTTCCAGCATCATTTTCCAGTCTTCCAATGTTCAATCTCATCTCTCACTCTTAATATATCAGAAAGGACTTTTGGATCCTCTTTTATATTATTGGCTAGCTTACCTTCATATTACATCTTTTCTCTCGTTATGGCTTTATAGCTGCCTTCTGTTGGTTTTTAAATGTTTCCTAATCCTTGGCCTTCCATGCCCTTACTAGTCAAGAACCTATCGATCTCTGCTTTAAATTTTAAAGCACTCTGCTTAAATTTCAGCATTTAAGAGAAGTTTGGGTGAGTACATGGATAGGAGGGAAATGGAGGTCTTTGGCTCAGATGAAATTCACTGGGACAAGGGAGAATAATCATTCAGCATGGACTAGATGGACCAAGGGCCTGTTTCTGTGCTGTAGTGCTCTACGACAAAGATAGAATGGTAGACACAGTATGTTTCTGTTAGTCTATATTTGGGTGGCGGGGTGGAGCCCCATCTCTATCAAAGGAGGAGCAATGCACTCCTTCCCTCCACTAGCCTGTAGGTTTCCCTGGGCAAGGTGTAGCACCTGCTTAGCACCACCCCCCCCCCGCCAATCAGGGTCACGTGGAGCCACGGTACAGATGGCGGATGGTCATATGAGCCACTGGTCCTGGTTATGCGACCACTGACACTAGGCAGGCAATCTCTGAAGAGTATTGATAATTGTCACCCATCTTGTAAAGACGTTGCCCAGAAGAAGACAATGGCAAAATGCCCAGAGTTAATTCATACCAACAAACCTGCACAGAAGCGTCCAGCTGGATCGACTTTTCCATCGTTAAATCTGTTGTTTGGTTTATCTTGGTCAATTGAGGCAATATCAGTAACAGTTTCCTTTTCCCAATCCAGAAAGGCAAATCTTCTTCCCACTGCCAGAACATATCCTCCTGATTTCCGAGGAGCTACTGATCCAACAGGGGCATCTGTGGGTTGATAAGCACGGACAGTTCATTAATGTAGCTCACCGTCCAAAGAGATTCAGCAACTTCAGACCAGTGAGAGCCCAAAGTACTTATATATAACTAAGGAGTAAATCAGATTCATTACCAGACTGATCTGGTAGACAGTCAGTGGCCATTTTATTAGGTACCTCCTGAACCAAATAAAGTAGCCTCTGAGTAAATGTTCATGGTCATCATCTGCTGTAGCCCATTCACTTCCAGTTTTGACATGTTGTGTCTTCCAACGTGCTCTTCTACCCACCACTGTTGTTAACGTGTGGTTATTGAGTTACTGCCACCTTTCTGTCAGCTTGAATCAGTCTGGCCATTGTACTCCGACCTCTCTCATTAACAAGGCGATTTCACCCACAAAACTGCTGCTCACTCAGTTTTTCATTTATCGCTGTAAACTCCAGAGACTGTTGTGCGTGAAAATCCCAGGAGATCAGCAGTTTCCAAGATACTCCAACCACCCCGTCTGGCACAAACAATCTTTCCACAGTCAAAGTCACTTAGATCATGTTTCTCCCCCATTCTGATGTCTGGTCTGAGCAACAACTGAACTTCTTGACCATGTCTGCATGCTTTTAAACATTGATATGCTGCCACATCATTGGCTGACTAGATATTTGCATTAACAAGTAAATGTATAGGTGTACCTAATAAAGTGGCCACTGAAGGTAGGTTGAACAACCAAACCAAAATATGATAGCTAGCATCAAGTAAATATTAAGAGTAGAAACTGCCAGAAGTTCACACATAGGATTGGACCTCATTATTTGAAGGGAACCTTCAGACCAACTACTTCAGAGTTTGTGGAGATGCTTATGTTTAACAACATGAACAAGTCCAACATTGGACTAAGTCACAATGGGAAGCTACAGAGATGATGAGATGTACACAAGAATAGTCATCTGAGATATTTCAGGTGATTCATAAACACAAGAGATTCTGTAGCTGCTAGAAATTTTGAGCAACACACACAAAATGCTAGAGGAACCTCAGCAAGGCAGGCCAGCATCTGTAGTCCTCCAATCTGATTGCATGAAGAAACTTACTTTAGACAAGCACCACCTCATATTCCGTCTGGGTAGCCTTCAACATGATGGCATGAACATTGATCTCTCCAACCTCCGGTAATTACTCATCCATTCCCCTTTCTCTTCTTCAATTCCCTATTCTGCTTGCCCTCTCCAACTTCCTTTCTCACCTGCTTATCACCTCTCCCTCATTCCTCTTCTCCTTCCCTTCTTCCATGGTCCATTATCCTCTCCTATTAGATTCCTTCTTCAACCTTTTACCTCTTCCACCTATCCCCCTCCCAGCACTCACTTCATCCCACCATGCACTTTTCCCCCTCATGTCTCACCATAAGACCTTAAGACATAGGAGCAGAATTCGGCCACGTAGCCCATTGGGTCTGCTTCGCTATTCCATTATGACTGATTTATTATCCCTCTCAACCCCATTCTCCTGCCTTATCCCCATAACATTTGAGGACCTGACTAACCAAGAACCTACCAGCCTCCACTTTAAATATACTCAGTGACTTAGCCTCCATAGCCATCTGTGACAATGAATTCCACAGATACGCTGCCCTCTGGCTAAAGAACTACCTTCTCACCTGTGTTCTAAATGGACATCCCTCTATTCTGAGACTGTGCCCTCTGGTCCTAGACTCCGCTACTATAGGAAACATCCTCTCCACATCTATCTAGGTCTTTCAGTATTCCATAGGTTTCGATGAGATCCCCTTTCATTCTTCTAACCTCCAGCAAGTAGAGGCCGAGACCCGTCAAATGCTCTTCACGCATTAACGCTTCCACTCTCGTGAACTTCCTCTGGACCCTCTCCAATGCCAGCACATCTTTACTCAGATAAGGGACCCAAAACTGCTCACAATACTCCAAGTGCAGTCTGACCGATGCCTTATAAAGCCTTAGCATTACATCCTTGCTCTTACATTCTAGTCCTCTTGAAATGAATACTAACGTTGCATTTGCCTTCCTTACCACTGACTCAATCTGCAAGTTAACCTTTAGGGATTCCCACTCAAGTTCTTCCAAGTCCATTTGCACCTCTGATTTTTGATCTTTTTCCCCATTTATACGATAGTCTGCACTTTCGTTACTTCAACCAAAGTGCATGACCGTATATGTCCTTATACTATATTCCATCTGCCACTTCTTTACCCATTCTCCCAATCTTTTGCAGACTTCCTGCCTCCTCGACACTACCTGGCCCTCCCCCCTTCTTTGTATCATCTGCAGAATGGACAACAAAGCCATCAATTCCAGCATCTAAATCATTGACATACAACATGAAAAGAAGCGGTCCCAATACCAATCCCTGTGGAACACCACTAGTCACTGGTAGCCAACCGGAACAGGACCCCTTTATTCTGACTCTTTGCCTCCTGCCAGTCAGACGATCTTCTATCCATGCTAATATCTTTCCTGTGACGGCATACGCTCCTGGCTCATTTGGCAGCCTCATGTGTGACACCTTGTCAAAGACGTTATGAAAATCCAAGTGAACAAAATCCACTAACTCTCCTTTGTCTATCCTGCCTGCCATTTCTTCAAATAATTTCAACAGATTTGTCAGGCAAGATTATCCGCTGAAGGAAATCATGCTGACTTTGGCTTTATTTATCATGTGCCTCCAAGTACACCGAAACCTCATCCTTAATAATGGACTCTAACATCTTCCCAACCACTGAAGTCTGGCTAACTAGCCTATAATTTCTTTTCTTTTGCTTCTCTCCATTCTAAAATTTTCCAGTCCTCTGGAAAAATTTTGCAACTTTCAAGTCCTCCGGAACCATTCTAGAATCTAGTGATTCTTGAAAGGTCATTATTAATGCTTCCATAATCTTGGCAGCTACTTCTTTCAGAACCTTGGGGAGTAGCCAACTGGTCCAGGTGACCTGTCTATCTTCAGACCTTTCAGTCTCCCAGGCACCTTCTGCTTAGGAATAGCAACTTACCTGTCTTCTGCCAGTTTATTCTCCTTCCCTTCTCACCTTCTTACTCTGGCTTCTGCCCCTTTCCGGAACAGTCCTGTCGAGGAGTCTCAGATTGTATTCCTCTCCTTAGATACCTAAGACTTTTGCACAGTACTGTATTTGTCAACGTGAAGCAGAAGGCGGGTTTGTAAATCTGGTGGGAGCAAAGGATGTTGGGAATGGCAAGGATGGAGTACTGTGGGAGGAGGGTAAGTAACAGGAGCAAGGGATGTTGGGAATGGGGAGGGTGGAACATTGTGGGAGGAGTGTGAGATAGGTGGCAGAGATGGAACACCAGGTGCAGGATGTGGCGTGGGTGCAGACACACCCAGACCTGAACACCAGGCAATGTCATTTGATTCCAAACAGTTGGTTTATTGATCACTACAGAACGTCTTGCTAGTGCTTCCCTTTTTCCCAACCACAATTCCCCCCTCCCTGCCCCGCTCCCACTCTCAGTCCACAATAGAGACCCACATCAGAATCAGGTTTATCATCATTCACATATGTCATGAAATTTGTTTTTTTTTGTGGCAGCAGTATAGTGCAATCACAAAATTATTACAGTTCAGTGCAAAGGTTTAAGCACCCTAGCTATATATATGTGCTTAAGACTTTTACACAGTACATCAAAAAACCACTGTGCAAGCCACTGTATGAAGACATACGAGACTGCAGCTGCCAGAATCTTGAGCAGACAATGAGTTCTATTCTAGCTAAGTAGCATCTCAGATCCAACAGTAGATGGCTGGAGTAGCCAGCTGGCAGAATTCAATGGATCCTGTAACGTCGGTCTCATTTTCTACAATGCATTGGCGACTATATTAACGGAATCAGGGGTAGCTGCTACGTAAACATTTCTTTCTTTATATCTCATTCAATATATTTTTTAAATTTTATGAAAATAAAATTTCAATTCATTGACAGTATGTCTCACTGTATCGATGGTAACGTGGCAGTTAGCGTGACACTATTAAAACTCAGGGCGCTCCGGGTTCAGAGTTCAATTCTGGCGTCGTCTGTATGGCGTTTGCCCATTCTCCCTGTGAACGTGTGGGTCTCCTCCACGTGCTCTGGTTTCCTCCCACAGTCCAGAGACATACCAGTTAGTTGGTTACTTGGTCATTGTAAGTTGCCCTGTGATTAGACTAAGGTTAAACGGGTGCGTTGCCAGGCAGTGTGGCTCATTGAGCCAGAAGAGCCTGGTATGTGCTCTATTTCTAAATAAAATATAAATACAGTTTAGAGTCTGCTGTACTTTTCAGCAGTTGATTAGCACAGGTCTTTAGTACTTGGCTAGAAGCTTTCCATGGGTTCACCTTCCTGAAGGAAGCTGTCACGTCACCCTTGGAGACGGAAACCACAGGATCATCAGGATCTTGCAGATCTCACAGTCCCAATCAACATTCCTCCTTTTACAACAGGAATTCTGCAGATGCTGGAAATTCAAGCAACACACATCAAAGTTGCTGGTGAACGCAGCAGGCCAGGCAGCATCTGTAGGAAGAGGTGCAGTCGACGTTTCAGGCCGAGACCCTTCATCGGGACTAACTGAAGGGTCTCGGCCTGAAACGTCGACTGCACCTCTTCCTACAGATGCTGCCTGGCCTGCTGCGTTCACCAGCAACTTTGATGTGTGTTCCTCCTTTTACGTTCGTTTTGACCGGCAAAACACAGAGGCACCTTCACGAACTTCCACAAGCCCCCGTCATGACCCAGGTCAGGCTCTCTTCTCAGTACTGCCATCAGAAAAAAAGTACAGGAGCCTCGGCATGCACACCACCAGGATGAGGAACACATTTCCCCACCACCATTGGGCTCTTGAACCAGAGAGGATAACTTTACTCAACTTCGCTCACCCCATCACTGATCTGCTGCTACAACCTATGGACTCACTTTCAACAACTTTACAACTCATTTTCTTGATATTTATTGCTTATTTATTTATTATTATTATTTCAGTTTTTTTCCTCTAATTTTGTATTTGCTCAGTTTGTTGTCTTTTGCGCATTAGTCATTATCTGTCCAATAGGGAGCGGTCTTTCATTGATTCTATTGTGTTTCTTGTATTTACTGTGAATGCCCACAAGAAAATGAATCTCAGAGTTTTATATGGTGATGTGTAAGTACTTTGATAATACATTTACTGTGAACTTTGAACTTTCTTCCAGCAACAAATCTATCAATTACTCATCTCAGCGCTAATTTGCAGCAGGTGGCTTAGTTTTATCCACACCCCAAATGAAGTTATACGCCTCATCCTAGAAACTGTTTGAGACACACAATAACGCATTATGCAGACTACAGAATGAATTTTCTTTTGAAGGATTGGGAATTTTGCCAGGCACTAAGCAAGAAGTCAGCTTTCATTCTTAATCATCAGTGCTGATTTCTCACAGATATCAAGAGGGTGAAGCCCAAATGCAGAATTTTGCGTATTTTATTGAGAAGCTTAAGAAAACTGGAATTGTAAGGGAACTGCATCAGATGAAGGCAACACAGACAAAATGCTGGAAGAACTCAGCAGGCCAGGCAGCATCTATGGAAAAGAGTACAGTCGACATTTCAGCCCAATCCTGATGAAGGGTCTTGGCCCAAATCGTCAGCTGTTTACTCTTTTCACTCCGGTGAAATGATATTGTATTTGTTAAATAGCGGCCATGCACAATTCTGATTTGATGATGACAGACGTGAGAAGCACGGAGGAACATCTGGAGAAACTTCTGAAATGCCCGGTTCGCTGCTGCTGCTACTGTGCGATCGAGAATCTCCGGAGGGAAGGCCCCAAATCCTCGGCTTTGCCTGTTGCTGGCGGCCGGGGCTGGGGTCGAAGCACTCGGCTGAGATGGTGCTCGGTGCTCGGTGCTCGGTGTCGGAGGCCTGGTCAGAGGCTCGAAGTTTTCAGACAACTCAGAGTCGGACTGTGGTCGGGTGCTTCCAGGATGCTGCATCGGCAAGTTTGCAGTGCTGGAAGCTCATGGCAGGGAGAGTTTTCTTCCTCCTCCTGTCTGCATGAGATGTGGGACTTTCGAGAGACTTTGAACTTTTTTTACCGTGCCCATGGCCTGTTTTTCATCAAGTTACAGTATTGCTTGCACTGTTGTAACTATATGTTATAATTATGTGGTTTTTGTCAGTTTTTCAGTCTTGGTCTGTCTTGTGTTTCTGTGATATCACACCGGAGGAACATTGTATTATTTCTTAATGAATGCATTACTAAATGACAATAAAAGAGGACTGTGTGTCCTCATAATCTAATCTTTTCCATAGATGCTGCCTGGCCTCCTGAGTTCCTCCAGCATTTTGCGTGTATTGTTTTGGACTTCCAGCATCTGCAGACTTTCTCTTGTTTCAGATGAAGACAGCTCACTCGCTTACCAAGGTGGATTGACTTCACTTGCTTCGTGGTAGCATTCCACCTGCACACCTTCTGGCCAGTTATGTCGATGTAGACAAGGGAACCATGCTTTTCTTCCCAAACCGGGCACTCTCCAATTCTATTCTTGTCCTTCACGACACACTCAATTTTAATGGAAGCCATTGCCTGTGAGAAACATTAAAAAATATGTTTAAAAATTCCATCCAGGTAGCCTCCCACCTGGTGGCTGATCATCGCACCAATCACATTCTAGCTAGTACTCCTTCCCTTTCCTTCCCCCTCATCTTTTTATTCTGGCATCTTCCCCTTTCCTTTCCAGTCCTGATTAAGGGTCTCAACCTAAAACGTCGGCTGCTTATTTATTTCCACAGATGCTGTCTGACCTGCTGAGTTCCTCCAGCAGTTTGTGTGTGTGTGTTGCGATAAAAAGCCTGAATTGTTTCTTTTTTGAAAAATGCTGGTATTAGTATAGGCAAACAACAGGAATTCTGCAGATGCTGGAAATTCAAGCAACACACATCAAAGTTGCTGGTGAACGCAGCAGGCCAGGCAGCATCTCTAGGAAGAGGTACAGTCGACATTTGAGGCCGAGACCCTTCGTCAGGACTAACTGAAGGAAGAGTTAGTCAGTTAGTCCTGACGAAGAGTCTCGGCCTGAAACGTCGACTGTACCTCTTCCTAGAGATGCTGTCTGGCCTGCTGCGTTCACCAGCAACTTTGGTATTAGTATAGGTTTATTATTGTTCCATGTACTGAAATATAGTGAAACGCTTTTGTTCACATGCCATCCGAACAGATAATAAAACCATAAGGCATAGGAGCAGAATGTACTTGTATACACAATCTACAGTATATCCATGTTTATTTACACTCTGTGGTCACTTTATTAAGTACACCCATACACGTGCTCATTAATGCAAATATCTAATCAGCCAGTCATGTGGCAGCAACTCCATGCATAAAAACATGCAGACATGGTCCTGAGGTGCAGTTGTTGTTCGGACCATATGTCAGAGTGGGGAAGAAATGTGATCTAAGTGACTTTGGCTCAGGAACAATTATTGTGCCAGATGGGGTGGTTTGAGTATTTCAGAAACTGCTGTCTCCTGGGATTTTCACACACAACAGTCTCCAGAGTTTGCAGAATGTGGTGTGAAAACAAGAAAACATCCAGTGAGTGGCAGTTCTGTGCATGAAAACACCTCGTTAATGAGAGAGGTTGGAGGCAAATGGCCAGACTGGTTCAAGATGACAGGAAGGCAAACTTGAAGTGGCTGGGCTACAGCAGCAGAAGGCCACACTGAGTTCCACTCCTCCATCTAATAAAGTGGCCACTTGAGTGTACAAACTCAAGAGACTCTGCAGATGCTGGAAATCCAGAGTTACACACGCCGAGTGCTGGAAGAACTCAGCAGGACTGGCAGTACTTTTGGAGAGAAATGAACAGTCAACACTTTGGGCTGAGACCCTCCATCAGGACTGGAAAGAAAGGTCCTACTTATCATCTTTTAATCTCCAGATATTGGATCACATTTCCATCCATGCTGCTTTCTGGGTGAGATTGCACCAGACTCGAATTTGAATCGGGATTTTAAGTCACATAAAAAGTTTTCCTGGTGCAAAGTTTTACTGCACCACGATTCAATTCCGCCGCTGTCTGCAAGGAGTTTGTGCGTTCTCCCCATTACCGTGTGGGTTTCCTCTGAGTGCTCTGCTTTCCTCCCATAGTCCAAAGGCATAAGGGTTAGAGTTAGCGAGTTGTGAGCATGCAATGTTGGTGCCGGAAGAATGGCGATACTTCCGAACTGCTTCCTGCATAACTTCGCACTGTGTTGGTTGTTGACGCATATGACGCATTTTGCTGTATGTTTTGATATTTTGATTCACTTGTGACAAAGAAACATAATCCATTTTTTTAAATCTGTTACTGCACCGAAAGCGACTGCAGAGGTCTGTCGACTCCACCAGCTGCACCCTGGGCTCGAGCCTCCCCCCTTTGAGAACATCATCAAAAGGCTGTGTCTCAAAAAGGCAGCCTCCTTCATTAAGGATCCTCATCACCCAGTACATGCCCTCTTCTCATTACTACCTTCAGGGCGGAGGCACAGGGGCTGAGGAACCACCGGCAATGTTTTAGCAACAGCTTCTTCCCCTCTGCCATCAGATTTCTGAACAGACCACGAGTCCATGAACAGTACCTCACTATTCCTCTTTTGCACTATTGATTTATTTATTTATATTGTACTTTGTAGTAATTTTTATATTTCTTGCACTGTAAAACAGATTTCATGATATGCAGTACTGTGCAAAAAAACTTAGGCACCCTAGATTTTTTTATATGGTTTTAGATGATATGGCCTCCACAGAGCCCTGATCTCAACATCATCGAGGCCGTCTGGAATTACCTGGAGAGACAGAAGCAAGCGAGACAACCAAAGTCTGCAGAAGAACTGTAGCAAGTTCTCCAAGATGCTTGGAACAATGTACCAGCCAATTTTAAAACTGCACAACTGTGTACCTAAGAGAAGTGTTACTACTTTAAAGGCAAAAGGTGATCACACGAAATATTGCTTTGATTTTGTTTTTTTTTACCATTTACTGCTCTACAGAGTAATTTTTTGATATTTAGAAACTTTTTATTAAGTGTCTTCGCTTTACGGAATTCTTTTACATGCACCTAGGACTTTTGTACAATACTGTGTGTCAGTGATAGTGAACCAGGTTCTGGTTCCGACTCCACTGCAGGCCACGTCGTCTTCAAAATGAAATGCAGCGCCTGTGCTGGCTCCTTTAACCCCCTCCAACAGAGTAACAGGAACAGCAGGGGCAAGGGTCGCCAGTCACAGGTCATTCTGACTTGCCTGGGTTTTATTCTTGAGACACCCAATAGAACACTACTGGAAGGGTACCTTCATCACCATCCTAAAAGTTTTTCTCCCAGGCAGTTAATCTGATCAACCATTCTAGTAAACCCCTCCCCCCCTCCTCACCCCTCTATCTATACCCCTGTTACTACACTGTAAACACTTCAAACCACTTTTTATAATGCTGGTTACATTGTAAGTACATGCTGGTATTTATGTATTTATACACATCTTATTCCATATCTGCACTTTAACCTCTAGCTTTTATATATATATATATATAGTTATAGTTGTTTATTTATTTATTTATTTATTTATTCATTCCTTCATTCATTCTTTATAATTGTTGAAGGTTTAACATGGCACTGGTGAAACCCAGTGACTACTTATCAGTGACAAACAAAGCAAAGGATATAACTAAATACTTTATTAATAAGACTTTTTCTGGTAAAATTTCAGGTAAACGATCACCGCAAATAATGGAGATGAGGGTCCTAGAGTGAGGAACAACCAGATGTTTGGAGGATGTAAACACTGCGCCAGATCAAAGAGGCAGGGTGTCGGGACCAGAGGCGAAGGTCAGGCTGGTTCTGCTCACTGCTCCGTGTTGTTTACTCGGCTCTGTGCTGAACTGACGGTGCGGCCTTGTGGTAAACCATGTATACCCGTCTGGACATGCCTGGACGCGCCCCTCTGCTGACTGCTCCTGTGGCTCCTCCCACAGACCCCTGAATAAAGGCGATTGTGACACTGCTCCTCCACAGTCCAGGGCAGATACTCAGCATGCTGTTAATAAAAGCCTTATTAAGCCTTACTGTTAATAAAAGCCTTTCAGTATTTACTCTACTTCCGGTCTTTTGGAGTAATTGATAGTGCATCAGGTCCGCTCTGCTGCAGTGATACCCGGCTAGTGTCTGTAGACCCACTTTTGTTCTGGGTGCTGTTCACTTGCTTACGTTGTTTGCACAATTTGTTTTTTTCTGGCTGCACATTGAGTGTTTGACCATTCTTTTTTAATGGGTTCTTTTGAGCTTCTTTGTTTTGGGGCTGCCTGTAAGGAGGTGAATCTCAAGGTTGTATAATGAATACATATTTTGATAATAAATGTACTTTGAACTTTTTTTTTGTTGCAAGTCGCGCCAAAACACTACATTCCAGATATGTGTAAGTTTATATGGCAAATAAAGACAATCCTTGATCATATGACCATCAGGCATAGAAATAAAATTAGGCCGTTCAGCCCATCGAGTCTGCTTCACCATTCCACCATGGCCGATGGATCAGAAGGAATGTAGCTGTTCAAGAAAGCAGCCAATCGCCCCAAAATTAAATAAAGTATCTCAAAACACTCCAGACTCGAGTGTAAAGGATCCCAAGGAGTGATTGTGCAGAAAGGCAAGGATATTTTATATTAGCGTCCATACGTCAACAACTTAAAAAAAAAGATCATCTGCTTGTAATATTGTTGCTTGTGAGACCTTGATTTGTGGAGTGTAAAGTGAGTAGAGCAGGGGGCCAAGCACACAGCCTTGTGGTGCACCTGTACTGATGGAGATTGAGGAGGAGATGCTGCCAATCCAAAACGACTGGGTTCTGCAAGTGTGAAGATTGAGGATCCAATTGCACAAGGAATTATTAACACCAAGGTGTTGAAGTTTATTGATTAATTTGGAGGGGATGATGGTATTGAATGCTGAGCTGTAGTCAATAAAGAGCATAATAATATATGCATTTTTGCTGTCTAGATGTTGAGTGAAGAGCCGGTGAGATGGCATCAGCTATGGACCTATTGCTCCAGTAGACAAATCAGAGCAGATCCAAGTCACTTCTCAGGCAGGAGTTGATAGGTTTCATCACCAGCCTCTCAAAACACTTCATCACAGTGGATGTAAGTGCTACTGGACGATAGTCACTGAGGCAGGTCACCATGTACTTCTGAGGCACCGATATAAGTGAAGCTCACTTGAAACTAGAGATACCTCAGAATGCCGAAGCGAGAGGTTAAAGATCTTAGTGAACACTCCAGCCAGTTGATCAGCACAGGTTTTTAGTACTTGGCCAGGTACCCTGTCTGGGCCGGATGATTTTCATGGGTTCACCCTCCTGAAGGCCATTTGCACGTCAGCCTCAGAGACTGAAATCACAGGATCAATCGGGATCCTCCAGGTTTTCGCAATCAAAGCAAGCATAGAAGGTACTGAGCTCATCTGCAAGTGACGCCCTGTTGGCGCTTCTGTCGGTTGACTTAACTTTATAAGAGGTGATCGTTTTCAAGCCCTGCCACATCCTTTGTTAATTCAGATTTAGTCTGGAATTGCCACTTTGCCCGTAAGATGGCTTTCCAAAGATCCTCCCTTGTCCTCTTGTAAATTGTTCCAATTCTATTTAGTTAACTGTATTTAAATACCCCTGTTGTAATGTCACTTAATTGAATGCTGAACGTGTTAATCTTCTGTCAATACATAAAAACTACTGTTAGTAGTTTTCCATTCACGTTCTTCCCTCTGCCCCAATGTCAAATCCCTTATTTATCCTGCTTCAGACTTAATTATTCCAAAGCTCCCTTGGCCATCCTGCCATTTCGTAAACTCCAGAGATTTAATATTATCAAAACTGAGTGGCCCTTCATTTAACTTTTCATCATTTACCCAAAACCTCATTGACCTACAATGGCAAACAAGAGAATAATCTGTCTGGCTAGCGTCCAACCAGATGACATGAACATTGATTTCTCGAACCTCCCTTAATGCCCCCTCCCTCACCTTCACCAATCCCCATCCCCTTTTCCCTCTCTCACCTTATCTCCTTGCCTGCCCACAACCTCCAACCTGATAGTGGCCTCATTGTGACAGTAGGGGAGGCCACAGATTGACATATCCGAGTGGGACCATTCTCCATTCCCTTTTCTCTCTCTCACCTTATCTCCTTGCCCCACCCATCGCCTCCCTCTGGTGCTCATCCCCCCTTTTCTTTCTTCCATGGTCTTCTGTCCTCACCTATCAGATTCCCCGTTCTCCAGCCCTATATCTCCTTCACCAATTAACTTCCCAGCTCTTTACTACATCCCCCCCCCTTTCAGGTTTCACCTATCACCTTGTGTTTCTCTCTCCCCTCCCCCAACCTTTTAAATCTACTCCTCCGCTGTTTCTCTCCAGTCCTGCTGAAGGGTCAGAGCCTGAAACGTCAAATGTACTTTCTTCCATAGATGCTGCCTGGGCTGCTGAGTTCCTCCAGCATTTTGTCTGTGACCTACATTGGTTCCATTTCCTGAAACAGCCCCAATTTATAACTATAATCCATCTATTTAATCTCCACATGATACTCCCCCTCTAGTTTACTCCAGTCATTCTAGAACCCCTTCCCCCCCACAGCTCTCGTTACATGCACATGCAGTTCAACTCTTTGAGTGATTATGCAGAAAGTTTGAAGTTAATAACATCTCCTTCTACCTTAGGCCACAAACTTACCAATCACCCCTGCCGTGGACCACTTCTACAAAAAAGGGATCCGTATGCTCCACGACCGCTGGACTAAGTGTGTAAATGTAGGAAGGGACTATGCTGAAAATTAAATGTGCGAGGTTTTCTAAAATTGACTCCTTCTACCTTAGGCCACAAAATTATCAATCATCCCTCGTAGAAGCAGAATTAGGCCATTTGGCCCATTGAGTCTGCTCCACCATTCCATCATGGCTGATTTACTATTCCTCTCAACCCTATTCTTCTTCCTTCTCCCCATAAACTTTAACACCCTGACTAATCAAAAATCTGTCAACCTCCGCTTTAACTATACTCAATGACTTGGCCTCCACAACTATCCAGGACAATGAATTCCACAGACTCACCACCCCCCAGCTCACAAAATTCCTCCTCCTCTCTGTTCTAAAGCGATGTCTTTGTATTCTGGTCCTAGTCTCCCCCACTATAGGAAACATCCTCCTTCCCTCCAAATGTTATCTACTATTGGTGTCATGTTCTCAGTCTCACAACTTTGAATAAACACCACAGAGGGAAGTACTCTGGAATGAAACAATTCAACGCAAATAAGACGAGTAGAAAATACTCCAGCATTGGACAGTGCAGTGTGAGATAACCCAGAATGAAATTCACTGGCATGGAGAAACACGGCAGGAAATAGCCGAGCAGACATTCACCAGCACCAGACACCCCAGCGTGAAACAACCTGGTGTGAAAGACTCTTGCCTGAGCTATAAGAACAAACATGGGTTGTTTTCTCTGGAGTTTCGGATGCTGAGGATAGATCTGATGGAAGTTTATAAAACTGTTTATAAAACAGAAACTTTTTTCCCAGGGTAGATATGTCATTAACTAGAGAACATGCATTTAAAGTGAGAGGGAGGAAGTTTAAAGGAGCTATGCAGCGAAAGATTTTTTTTAACATGGTTTTTTTTTACAGTGGTAGGTGCCTGGATCAAGATGCTAGGAGCAGTAGTGGAAGCAGATATGATGGAGTCATTTAAGAGGCAGATCGTAAGCCCTCCGTTGGTCAAGGTTGACTATGGATGTTGCGTCCTAGCTGTCTACGTGATACATGAAGCAGGGCAGTGCGGTATGGAGAGCAAGCCATTGCCCATGCAGCAGGCGCCCCTCTCCACGCAGCTGATGAATCTTAAGGAACAGCAGAGGCGGATACAGCTTGACACTGGCAGCATCATAGGAATTGCCAGTCAGCATTGAACTCAAGGCAGTTAGGGGCTCCAGCTCTGGAGGCAGGTAGATAGACGCATGTATATGCAGAGAATGGAGGAAGATGGATCTTGTGCAGGCAGGGTAATTTAGCTTAATCTGGCATTGTGCTCTGTGCAGACATCATGGTCTGACGGGCGCATTTCAGTGTCGTACAGTTCTATGTTCCATGCCTGCTGTACTGAATAGCACAGGCTGAAATAAGCCATCACACAATATCCTAGAATGAAATACCCCAATGAGGACCACACAATGAATTCATAGGAATTCCATTTCCCTTCTGTAAAATATTCCTTCACAATAGAAGTGAAGACAAATAAAAATCAAAACAGCTGAAAGCACGGCAATTAACATTTGAAGTATTTTATCTTTTCTACAAAAATTAAATTTAAAAATTTGTCTGAACACTAGCTAAACATAAAACTGTACTTGTTCCTTTTCCTGCACAGTACTTACCGTAGTTTTCTTTGAATTCCCACAGTGTTCTCCCTATCTCCCACCACTGGTCATAAATTTAGCAAATCCTGCTCAGCCCCTAAGAAGTGGTGTACCTTGTTAAAAATCATGGGTTACCTCACTTCCTCAGTAAGTATCCAGGAAAGTTTTAGTGGGAGCCAAGAAAATTTCCCAGAATTTTCCCCCTTAAAGATAATTTTTGCAGAAATGGGATGTAAGTAAAAATGCACTACCTGTGAAATGAAGAATTGACACGAAGAGTCACGATCAGTCAACACTCGGACGTAGTTGTGACACAGTTATAACTCAACACTTTAAAAACAATTATCAAATTAATATTTAACCCAATTATAAACTGCATAACCTCACTGTCAGCATATATTCCTGGTTCGTATATAATCAAGACTTTGAACTGCATTCTCAGCAGAAATCTAAGTCAACCAGAAATCGATGAGTTATCAGTTGAAGGCTGGAAGTGATCTCCACTATGTGATCATTAATCTCCACTTGGAGGAATGGCATAGTTTCACAAGCTCTTCTCCATATAATCTGATCAGTTAAGCAACAAATACTCAAGAGCTGATTAGATCTTCACTGAAATGTTATTGCTACTAACCATTTACTGCTTATGATGTTAGCAACAAAATGAAGATAAATTTAAAGATGAAAATTAGCTTTATTTGCCACACACACATCAGAACATGCGGTGAAATGCACCATTGGCATCAAATCAAATGAGCGATAATAGTGATGGGCGGCCTGCAAGTGTCACCATACTTCCAGTGCCACCCATACCATGCCCACAACTCACTAACCCTAACTGTATGTCTTTGGAATGTGAAAATGTGTTTGGAATATTTACTGCATCATCTGGTATTCCTTGAGTGAAAAAGTTTTGGGCAATTTGTTTCAAGTAGACCACATCATCGTCATTTTTTATATGATGTAGTAATCATGGTCTCATGGCCATGATTGCTCTTGGCAAATTTTTCTACCGAAGCTGTTTGCCATTGCCTTCTTCTGGGCGGTGTCTTTACAAGACGGGTGACCCCAGCCATTATCAATACCCTTCAGAGGCTGTCTGCCTGGTGTCAGTGGTCACATAACCAGGACTTGTGATATGCACCAGCTGCTCATATGGCCGTCCATCACCCGCTCCCATGACTTCATGTAACCCTGATCGGGGGGCTAAGCAGGTGCTACATCTTGACTAAGGGTGACCTGCACAGTCTGGCAGAGGGAAGGAGCATCTTACACCTGTAGTAGAGATGCACCTCCACCCCGCCACTCATAAACGGACCACACCTCCGTCAAAAAGCAGTGTGAGCATTGTCATGTACGCTCAGTGGCCACGTTATTGGGTACAGGAGTGGAACCCAGTGTGGTCCTCTGCTGTAGCCCGTCCACTTCAAGGTCCAACATGTTGTGTGTTCAGAGATGCTCTTCTGCCCACGAATGCGTGGTTATTTGAGGCTGGTAAGTGGATATGAGTACGTGGCCTGATCTCCCGTCGTCTTATTGAACAGTGGAGCAGGCTCGCCGGGCCAGATGGCCTACTCCTGCTCCTATTTCACCCACAGAGCTCTGCATGTTTTATTTTTTCACACCATTCTCTATAAACTCTAGAGAATGCTGTGTATGAAAATATCAGGAGATTAGCAATTTCTGAGATACTCAAACCACCCATCCAGAACCAACAATGATTCCATGGTCAAAGTCACTTAGACCCCATTTCTTCTCCACTCTGTTTGGTCTGAACAACAACTGAACCTTTTCACCATGTCTACATGCTTTTATGCATTGAGTTGATGACATATGACATCCAACTTCATTCAGTCCCTTCACATGTTCCACCATTCTCTTGCTTATGATTGTTCTGTGACTCAACTCCATCACACACCCTGGTTACACATCCTTTGCAAAGATCTACTGGCCTGAAAAATATTTGTTTTGTGCAAAACAGGTTCTGCAGGGAATCATGGTCTAGATTCTTTCTGCTCATTGGCTTATACTCAAATCCTGAGGCTGTGCCTTATAGTGTGGAACTCTGAGACAAGATCTTCCCCTCTGAAAGATTCAGCCCTGCGACCAGGGGCGGAGCAGAAATACACCGAGCTGAAGAGACCATATGCACAGATGGTATTTGGCCCACATTATTGAGCCAACCCTCTGTCCCACTCCAACTTCAATACAGCCCTTCTCTTACACATAACCCTCCATTTTGCTTTCATCCATTCGCTAAAACACCTCTAACATATTTGCCTTTACCATGATCCCCGGCAGCATATTCTACGCAACCACCCTCTCTGTGTGAGAAACTTACCTCTGACCTATATTTTCCCCAACTTATGCCCTCTCCTATTAGCCACGGCTGCCCTGGGCTATCCGGTTGATACTTGCCTCTTATCATCTTGTACACCTCTAACCAGTCACCTCTCTTCCTCCTTTGATCCAGAGAGGAAAGCCCTAACTCGCTCAACCTTTCCTCATAGACATGCTCTCTAATCCAGGTAGCATCTTGGCAAATTCCTCTGCACCCTCTTTGAAGATGCCAGTTCCTTCCTATAATGGGGTGGCTAGAAGTGAATATAATACTCCGAGATTCAAAGGGAATACAGTTTTAAATGGATGACATCTGCTTCTCAGCCTTGGGATCACTGGCCCTGATGGAAAAATTATGTGTACACTCCTTTTATGTAACATTAATGGCTTTAATTGAGGTTTGTTGAGGTTTTTAAATACTTTTTAATTTGTTTCAGTAATTATATCCAATTGATTTAGATTCTCTGATCTTTTGGAACAGTTCAGTGTCATCAGGGCAATCCTTTGTTAAGACTCAGGTTCCAAATCCTAAAGCCCACCCACCCACAGACCTCACAGATGGCTGAAGTATGAAGGCCTGACAGACGGATAAACTTCCAGGGTCACAGATGATAATGCGATGTCAAGAATAGTCAGGAGCAGTCATAGGAGCCGTGACCACCAACTAAGAAAATTATCCTGTGTCAACAAGTATCCCGTAAAGTTTAGATATTTGGAGTTTAACCTGACCAGATGGGAGGTGTTGACTCTTTGGGAGAGCAAATGTGAAGTGGAGAGTACACAGTTAATGGCAAGATGCTTAACAGTACAGAAGTACAGTAGGATCTTAGGCTCAAAGTCTATAGGTCCCTGAAAGTGACTACACAAGTTGAGGAAGGTGCTGTCGAGCACATTTGCTCCACCCACATAAAGCAGCATTTCCAGCTGACCAACCATTTTAATGCCAATCCACATTCCCATTCCGACCTGTCGGTCCATGGCCACAATGAGGCCACTCTCAGGTTGGAGGAACAACACCTCATCTTCCTTCTGGGTCCCCTCCAACTTAATGGCATGAACATCGATTTCTCCAGCTTTTGGTAACGATTCCCTTTCCCCTTTCCCTCTTCTTCCATTCCCCACTCTAGTTGCCCTCTTACCTCTTCTCTTCTCCTCACCTGCCCATCGCCTCCCCCTGGTGCCCCTCCTGCTTCCCTTTCTCCCACGGTCCACTCTCCTCTCCTATCAGGTTCCTATTTCTTCAGCCCTTTGCCTTTTCCACCTATTACCTTTCAGCTTCCTACTTACATCCCCACTCACCCAGCCACCAGGCTTCACCTATCACCTTCTAACTAGTGCTCCTTCCACTCACCCCACCCCCCCCCCGCCCCCGCCACCTTCTTATTCAGGCTTCTTTCCTCTTCGTTTCCAGTCCTGATGAAGGGTCTCGGCCCGAAATGCCCAACTGTTTATTTATCACCACATATGCTGCCTGACCTGTTGAGTTCCTCCAGCATTTTGTATGCGTTACTGCATTTCCAGCATCTGCAGAATCTCTTGTGTTTATAGCTCAAAGGACAGAGTGGTGGGTGGCTGGACTATGCTTCCATTGGCGATACTAGAGGCAAATATGACAGGGGCGTTTAAGGAGCTCTCTGAGAGGCACATGAGTGTGAAGAAACTGGAGGGATAAGGACATTATTTAGGCAAAAGAGATTAATTTAGAACATAGAACATTACAGCACAGTACAGGTCCTTCGGCCCACAACATTGTGGCAAACTTTTAAACTACTCTTAAGATCAATCTAGCCCTTCCCTTCTACATAGAGCTGCATTTTTATATCATCCCTGTGACATTAGACATTCAATTAGTTCAGCACAATATCATGGGCCAAAGGGCAAGAATATAGCACCCCTGTTCAAAACAGGGCCAACATATAAACCCAGTGAAACAGAAGTGGGAGAGTTCCAGGAACAATAATCTGGGATGGCACAAGCAGTCACTTAGCCAACTGATCAGAGAAACCGAGAGTAGATTTGTTAAAAGCATACATATCGCGCCTAACTTATTTGGTGATACATCTTAAAGAGGCAACAGACAGAATTGATGATGGAGTGGAGGCTGATGTTCAAAGTTCAAAGCAAGCTTATTATCAAAGTGCATATATGTCGCCATATCCAACCGTGAGATTCATTTTCCTGAGGGCAATCACAGTAAATACAAGAAAGACAATAGAATTAATGAAAGCAACACTCACAACACGCTGGAGGAACTCAGCAGGTCGAGCAGCATCCATGGAAATGATCAGTCAACGTTTTGGGCCGGAACCCTTCGTCAGGACTCCCCCTGGTGCCCCTCCTGCTTCCCTTTCTCCCACGGTCCACTCTCCTCTCCTATCAGGTTCCTATTTCTTCAGCCCTTAGCCTTTTCCAACCTATTACCTCTCAGGACGTTGAGTCCTGACGAAGGGTTCCGGCCCACAATACCTCTCCCACTCGTGTACTTTCCCAAACTTCTCTTAAACGTTGCCGTCAAACCTGCATCCGCCACTTCCACTGGCGGCTCATTCCTCACCCTCACCACCTCCTGAGTGAAGAAGTATCCCCTTAAATATTTATTTTTTCACCCTTAACCTATGACCTCTACTTCTAGTCTCTTTCAACCTCAGTGGAAAACGCTTGGATGGAGCAAGTGTGCTCGACAAGCACACTCTTTACTACCCTGTCAACTTGTGCAGCCACTGTCAGGGACCTGTGGACTTTAAGCCCAAGATCCTACCATACATCCATAAAGCAGCAATTTTGCAGATTACACTAAATGCAATGTGTCCTTTTAGAATAGAAATGTGGAGAGGAAGTTCCATAGCCAGAGCGAGGTGAATCTGTGGAGTTTGTTCCCACAGGCAGCTGTGGAGGCCAAGTCTTTATGTATATTTAAGGCAGAGGTTGATAGATTCTTGATTGGTCTGGGCATGAAGGGATACAGGGAGAAGGCAGAAGATTGGGGCTGAGAGGAAAATTGGATCAGCCATGATGAAATAGCAGGCAGTTCAATGGACAAAATTACCTAATTTTGCTCTTAATGGTCTTCGGGTCTTGTGAGTGGAGGAGGGAATTTTTTTTAACCAGAGGAGAAGTCGACATTCATGCCATCGGTTTGGGTTCTTCCTAAAGTTCAGGAATGTACAATCTAAAATGCAATTTTCTTCACCTAATTTAAAGGGTTGTACAACTTTTTAAAATTACGTAGTAGAAGCTGTGCTCATCTCTCTAACTTCCTCTAATCTGCAAAGGTCAGCTGGTTGTTGATAAATCTTTCCCAATGATCGGCAGACAAATTGTTATCTAACAGCAAGATAAGAGCAAAAGACAACTCTTGTTTGTACCACTGAGCAAACTGATACCATAGGAACAACTTCAAATAACATTTCCATATCAGTTAAGGGATGATACCCGCATAATATTTGAGTCTGAGCAGCTTATGGCGTTAGTATTGGCTTATTACTGTCAAATGTACCGACATACAGTGAAAAACCTTGTCTTGCACACTGTTCATACAGATCAGATCATTACACCGTGCATTGAGGTAGAACAAGGTAAAACAATAACAATGCAGAATAAAGGGAAAAAGCTACTGAAATAGTGCAGTGCAGGTAAATAATAAAGTACAAGATTGTGAGATTGTAGATTGTAAAAGAGGTCCATTCAAGAACCTGATAACAGCAGGTAGAAGCTGACCTTCTATTCCTCAGTATCAGACTTTTCGAGCTCAACAGTGAGTGGGATAGAAGCTTACGGTTGTGTAAAAGGGTATAATGACAAAAAATTGAGCTTTTGAGACCATTCTCATGATACTGCCATTGATCCTTATAAGTAATAGATCTAGTAAAGCTCAAATGAGGTTCATTGTTCAAAGTTCAGAGTAAATTTATTGTCAAAGTTCATATATGTCACCATATGCAACCCTGAGATTTGTTTTCCTCTGGGCGTCCTCAGTAAATCCAAGAACCATAATAGAATCAGTGAAACACCACACCCAACAGGGCAGGCAACCAACCAATGTGCAAATACAAAAAAAGGAAATAATAATAATAATAATAAATAAATAAGCAATAAATATTGGGAATATGAGATGAAGAGACCTTGAAATTGAATCCATAGACTGTGAGATGAGTCCAGTGATGGGGCAAGTGAACTCGAGTGAAGTTATCCCCACTGGTTCAAGAGCCTGTCATTAGTCTTGCTGACATTGAGAGAGAGGTTGTTGTTGTGGCATCACTCAGCCAGATTATATGCTGGTCAGTCACTAACTTTGATTTGGCCGTTTGTCTCATCAGCAAACTTACTGTAAGTAAGGCACTGGAGCTGTCCTTCGCCTCACAGTCACAAGGGTATAGCGAGTGGAGGAGGGGGCTAGGCACGTAGCCTTGCACTGACTGAGATCGGGGATGAGACGTTGTTGCCAATCTGAACTGACTAGGGTCTGCAAGTGAGGAAATCAATGATCCAATTGCGCAAGGAGGTAATGAGGCCAAAGCCTATACCTCTCCCTATAGACGCTGCCTGACCTGCTGCGTTCCACCAGCATTTTGTGTGCGTTGCTTGACTTTCCAGCATCTGCAGATTTTCTCATGTTTGCGCTTTCAAAGTCTTGAAGCTTATTGTTTAGTTTTGAGAGCATCCTGATCTATGCATCTTAGTTGCCCAGATGTTCCAGGGTTGAGTGAAGAGCCAGTGAGGTGGCATCTGCTGTGGACCTGTTATGACGGTAGGCAACTTGGAGCATTTCGAAGTCACTTTTTAGGCAGGAGTTGCTGTGTTTCGTGACCAACCTCCCAAAAGGTTTCATCACAGTGGATGCAAGTGCCACTGGATGATAGTCATTGAAGCAGGTTACCATATTCTTCTTGGGCACCAGTATAATTGAAGTTTCTTGAAGCAGGTGGGTACCTCAGACTGCCAAAGCAAGAGGCTAAAGACATCAATGAACATTCCAGCCAGTTGATCAACATAGGTATTTAGTACTTAGCCAGGTACCCCACCTGGGCCAGATACTTTCTGTGGGTTCAGACTGCTGAAGCTGCTCACACATTGGCCTCAGAAACTGAAATCACAGGGTCACCTGGGGCTGAGGGAGTTTGTGAAGGCTCCTCCATGCTTTAGATTAGATTAGATTTAACTTTACTGTCATTGTGCCGAGTACAGATACAAAGCCAATGAAATGCAGTTAGCATCTGAGCAGAAATGCAAAGAATAGTGTTATTTACAAAATAACTGCGAATAAAAATTAAGTGCTACAGCACACAAATATAGAAGTACTGAGACAGTACAATATGGGTGCAATACTGCTTAGAGCTGTGATGAGAGGTTCAGCAGGGTCACAGCCTCAGGGAAGAAGCTCTTCCTGTGCCTGCTGGTGCGGGAGCGGAGGCTCCCGTAGCGCCTACCGGATGGGAAGAGAGTAAAAGGTCTACGGTTAGGGTGAGATGCATCCTTGATAATGCTTTTCGCCCTGCCCAGGCAGCGTTTATGGTAGATGTTCTCAATGGTGGGCAATTAGGTGCCGATAATCCGCTGGGCAGTTTTCACCACACACTGGAGTGCTTTGCAGCCTGATACGGGACAATTGCCATACCACACTGAGATGCAGTTGGTGAGTATGCTCTCAATGGTACAGCGGTAAAAGTCCGTCAGTATCTTGGGACAGAGGTGAGCTTTCTTGATGCTCCGCAGGAAATGCAGGCGCTGTTGCACCTTTTTGATCAGGTTGGAGGAGTTCAGGGACCAGGTGAAGTCCTCAGAAATGTGGACACCAAGGAATTTGAAGCTTGATACACGCTCCACTACAGCTCCGTTGATGTAGATGGGGATGTGAGTGTGGTTCCTAGCATGTCTGAAGTCCACAATGATCTCCTTGGTCTTCTGGGTGTTGAGGGCCAGGTTGTTGTCAGCACACCATGCGGCCAGGTGCTGAACCTCGTCCCTGTAGGCTGTCTCGTCATCCCTTCTGATCAGGCCAACCACCATGGTGTCGTCTGTGAACTTGATTATGGAGTTAGAACCACGTATAGGAACGCAGTCATAGGTGAAAAGGGAGTACAGAAGAGGGCTCAGCACACAACCTTGAGGCACGCCGGTGTTCAGGGTGAGAGTGGAGGAGGAGAGTTTGTCTATCTTAACTGATTGGGGTCTGTTAGTCAGAAAGTCCAAGGTCCAATTGCAGAGGGATACACTGGTACCAAGCTGGCGAAGTTTGGCGATCAGCTTGGAGGGGATCACAGTATCGAATGCCAAACTAAAGTCAATGAACAGCATTCTGATGTAAGAGTTGGGGCTGTCCAGGTGGGTCAGGGCAGAGTGAAGTGCAGTGGAGATGGCGTCCTTTGTTGACCTGTTGGTGAGATAGGCAAATTGATGGGGGTCCAGGGTAGTGGGCAGATAGGATTTCAGATGTGATAGAACCAGTCTCTCAAAGCACTTTGCAATGATGGGGGTTGACAGTCAAAGCAAGCATAGAAGGCATTGAGCTCATCGGGGAGTGAAGCCTTGTTGCCACCTCTGCTGCTTGTTTTCACATTGTAAGAGGTAATATTGTCCAAGCCCTGCCAAGCTGTTGAGTATCCTTCAGTGATTCAAGTTTGATCCGGAATTGCCACTTTGCCCATGACATGGCTGTCTGGAGATCATGCCTGGACTCTTGTAAGTGTGGGTGATAGATTGAACTGAAGATGATAACACTAGGATGACTGTGCAGAATAATATGCTGATATCATAAATACTGTACTTTCAAATATAATTATATTTCCTAGTCTTAGAAGAAGGATGTACAATAGAGTCAACAAGAGTCATAAATCCCCTTTGCTTATTAAGTCCATGAAAAACATCATGGAACACACACAAAATGCTGGAGGAACTCAGCAGGGCAGGCAGCATCTATGGAAAAGAGTACAGTCGACGTTTCGGGCCGAGACCCTTCGGCAGGACTGGAGAAATAAGCTGAGGAGTAGAGTTAAAAGGTGGGGAGAGGGGAGAGAGAAACACAAGGTGACAGGTGAAACCTGAAGGGGGAGGGATGAAGAAAAGAGCTGGGAAATAAATTGGTGAAGGAGATATAGGGCTGGAGAACGGGGAATCTGATAGGTGAGGATAGATGGCCATGGAAGAAAGAAAAGTGGGGAGGAGCACCAGAGGGAGGCGATGGGTGGGCAAGGAGATAAGATGAGAGAGGCAAAAGGGAATGGGGAATGGTCCCACTCGGATATGTCAATCCATGGCCTCCCCTACTGTCACAATGAGGCCACTATCAGGTTGGAGAAACAACACCTTATATTCTGTTTGGATAGCCTCCAACCTGATGGAACAAACATTGATTTCTTGACCATCTGGTAAAGCCCCCCCCCCCCACTTCACCATTCCCCATCCCCTTTTCCCCTGAGAGAGTATTTCATCTGCTAAACTCACCAGCAAATGCATACTCACTTATCTCAAATAAAATCGTAAGACAGAAGAACAGAATTGGGCATTTAGCCCATTGAGTCAGTTCCACCATTCCATCATGGCTGATTTAATTTTCTTCTCAACCTCATTCTCTTGCCTTCTCCCCATAACCTTTGACCCCCTTACTAATTCTGCAATGCTTTTTGATCCATTCGATTGTTTATTGAAAATGTTTTTTTTAAATCTATTTTAAATGTCAATGGATTTCCTCCGGGTGCTCCGGTTTCCTCCCACAGTCCAAAGACGTACCAATTAGTAGACTACTTGCTCGTGGTAAATTGTCCTGTGATGAAGCTAGGGTCAAATAGGGGGGGTGCTGGGTGGTCCATAAGGGCCTGTTCCGCACAGGATTGCTATTTCATCTCCCTTCATGTAATCAAAATCTCAAGAAAAGTCTGGGATCGCCACTAGTTTGACAGACAATGTATCCAATTGTGCAGTACTCTCAGTCGTACTGTTTCGTACTCAACCTCCAGAGCTGGATTAGATTAGGTTATGAGGACACTCATTTATTGTCATTTAGAAATGCATGCATTAAGAAATGATACAATGTTCCTCCAGAGTGATATCACAAAAAAAAAGACAAACCAAAGACTAACACTGACAGAACCACATAATTATAACATATAGTTACAGCAGTGCAAAGCAATACCATAATTTGATAAAGAGCAGAGCATGGGCACGGTAAAAAAAAAGTCTCAAAGTTCCGATCGACTCCCGATAGTCCCCAATAGCAGGGGGCAGAAGGGAGAAACTCTCTCTGCCATAAACCACCAGGCACCGACAACTGTTGATGCATTGGAAGCACCTGACCACAGCCGACTCTGAGTCCATCCGAAAACTTCGAGCCCCTGACCAGTCCTCCGACACCAAGCACCGAGCACCATCTCTGCCAAGCGCTTCGACCCCGTCCCGGCCGCCAAGCAACAAGCAAAGCTGAGGATTCGGGGCCTTCCCCTCCGGAGATTCTGGATCACACAGTAACAGCGGCAGTGAAAAAGGCATTTCAGAAGTTTCTCCAGATGTTCCTCCATTCTCCCACGTCTGTCTCCATCAAATCAGAATTGTGCACGGCACCCTACTTGATAGATTACAGATATCATTCACCGGAGTGGCTGCAAACCCTTCAGTCTCAAAAAATTCTTCTGGGTTTTGTTGCAAACATGTCTTTCTCAGTGTGTTCCTCCTCGGGTTTGACATTCAGGGAACATAGAAAATAATAGGACACTATAGGCTCTTCAGCCCACAGTGTTGGTCGACCTTTGAACTTACTCTAAGATCAATCTAGCACTTCCCTCCTACAAAGCCCTCCATATTTTTTAATCATTCAAGTGCCTATTTAAGAGTTTCTTAAATGCCATTAATGTATCAGCATCTATCACCACCCCTGGATTTCTTTATCACCTGGAACTTCTAAATTTTGCATAAACATTTTGAACATTTTGATTTACTTGGTCCAAAAGTAACGGTAACTACATAGATGGAACCTGACTAGAGACTTTCAAGAATTGTCAAGGAATCTTAAACACAGGCAATTTTGCAGATGCTGGAAATCAAGAGCAACACATAATACTGGAGAGACTCAGCAGGTCAGGCAGCATCTATGGAGGGGAATAAGTTACCCTCCTGATGAAGGGTCTCAGCCCAAAACATCAGCTGTTTATTCCCCTTCAAATATGTTCCCTGACTTGCTGAGTTCCTCCAGCATTTTGTGCGTTGTAAAGGAATTTCACTGTTTTTAGGGGGACTTCTCTAAACTATGTGAAGTTTTCACTGTTTGGTTACATTTCAAAGGAACAGAGCATGAATGGCTCTTCACTGATTAAAGAATGAATTGAACAAAGAAATACTCTCAAATATTTACAAACCAGAGCTATTCGCTAGTATCTACACAGTATCTTATCTCTCAGCCTGCTGTAATGTTTAATCTATATAATCAGAAATTAACTATTGATCAAAGAGCTTTCCATTTGCCATTTATTGTATTTGCCCTGCAGTAAACTGAAAATCTGAGATGACAACTCTTCAAAGTTGTTTTAAGGTATTCACTTACAATATTTCTATGTTTAGTATTGCACCCATAAACTTGATATACATTCAGTTGTATGTTTGCAGCTGAAAGAACCCGAGCCATCTCCTCCTCTTTACCTTTCAGTAGCTAATAGATTTTTGTGTAGCACACAGAAAATGTTCAAGGAACTCAGCATCTATGGAAAGAAGTAAAGTTCCTCCAGCATTTTGTATGTGTTGCTTGGATTTCCAGCCTTTGCAGATTCTCTCTTGTTTGAGATTTTTCCGTATCTCGCATAGTGTGCCTTAGGCTAAGAAGTATATTTATCAGGTGATTGTGAGAATTGTACACGAATGCTCCGGATGGCTCCTGACGTGAGTTGGCAGCAGCACATGATGAATGCTGAGCTCTATAATGACCCACTGATGCTCTCCACTAAAATCGAGGCGAGAAGACTGCAACTAGCGGGGCACTGTCTACGCCACCCCGAGCTACCTGCCAGCCTAGTCATCATATGGGAGCCCAAGCATGGGAGGATGAACCCTGGGCGCCCTCCCAAGATGATGGTCAACACGCTCCTAGAAGTCAGCGGCGCGGCTAATGTAGGTGAACTGAACACACTGATAAGGGAGAGGGAGAAGTGGAGAGTCTGTCATCGTACCTGACTCCGGCCTCCTAGGCCTGAGTCGATGTAGTAGTAGTGTGAGAATTAAAAGTATGATTAAACATACACATTAAACACGTTGAGGTTGTTATAGCCGTGGGGTGGTAATGGGGATAAGTTCCAACTACCTATCAAATTCACCCGATGGCATGTGTCGCAACAGCCTCTGACAACCAAGTCGAGTTCCTAGCCTTCATGTATGGCTTAGCTGCTAAGCATGGCAAAACTATCTCTAATGACAGGAGAATGGGCAAGACCGGCTACTGGCGCCTTAAAATCAGTTGCTTCAGGCATTTGGGGCTCTTCAGCCGTGGCTGTCAGCTCACCTAGGAGAAGAAGACCTCTGATCCCGAACCTCCGCTGCCTTGTGGCTATACCCACTCACGAGGAAGGTTTTGGAGGTAAATCCTGAGTGAAAAATCCAGAGCTGGAGTCCCCAAGTCTGTCCTACATTGAGTTCAACGCTGACTGGAAACTCGTGCGACGCTGCTGGTACCAAACTGTATCAGTCCCTGATGTTGCTTTGGGTTCATCAGATGCATGGAGAGGGGGAGCTTGCTGTCTAGGCAACAGCTTGCTCTCCACGTCGTACTGCCCAGGCTTGAGAATTTAGACAGCTAGAACACAACATCCGTGGTCAACTCTGACCCCAAAAGAAGCCTCACAAACCTGTGTATATAAATATAGACGGTAGCATAGTGACTGGCGTGACACTATTACATCTGAGATCAATAATTAATTTCTGATTATACAAATTCAATTCCGACGTCATCTGTAAGGAGTCCGTATGGAATGTGGGGATTTTCTCCAGGTGCCTCGGTTTCCTCTCACAGTCCAAAGGTGTACCGGTTTTTAGGTTAATTGGTCATTGTAAGCTGTCCCGTGATTGGCTAGGGTTAAATCAGGGGCTGCTGGGTAGCACAGCTGGAAGGGTCGGAAAGGTCTATCTGCACTGTATCTCAATAAATTAAATAAAATATCTACTGTATATACACAAACACACACATACTAAAGTTCAAAACTTGAAGGCAAAGTTATTATCAAAGTATTTGTATGTCACCATATACAACCCTGAGATTCATCTTCCTCATTCTTAACAAAGAAATACAATAGAATCAGTGAAAAGCTGCATACAAGTGAAGACTGACAAGCAACTAATGTGCAAATACAAAAATATAAATAATAAATAAATAATACTGAGGACGAGAGCTGTAGAAATTGATTGTGGACTTCAGAAAGGGGAAGTCAAAGGAATGCCCACCAGTTCTCATCAAGGGATCGGCAGTGGAAAGGATGAGCAGTTTCAAATTTCCGGGTGTCAACATCTCCGAAGATCTATCCTGGGCCCAACATATTGATGCAATTACAAAGAAGATGTGCCAGTAGCTATATTTCATTAGGAGTTTGGTGAGACTTGGTATGTCACCAAAGACCACAGACGTACCATGGAGAGCATTCTAACTGGTTGCATCCTCATCATCTGGTAGGGCGACTGCACAGGATTGGAAAAGAAGCCGCAGAGGGTTGCTAACTCAGCCAGCTCATTCACGGGCGCCAGCCTCCCCAGCATACAAAATGCCTTCAAAAGGCGATGGCTCACAAAGGCATCATCCATCATTAAGGACTCCCATCACCCAGGATGTGCCCTCTTCTCATTGCTACCATCGAGGAGGAGGGACAGGGGCCTGAAGATACACACTCCAAATTTTAGGAACAGCTTCTTCCCCTCCACCATCAGATTTCTGAATGGACAATGAGCCCATGTACATTACATCAATGCTTTTTTTTTGTTTTTTTGCACTGCTTACTTAATTTTTTTAAATATATTTCTTATTGTAATTTGTAGACTTTTTATTATTATGTATTGCAATGTACTGCTACCGCAAAACAACAAACTTCATGACATATGCTAGTGATATCCAACCCAATTCTGAGTCCTTGCAAGTGAGTCCTTAAGTTGTGGAATCATTTCAGCATTGAGGTGAGTTAAGTTATCCATGCTGGTTCAAGAGCCTGATGATTAAAGGGTAGCAATTGTTCTTGAACCTGGTAGTGTGGGATCTAAGGTTTATGTAGTTCCTTCCTTATGGCAGCAGTGAGAAGAATGCTTGGCCTGGATGGTAGGGGTCCTTAATGATGGGTGCTTTCCTGTGGCAATGCTCCTTGTACGTTCAATGGTAGGGAGGGCTTTTCCTCTGATGGACTGTGTTGTATCCACTGCCTTTGTACTTCTCCACTCCTGGGCATTGGTGTTTCCATATCAAGCGAAGTCCATTCTGGGACAATTCATTCATCTGTGGTTCTCTCCGGACACTCAGCTCTCACCTGTGGCCCCATTTGCATGTGACAGCGGCCACACCTGGTAACTGCTTCGACAGGTGGGCTACACCAGGTAAGGGGAGCTGGTGGGCCTCATACCCCAGTGAGATAGGGACATGTCTGTCCTTGCATGTATAATCAGCTCCGACGTACATGGCAGATGAGATCTACTGTGAGATCCAACAGCCAGGAAAGCAGTTCTGCAATGTTTCAGAGGACAAAGGGCGTGACAAGGCACAGACGAAGCCATGGTTCACCTACAACAAGGGAAGACTCTAATTGTGATGACTACTTGTACGAATGGACGTGAAATTCTGAGATCGAGAGTGGGACTGACCCAATGTAACAGTGTAACACTTTAAAAACTCTCCGGCACAGGTTTATTTGTGCAGTTTACATAATCTAAACAAAGTACTGCACTAATCTGACTGCTATCATCAAATATAGTTTCTTTGGCCAGAGGGTGGTAAATCTGTGGAATTCATTGCCACAGATGACTGTGGAGGCCCAGTCACTGGGTATATTTAAAGCAGAGGTTGATAGGTTCTTGATTAGTAAGGATGTCATAGGTTATGGGGAGAAAGCAGGAGAACAGTGTTGAGAGGGATAATAAATCAGCCACGATAGAATGGTTGAACAGACTTAGCAGGCCGAATGGCCTAATTCTGCTCCTATGTCTTATCAAACCATTTTTTAAAAATCAGAATTTGTGTTGTTAATACCTAATCTGAAAACAGATAACTCTTTTAACTACATACTTAGTCTAAATCTCTAGATTTAATTCATCCCTTCTTCTCTCAGTTGCTTTCTCACATTGCATCTTCCAGAAACATGAGATCTTTCATCGTTGGGAAACTGTGGAAGAAACCCTGATTCGCACAGGTGACACCTCCACAACCAAATATGCCACTACACTTCAAGACAGTTTAGCCCCTTCTCTCAATCAAATTTGAGGACACCCAAATGCCTGCTGCCTTTGCCCTAACTTGCATCCTTTCCAATTCCTGTTAGTTCTCCCTATCCTGAATTCTCTAATCTCGAAAGTCCCTTTCTACTTCTCTAATATGCTCCACCTCCATCTGTTATCAAAAACCCTCACCGTCTAGGCCATGCCCTCTTCTTGCTACTACCATCAGGAGGTACAGAAGCCTTAGGTCCCACACCAGAGCCAGAATCGGGTTTAATATCATTGGCATATGTCATGAAATTTGTTGTTATGCAGCACCAGGTTCAGGAGCAGTTATTAACCTTCATCTATCAGGTTCTGAACTGCCATGGTTAACTTCACTCACCACCACTCCAAACTGATTCTACAACCTCAGACTCACTTTCAAGGACTCTTTACAACTCGTGTTGTTCTCAGTATTACTTTTTTATTTGCTGTTTGTTTTCTTTTGCACATCTGTAGTTTATCATTCTTTGTCTATTTATGTATGGTTTTCATGAATTCTATTGAATATCTTTTTTTACCTGTGAATGCCTACAAGAAAAAGAATCTTAAGGTAGTATATGTTAACATATATGTACTTTGAAAATGAATTGGCTTCGAACTTTGATGAAGCTCCCTCCCCGAAAATGTTCATACCGTTCTACACTATCTACATCACCACCTATTAGAGTCATAGAACACTACAGCACAGAAGCAGGCCCTTCAGCCCATCTAGTCCA
This sequence comes from Mobula hypostoma, assembly GCF_963921235.1. Taxonomy (NCBI): domain Eukaryota; kingdom Metazoa; phylum Chordata; class Chondrichthyes; order Myliobatiformes; family Myliobatidae; genus Mobula; species Mobula hypostoma. The sequence goes on along the minus strand of NC_086103.1, from coordinate 168,888,460 downwards.
TCAGGAACTATTAATCTGCCTCGTCTCACCGACCCGCACCCAAATCATAGCGCTCCATACTCCTCCCATCCAGGTACCTCTACAATTTTCTCTTGACTGTTGAAATTGAACCCACACCCACCGCTTCCACTGGCAGCTCGTTCCACATTCTCACCACACTGTTTTAGTATCATCCACAAACTTACTAAAAATGCTTTGTATAGGCACAACCAAATCATTTGTGTAAATTACAATTGACAGGAGTCTCAACTCTGCCCATTGTGGCAACCTCTAGACACTGGCCTTTATTCCTACACTTCTTGTAGACCATAAAGCATAGAAGCTGAAGTAAGCCATTCAGTCCATTGAGTCTGCTGTGCCATTCAATCGTGACTGATTTATTTTCCATCTCCTGTCTCCTCCCTGCAACCTTTGACACTTTACTTATCAAGACCCTATGAACTTTCACGTTAAATATACCCAATGACTTGGCTTCCAAAGCCAACTGTGGCAATGAATTCCATAGATTCACCACCCACTGACTGAAGCATTCCTCCACATCTCTGTTCTGAAGGGATATTCTTCTATTCTGAGGCTGTCCTAGACTCCCCCACTACTGGAAACATCTTCTGCACTTCCACTCTATATGAGCCTTTCAATATTCTTTCATGAAGATAATCATGATCCACAGTTGCATATGCATACTATACACCTTCCTCTTTGTTTTTAAACCAGAGATTCAATATCTCTCAGCAACCAGAGTTCCCTACTCTTGACAATGCAAACACGAGGAAATCTGCAGATGCTGGAATTTCAAGTGACACGCATAAAAGTTGCTGGTGAACGCAGCAGGCCAGGCAGTATCTCTAGAAAGAGGTACAGTCGACGTTTCGGGCCAAGACTCTTTGTCAGGACTAACTGAAAGAAGAGAAACAGGAAAGTCTTGGACCAGAATTAAAAGCTCCTTACTAGGCAGATGCTCCTTTTCCTGCCAACAATCTCAGCCAATCATCCACTGTAAGATCCTACCAAATGGCTTCAAAAAATTGTCCTACTCCATTTCAGAACCCTTTCCTGTGAACCAATCGTATCCTTCTTCATAGCTATTTTGAGATTAATAGAATAATGGTCACCGGACCAAAATGCTCATCAACCATCACTTCTGCCACTTGCCCTATCTCATCCCCTAGGAGGAGGTCCTTCTATATATTGCTCAAACAAGCTTTCTTGGACACATTTCACAATTGGGCGTCATGGTAGTGCCGTGGTTAGCGTGGCGCTATTACAACTGGGGCCGTTCTGGAGTCCAGAGTTCTGGCGCTGTTCTGTGACGAATCCCTATGGAATGTGCAAGTTGCCCCAGGTGCTCCGGTTTCCCCCCCGCAGTCCAAAGACAAGCCAGGTAGGTTAACTGGTCATTGTAAAATGTCCCGTGATTAGGTTGGTGTTAAACCGGGGGGTTGCTGGGGCAGCGTGACTCGAAGACCAGGAGCTGAATAAATAATTAAATGTGCTGAGGGCAGCCTGCAAGTGCCAACATACTTGTGGCACCAGTGTGGCATGTCCACACTTCACTAACCCTAACCTGTACTGTATACCTTTAGAATGTGGGAGAAATTCGAGCACTCAGAGGAAACCCACACGATCACAGGGAGAACGTACAAACTCCTAACAGACAGCAGCTTGAATTGAACCCCAAATGCCCCCACTGTACAAGGTTGTGCTAAGTCCTTTTCTATCTTGCCCCCATTGTATTGTATATTTTATATTACAATAGATGCTATGTTAACACAGATTGTCATTGCTGCTCTTGCTATCAAACACCTCTCCACACTTTTTATCCTCAACCAGTGAAATTCCAATACAGTCCCCAGAATCTTCCAACTTTTCTTTAACTATATCAGTTTGCTGTCAGCTATGCTCCACACATTATCACATTCCTAAGATTTCAACTTGTTTTGACCAAAGTGAAAGTATTCCAAGTTAAGGTAGCATCCTCGACGCCCTCAGAGGACATAGCCTCATGTGAGCCTGATCCAGTGGAGATGGTCAGGTATCCCTGCTCTGTTCGGAGCAAATAGAGCAGGAGCTGATAGCCATCCCTAATGATTTGATTCAGTAAAGGTTTGTCCCACGGTTTGTTTTTGGTTGATTTGTCTTCGATGCTTTAGAGCTGGTAATTTTCCTTTAGCAAGACAGTCTCCTCTCTGTTCTGTGGCATGTGGGTTATGCTGGGAATGTTACGAATTTGCCAGTTCAGTATCAGAGATTTTGCTATTTCACCAATGTACACTGGGGTTGATCTAATAATCTTTTTGATTTAGTTTCAGTATGTACACACCAAATTAGGCAATCATGCTTCAAAGTTCAAAGTACTTTTATTATCAAAGTACTAATAACGGTAGTGTAATCACTCAAATCAAGTATGATATTCTCCTAATGGGTTGTCTATTGGTGGCTGCAGATCTACAGATTCTGGTGCAATGTGAGCAGGAGTAAGTGATAGCTATAGCTAGTGGCTGGGTCTTTCAGTTATTCAATCTCTCCTTCTGCAGCTGCTGTGAATGTTTTGTAACTTCAAAACATTAAATTAATTCAAAGAAGCACACGGCAAATTGAAAATGTGGGGTTAACTTTGTGTTTACTTTAAACAAGGCTCACACGCATCACATGGTAGCATGATAACTTATGCAATTAACGTGTTTTTTACATATAACCCATAATTAATTATTTAAACAAGAATGCATAATCAAATGATATATGTGTACAAGATTACTCAAATATAATTGAAATATGAAATACGTACACAACACACCATTTGTTCTCTGCAGCACATAAGAGATCGTTCTCATAGAGCGCAGCTCCCTCTTGAACAGATTTCTTCCAGGTGTGTCTATTGAGTGCAATATCTTCCAAGTTTTTAAATGTAATGTTGAATTTCTCCAGGCTGATTTTGATGTTATCATTGAAGTGCTTTCTTTGCCCACCAAGAGGTTTCTGATATACCTTCAAATGGGACTATCACAGTGAGTATCTGTTACCATATACTACCTTAAGACCAAAAGACATAGCAGCAGAATTAGACCATTTTGCCCATTGATTCTGCTATGGCATTCCATCATGGCTGATCCCGGATCCCACCCAACCCATACACCTACCTTCTCGCCATAACCTTTGATGCCCTGACTGATTAGGAAACTATCAACTTCCACCTTAAATATACCCATCGACTTGGCCTCCACGGCTGTCTGTGGCAGAACGTTCCACAGATTCCCTACTCTCTGGCTAAAAAAAATTCCTCCTTATCTCTGTTCTAACCCCTCAGTTTCGAGGCTGTGCCCTCTAGTTCTGGACACCCCCACCAGAGGGAACATCCTCCCCACATCCACCCTATCTAGTCCTTTCAACATTCAGTAGGTTTCAATGAGATCCCCCACACATTCTTCTAAATTTCAGTGAGATCCATTTTCTTGCAGGCATTTACAGGAAAAAAAGCAATACAATAGGATTTATGAAAAACTATAGAGAGACTAAGACTGACAAACAACCAATGTACAAAAGACGACAAACTGTGCAAATAAAAATAACACTGTGAAGATGAGCTGTGACGATTCTTTGAAAGTGAGTCCAGTATCAACCAGTATTAACTCAGTCCAGGTCAATTCTGGATTTCTAATTTGTTGTGATGCACCTACAGTCTGCAAGTAGGTGAATGCCCAATTGCTCAGCTGATGGTTTTCACAGTGGAAGTGTACCGTCTCCATGGATGTATTCAATAATTTTATATATATATGTACGTATGTGCGTTAAGGCATTGGACTAGCTACCTGAAAGTCATGAGTTCGAGCCCCAGCTGAGGGAACGTGTTATGTCCTTGAGCAAGGTACTTAATCACACAGTGCTCTGCAATGACACTGGTGCCAAGCTGTATGGGTCCTAATGCCCTTCCCTTGGACAACATTGGTGTCATGGAGAGGGGAGACTTGCAGAATGGGCAACTGCTGGTCTTCCATACAACCTTGCCCAGGCCTACGCCCTGGAGAGTGATGACTTTCCGGGCGTGGATCCATGGTCTCGCAAGACTAATGGATGCCTTTTTTTAAATTTATATTTATCACCAGTGACATAGAATTATGTGCAAATTTACTGCATAAACTGTCTCTAAGTGGTCTACTGGAGTGAAACAGAACAAGCAAATGTACAAACCTACTCCCATTTTTAAAGATGATTTTATTACCAAATTCTTCTACGTTGTTCTCCCATATGGTAAAGACATCAGGCCAAAATGTCGACTGTTTATTACTTTCCATAGATGCTGCCTGAGCCGCCGTGGTTCCTCCAGCATTTTGGGTGTGTTATTCCCCTCTACGGACTCTGTCTATACTTCTTGCTGTCTTAGTAAAGCAGCCAGTATATTAAGAAAAAACCTCCCACACCAAACATTCTCTCTTCTCCCCTTTTCTATTAGCCAAAAGTATTCTTCCCTCTAAACTGTGCGGGTGTGTGGCTGCACAATAATTTTTGTCCATGTAAAAATTTCCTGCTCAGAGCAATGGTTGGTCCGCACAGCAGTTAAAAAAAGTAGAGGGAACATTGGACAGAAAATACAAAAAGCTGAAAGCAGGTACCACCAGGCTCAGGGACAGTGTCTACCCTGATATTATAGTTCCTAGTATGATAAGATGAAATTTTGGCCCCACAACCTATGTATCTCATAATGACCAAGCACTTTACTATTTACTTGCACTGCACTTTCTTGGTAGCTGTTACACTTCATTCCGCATTCTGTCATTGCTTGACCCTGCTCTGCCCCCTGGTTCAGGAATAATTACCCTCCAACCATCAGTCTCCTGAACCAGGACAGATATCTTCACTCAACTCAGCAGTGATTCCACAAACTATGGATTCATTTTCAAGGACTCTAAAACTCACATTCTCAGTATTTATCTATCCATATATTAATTTATTTGTTTATTTATTTATTGAATGCTCCCAGTTTGTCTTCTTGTGCACATTGGTTGTTCTACTTCTTTGTTCTATTATGAATGCCCACAAGAAAATAAATCTCAGGGTAGTATGTGCTTTGATAGTAAATTTACTTTGAACTTCGAAGAAATGTGAACCCAAGCTACTGCTCTGGTGCAGTAGTTAGGAGATGCCATCTTATTATTATTGGATAATAGGAAATCTGAGGTCATGGTACTTAATTCCAGTGGCATTCCAAACAAACCATAACACTCCTTTGTCAACACAGTACCACAAGGAGGGGTGGAGGGTCTCTACTAAAGGAGGTCCTTTCCTCCGCTAGCCTGCAGGTCACCCTTGGGCAAGGTGTAGCACCTGGTTAGCCCTTCCCACCCCCTGATCAGGGTGTAGTGAAGCCATGAGAGCAGGTGGTGGATGGTCGTATGGAGAAGTTGGTACATAACTCAAGTCCTCAACAGTGGTGTTTCTACGTCCACTGACACCAGGCAGCCAATATCGGAAGAGTATTGATAATGGCTGGGGTCACCTGTCTTGAAAACACTGCCCAGAAGAAAGCAATGGCAAAGCACTTCTGTAGAAAACTTTGCCAAGACCAATCATGGTCTTAGGAAGACCATGATCGCCCACATCACACATAATGATGATGATGGCCATAAAGACAAATTGATTGGTCTTTCACCTCATTCTGGTCAGAAGGCTTTGTGTCTATGGACTCACTTTTGTTCTGAATGCAGGTGCTGGCTTTTACTGGTTGCACGATTTGTGTTTTTTTTTGCCTCTCTACACATTGGTGTTTGTTGTTTTTTTTAAATGAGCTCTTTCAGGTTTCTTGTTTTGTGGCTGCCTGTAAGGAGATGAATCTCAAGGTTGTATAATTTATACATAATTATACATACTTTGATAATAAATGTACTTTGAAGATCCCACTATCCTCAGAGGCTCTGCAGTGTTTTATGTAAAGAGGTAAAAACATGTAAGTGATATGAAGGTACACTGCAGGAACACATTTCTTTATTTTTTTAAGAGATACAGCTCAGTAACTGGCCCTTCCAGCCCATGAGCCCACAGCACCCTATTACACCCATGTGACCAATTAATCTGTATATATTTTGGAATATGGGAGGAATCCGTAGCACACAGGGAGAATGTACAAACTTCTTGGTCCGCTTGGTAGCATTGCATTTCCTCCTACACTGCAATAGCTTCCCATTGGGCAAGTGAAGGGCAGGGAAGTAGTGGAATTAAGCCAGAGTGGCTGGGGCTTTAAAGCATTACACTACCTTATAATTGTTCAGATATTTTACTAAGCCATACAGTATACCAACTACGTTGAAAGTAACTTGCCTATTACTATGACTTAAGCTCAGAAGTGAGGAATATAACTTGTGCACTTCACACTCACACTGTAAATCAGTATGTTAAAATGAATACATTTCTGGTGTGGTTTATTGGCACTTTTAAAGGTTTAGTTGCAAATCTTAATAATTAATTATCACTCATTTTACCGGGTAAGTGGAACATTTCATGTTTGTTAAACTCTGCTGGGCTATTTATCACTCTGTTACAACATATTACAAGTGTTGAAAGCAATAACTAAATCTGTAAGATGCTTGAATATTAACTTCAATAGCTACCCATCATCAAGGATCTCCACCATCCAATCCATAAACCATTCTCAGTGCTGCTATCAGAAAGGAGGTACAAGAGCCTTATGCTCTCTAGTTCAGGAGCCTGATGGCTGAATGGTAATAACTGTTCCTAAACCTGGGGGTGTGGGACCTAATGCCACTGGCTTCAACACCAAAATGTTTCCACAACTTATGAATTTAAATTCAAATTCAAGGACTCTATAACTCATGTTCTCAGCATTATTTATTGACCTATTATTATTGTAGTTGCACAGTTTTGCTCACTGGCTGCTTGGCAGTCTTTGTTTCTGTGTAGTTCCTCATTGATTCTATTGTATTTCTTTTGTGACCCTCTTACCAGAGTTGGCTTTTGCTTGCTGTGCTTCGTCAGTCAGGGCATTGGGTATGGAAGACATGATGCTATGCTGTAGCTGTACAAGATATGAAATATTATGTTTAGTTTTTGTCACCCTCCCATAGGAAAGAAGCTATTAAGCTAGAAAGAGCACAGGAAATTTATGAGAATGTTGCGCAGACTTGAGGGACCGAGTTATGGAGAGCAACTGGTTGGAATTACTTTCATTGGGGCATAGACGAATAAAGGCTGATTTATTCTACACAGAGACCTACACTGTAGCCTGACACGCACCTCTCCCAAAATGTAACTACGCGTCGCGGCAACGCAGACCGAACAACTGTGATTGGTCTGCTTGGTAGCATCACATTTCCTCCTACGCTGCAATAGCTTCCCATTGGGCAACTGAAGGGCAGGGAAGGATCTCTGGCTGCAATGCTTTCCATAAAGCTTTACAGACCTCCAAAATTATGGAGGACACATTTCGCTTTTTCGAAAAAAGACACTCGCTTTAAACTTTACCCCGAGAAAGACTACCCTGACCATGATGCCTTGCACGGGCAGGTGTGTGCGCATGCGCGACATGCCCGAATTGCAGAGTGATGCAGACACACCAACGCACAAGTATAAATGTTCACAATGCGCGTCGGCCACTTGCGTAGGTTACGGCGTCGAGTTGACGCACAAGTATAAATCAGCCTTAAGGGGGTAATCTTATAGATGTGTATAAAATCACAAGTGACATAAATGGGATCAACATGCACACAGTTTATCCCTAGAGCTGGAGAATCAAGAAATAGGGGGCACAGGTTTAAGATGAGAGGGGAGAGATTTAATAGGAACCCAAGGGGCAACTGTTTTAAACCAAAGGATGGTCAGTGTATTTATACAGGTACATAGATAGGCAAGGGTTAAAAGGATTTGGGCTAAATACAAGCAAATGGGACTAACTTAGATGGGCATCTTGGTCAGTATGGACTAGTTGGGCCAGTGAGGCCTGTTTCCATGCTGTCTGGCTCTACACTATTGGGTACAGGAGTGGAACCTGGTGTGCCCTTCTCATGCTGTCACCCATCCATTTCAAGGTCTGGTATGTTGTGTAGAGATGCTCTTCTGCACACCAGAGTTGTAACACATGGTTATTTGAGTTACTGTTGTCTTCCTGTTGGCTTGAACCAGTCTGGCCATTCTCTTCTGACTTCTGTCATTAACAAGGTTCTTTCACCCACAGAACTTCTGCTCCCTGGCTGTTTTGTTTTTTTTTTGTTTCTTGCAAGCTTCTTAGTAAGCTCTAGAGAATGTTGTGCATGAAAGTCCCAAGATCAGCAATTTCTGAGGTACTCAAACCACCCCGTCTAGCAGCAACAATCATTCCAGAGTCAAAGTCACTCAGGTCACATTTCTTCTCCATTCTGATCTTTGGTCTGGACAACTAAACCTCTTGACCATGTCTACATGTTTTTATGTTGTTATTTGCATCAACAAGCAGGCATTCTACCAAAGTAGCCACAGTATATAATTATGACTGATAATGTTACTTGAATTGCAATACAACAAGTTTCTGAACTGAGATTTTACTGGACTGTACAGCCTTTGTGTAGATCACATGGCAACACCGACCAAATAACCCAACAGAGCTTACCTTAAAAACACATTTGTGAGGCTGGAAAGCCTGAAAAGAGATACAACACTTAGGTCTTCCATTATTGTTCAACGTATAATTAAACTTGCAGTGACATAATCAACCTCCAGATGTCAGTGTTGCTATACATATGTCGCCCAACCTATTTCGATGCTGCAACTATCTGCTGGAGGTATTCAGCAGTATTTGTGGTGGGAAAGGAATTGCCATTGTGACTGAGAGTGGAGAGGGTTAGATGACCTGTATAAAGAAGAGAGTGTAAGTAGTGAGACAGGAGCTCAATGTCCAAAAACCTGAGTCCCTAGCTATATTCAGGTTCATGTTCAATAATGGATCAGAATTTACTCAATTAAGTGAAGAATTAGCTTGGGGAAGTTTTAGTCACCTAGAGTCACAAACACACTTTTGCAGCTCAGGGCACATCATCGGCAAAGTAAAGCTGGAGGTGTTCTCCACATAATTTGAAGTGTATTTCAGATTTCAATTCATTTATCACGTGGCCAATGTAACAATGAAATGCATCACTTGCATTAACAACCAACACAGCCTGAGGGTGTGCTGGGGGCAGTCCATCAGTGTTGTCACACATTCTGGTGCCAATATAGCGTGCCCTCAATAGACTGAGATAAGGGTGCAATCCTGGGGCACAACTTAATAGATCTAGAAGTAATTGCAATAATACTCAGTGGTTACTTTATTAGATACAGGAGTGGAAAGCAGTGTGGTCTTCTTCTGCAGCCCATCTGCTTCAAGGTTCGAGATGCACTTCTGCACATCACTGTTGTCGTGCGTTGTTATTTGAGTTACTGTCACCTTCATGTCAGAATAAACATACTTGCCATTCTCTCTACTCTCTCACTAACAAGGCTTTTTCACTCAAAGAGCTGTCAATGATCTGAACAATTGAACCCTTTGAACATTCCTCCATGCTTTTATGCAGAGTTGCTATCCGATGATTAGCTATTTGCATTAACGTATATACTTAATAAAGTGGCCAGAGTGTACGTGGATTGATTGGAATGGGAACCTAAGCAGAGACAATACCAGAAGAACCCATAAACAACTACATCACTGGCAGCTTGAGCAAAATGAGGAAGTTCACTTTTACAGGAGGTGGTGATGGGATCGTTGAAAAAAATGCAGACGAGAGGAATCCAGACAGTGTGGTTAACAAGTATCACCCACCAAAATGCCATTGTGGTCTTGCCAGCAAGTTGAAAAGTTGTAAATACAAGAACTACTCTCATGATTTAAGTCAAAAATTGATCCAGCTCTCTAGCAATGACAAAATATTAAACTGTGGCAGATACCAATATAATCCCTCACTCATCATTATAGCAGACAATAACATTAATGCTTGTAGACTTCATTGTTAATGGCAGCCCTGCTTCTGACATTACAATAATTACATTCATAAATTAGTTGTGGCCAAAAGTGCTTTGAACTATCTTGAGGTCATGAAACACACAAAAATATTCCCCCTGTACTAGGACATTTATGGTAAATGGTCAAGGACTTCAAAGAAAAAGAAATGCAATTGGCTGCTTCACAGCGTGGTATGGAAACACCAACACACAGGAACGGAAAAGCCTACAGAAAGCAGCAGATTCAGTCCAGCCCATCACAGGCAAAGCCCTCCCCACCATTCAGCATATTTATTTATTGAGATGCACCACAGAATAGGCCCTTTAAGCCATGCTTCCCAGCAATCTCCTCATATAATCCTAGCCTAATCACAGGACAATTTACAATGACTAATTAACCTACCAACCTGCACGTCTTTGGACTTTGGGAGGAAACCAGAGCACCCGGAGGAAACCCATGCAGTCACAGGGAGAACACACAAACTCCTTACAGGCAGTTTGAAAGCACGTTCCACCAAGCCCAATGATAGTTTCTATCCCAGTTACAAGACTATTAAATATTTAGCTAGTATAAGATTGACTCTTGACCTCAGTTTGCCTTTTGTGACCTTGCATCTAACTCCCTACCTGCACTTTATAATACTTTATTAAGCACTCCTTTAGTGCAAGGTAAAACAATATCTTAATGCACTATGGTAATGAATTGATCTATATGCATGTCTCTGCAGGTGAACAATTCAAAACCATGTGTTTGGTGGCAGCCACTGAAAATTTCTGAAAGGCACTTACGTCCCACCAGCTGACTAGTACACAAGTAAACGGGGGGGCCTATGTAATAAACCCCAGGAGCTTGTTTCTACACAGGTGCCAGGAAACCCACTTAAGTTTGGCAGTGCCATGACTTTGACAATAGTCACAGGAAGTTGCTTCTTGAAAATGACACCCTCCCAGATGGCAACATCTATCATTAAGGTCATCACGCAAGACATGCCCTCTTCTCATTGTTACCATCAGGGAGATGGCACAGGAGCCTGGAGACACACAATCATCGTTTTAAGGACAGTTTCTTTCCCTTTCTAAATGGACCGTGAACAATATCTCACTTCTCATTGCAGCTTCTGTATTTTATGCATTGCACTGTACTGCTTTCACAAAACAACAAATTTCATGACATGTGCCAGTGATACTAAACCTGATGCTAAATCTGAATCACTTGAAAATGGTTAAACCAAAGCCAACCAGACACTCCTCAGATTTTAGTATTGCTTCGGTGTTTAAATTTAATAAGTGCAGTGCAAGCATGCCTAGAATACACGAAAGAACTAAACAGCATTTTGTGCATTGTTTTTGCTATTTTTAATCAGAAAACTACCTGTAAAAGAGAATGTCCTGGAAAAAATGTCAGTGACAAAACTCCAGAATTTTCAATATATAAAACAATTGAAGTACATAAACACAAAATTCAGGTAACAAAGATTCATACTTTAAAGAGAACAGTGAATCTGAACACATGAACCATCATACACATTGAGGACAGCCCAGTTTCTTTCATTTCTTCAATTATTTAGAATGAGTTGTGCTAACATTTTACAGTACTCCATTTCTAGAGAAGGATGAAAGATTCTCTTCAAAAATAAGTAGCCTCATTTGAAGGCAAAAGACAGCACCAATAGCTCTATGGTGTTTAACTTGCAGTATTTATTATGGTAGCACCACAAAACGTTCCATGCATATTATTCACCAGAGGAAGCAAAAAAAATTATACAACTGCTTCTGCTACTGAGAGCATCTAAAATCTGCTATATATAAAAACTACTGCTTCTTTAATCTATGACATTTTGCATATGAATCACAGCTCCGGAATTTTAAAAAAAATCTCAGCATATGAAATTTAAAATGAACAGATTGGTTTACGAAGAAAATTTATTTGAAGAGGAACTGTTTTAAAGTCAAAGTCAAACTCACTATCAAACACACAGGTGCAATGATAAGCTAGGTATCAAGTGGGGAAGACATGAAGGGAGCTGTTTAACAACTCTTTAGTTCCAGCAATGATTTCGACCCCTGGAAAAAGAAAACTAAACAGCAATGAAAAGATTTTTAAAAGTTTGAGCACAGTAAAGTATTAAAATAGATCCTTACAGAAAAATGGGAGAAATTATAAAATAAAAATATGGAAAAGGCTGAGATATTAATTATTTATATTATCTTTGCAGCAGAAGACACAAAGAAAACACTATGATTGTGGAGAACTACAGGTCTAATAAGGGTTAGAGATGTAAAAGTCATTTGCATTAAGATTAATAAATAAAAAGAAAGCACTGGTGAAATTAAGGCAATTAAAAACTGACTCCCCCCAACCCCCTTAACCCAAAGGTCTACATATCAGAATTTTTTAAAAAAGGTGACTGCAGAGATAACGTCAGGATTAACTATTCATTTCCAAAATACTCTAGATTTTTAAACAGTCAAAAAGAGGAAATAAAGAATTACAGATCAGTAGATCTGGCATAGTTGTTGAGAAAACAGTGGAAATCCATTATTAAGAATATGGTCCCAGGGCACTTGGAAAATCAATGATCTTGGCAGAGTCAACAATATTATGTAAAAGAAATTGGTAGACCCAACAGATTTTTTTGAGAACATAGCTAACATGGGAAACAGTGAATATTAATCTGGATGTTCAAAAAGTTTTTGATAATTTGTCAAAGGGCTGTTAAATGAAATAAGAGATCATGGGCTTGGGAGTAAAATATTCATATAGACAAATGATTAGACTGAAAACAGTAGGAATAAATGGGTCATTTTCAAGCTTGATACTTTAACTATTGAGGTGCGGTGTGTCACAAGGATTAGTGCTATATATAAACTTACATTAATGACTAAAATGAAGGGCAGGGTGTTATATATTCACGTTTCTTGACAATACAAAGACAGATTGGAAAGTAAACTGAAGATGATTCAATCTCCAAAAGGATATAGTCTGGATGAGTAATAGGGCAAAGTGAGGACAGATGGAAGGTAATTTTGACAGGTTAATGATTTTTGTCACAATAGATATAAACTAATTTGTGTACAGTGAGATTTGAAATGAAAAACTTGAGACTTCAAAAGGCATTGATCGTATCAGATTTGGTGTATGGTGGGCAGTTTTAGACCCCATATCTAAGAAAAAATGTGCTGGCATTTGAACAGATCCAGAAGTTGTTCACAAGAATGATCTGAGAATCAACGAAGAAAGATAGTTGCTGGCTCTGGTGTTTGATGGCTCTGCACCTATACGCACTGAAGTTTAGAAAATGAGGGGCAAATCTCATTTCAACATTCATTAGTTTCAAGGCATAGGTGGAGAACACAGAGGATGTTTCAAATAGTGGAAGAATCTCAGACCAAAGGGCTCAGCCTCAATAGAAAGGCAGGCGAGGATTAATTTCTTTAGCTAGAGGATGGTGAATCTGTTGAATTCATTGCCTCAGATGACTGTGGAGGCCAAATTATTGGATATACTTAAAACGGAGATTGCTAGGTTCTTGATTAATAAGTTGTTAAAGGTTGGAGGGAGAAGGCAGGAGAATAGGGTTGAGAGGGATAATGAATTAGCCATGACTGAATGACAAGGCAGACTCAGTAAGCCAAATGCCCTAATTTTTTCGAGTCTTATGGAGTTAAAACATGCAAGTATTGACAGAAATTAGAAATGCAAGCTGGCCTAAACAGAAAGTGGGTTAGAGTACAAGTATTAAAGTGATTTTTTTCTAAATTATTATAGGGCTTTTGGTGAGGCCACGGGGTTTGATTTGTTTTGATCTGGGAGGACATGCCCATTGCAGGGCAGTGCTGTACTGATTCACTACTGATTCTTGTTATGAGGGCACTGTCATACATGGGAGGTAAATAAGAATGACCTTTCACTGACAGAGTTCAGGAAAATGAGTCAAGGTCATTGAAACTGATGGGATAAAAGTTAACTAGTTGTTTCCTCAGGATGAGAGCTTTCAATATGGAAGCAGAATCCAAGGATAAAGGATCAGTAACAAAGGAATTATTTCTTCAATCAGAGGGTTAAATACACTAGAGTTCTTTATCCCAGAGGGCTATGGATCTCAGTCATCATGCATGCTAAAATGTTGAGATTTTGTGGATGTTAAAGAAGCCAAAGGATATTGGGATCAAGGGAGTTAAGTGGGCAAGTGAAGTTAAGGTCTTGCTGAGCAATTTGCAGGACAAGGGACCATTTGGCATACTCCTGCGACAACTTATGATGCTATGACTGAAACAATTCAGTCACAACATCAAAATGGGGTGAACCTGTGACGAGAAATTGCCTTTTCAAAATTAAATATGTCACTCTACACGGCAAAAACAACAGTGGCTGTTGAAAAGGGAGGAAAGAGGAAAGGAGAAAGATTTATTATTTCTGAATTAAATAGCTTGTGCAAATTCAGTGTAGTTTAGTGCTTAAATAGAAAAACTAAATTAGCATTTCCCAACATCAATATTAAGACTACTAAATGGATTTATTACTGGGCTCTCCCATCACGTACTGTTTTTGGTAAACTTTGAACTTTTGGTTGTACAAATCCAATACAAATACTGATGACAGAGGAACATGGTGCTAAAAAAAAATCTTGTTTTCCCTGGTTACAGTTGCAAGCAGGCAAGGCAAGACATATTCTCCATGATAAAGTGTTTTTAAAAAAAGATTTAGTACATGAACATGACAAAAAGCTGTGAACATACTAGTAAATCACATGATTATAAAATCCAAGAGCCAACACTGAAAAAAGCTGCAAATTTGAGGTAATGTTTCATGTAGTTAAAAAACATGGCAGCAGGAATTACGTGCACGACCATTGTGCTAGGTCGGATGTGATACAGATGTAATGAATTGCCATAATACTCTCCAAAGCAAGGACATCCCAAATCTTATCCCGTAATTTAAAAGATGTCTGCTTCCTTTCCATGGGGGAGGGGGAAAAAAATCAACGCTTTCACTTCCACCCTCTCATCTTAGAGATTTCCTAGACAAGGAAGCAATTAATTGCAACTACTTGGTTAGTCTGAGACAATTGAAGCACGGTAACTTAACCTTGGCAGAAGATTTTAATGAGAGCACAAGGTGTTTTTAAGTTGTGGAGGCTTAAATTTGTAATTGCTTGTAACTAGCAAAAAGATTAGGCAAGTTCAAAGCTGGCCAGAACAACTCAATGAGGAGAGGGTGTTGAAATACCATTGTACCTCAATGGAAGAGGCCTAGGATGTAGGAGATGAATGAGAAAAATCAGCTTAAGACAAAGAAGAAAAAAAACAGCAGTGAAAGACTTTATACAGCACAATAACTAAAGACTAGATGGCAATGCAAAACCTTTCATGAAAAACATACTTTCTATGCAAGACACTAAGCCAAGTGCTTTTAGTTTGGGAAAACCTTTACACTTTTTTTTGGAAGCAATTATTAGCAGAATCATTTTTCCCCCAACAAGATTATCAAAAACTTTCAGTACAGCCTGTTGTGCCTGAAAACATGCTGCACATAAAACAATGCTAGTCAGAAAAAAATAATTAAGAGGTTCCTTAATAGTTTAATTAGAATGCCCCAGAGCACTACAAGGCATTCAATTAAAGAAAACTTGCATCTTTAAAATCTTTGATAAAAACATGTTGTCATTCTTCTGTTCATGGGCCAGGTCATTCTTGAGTGCAATTTGCAGTTAGTTCAAAATTTCCTTCCCATGGAGAGCATTTTAAAAAAAAAGTGGAATAGTATTGGCTCAATTACATATAGCACAAAATCCTCATTCAAGTATTGATCACCTCTGCACTGAACTGATGTGACAAAGCATGTTTAACTTGGTTCTGCTCTCCTTGTTATGCTGATGTGACCGAGAATCTCTCCCATAGTCTTGGCCTGGACTTTCTTCATCAGAGTTTCTTTTCCTTAGCCTGGTCCTTTCTTGTCTAATGTCAGTTTCTGTCTCTGAGTCGCTCAACTCAACATCGGGGCAATACCCATCATTGTCCTGATAGGCCGCCTTCGCCTGATGCTCAGAAAGCTGCTTGCTCCACAGGCGATCCTTAGCGGACGATCTCCGTATAGGCTTTTCACAGTTTCGGAAATCTTCCGAAGTCCTCACTAAATTGTCCAATCTATCTTTACAAGACTGGCCAAATTCTCCCAATTTTGATTTTCTGAAAGTACCCTGATTGGCAAAATGATTTGTAAGAGTTGTCACTTTATCGTAGGTTTGACTAGAACAGTCTCTCTGAATTACAATGCCCGACCTGCCCGATAAGCCATTTGATTTATGCAAATCTGGATTATTGCTGTCTCGAGTCTTTCCGTTGGAATTAGATGATTGTCCACGTAGTGGTATATGAAGTGCTGATGGCTTACCAGATGTCTGCTCCACATGACATTCAGTGGACAGTAAAGAATTACCTGCCTGAAGATCCTGTTTGTGGTGGATACCTGTCAATAATAGCCCATTGCTTCTTTCCTCGTGTTTATGCCAGTGATGAGACTGTAACTTCTTTTCACTAGTTCTGGAGCCTTGTGGCATTGCCAAATTGTTTTTACTGTACAAGCTACTTTCAACATTGAGGGACAGTGGACCATTGACAGCAGCAGCGGAACTACTGTTGACACTTCGTGAAGATTTTGGCGTTGCTTTTAACTTTATCGTGATTCTTGGAGGGTCATGGAACATCAGTCCTTCCCGCGGGAATGGCAAAGGCAACCCTTAAAATAAGAAAGTGCATTGAAACTTGAAACTGGTTTCACAAAGTAAATCCACCCCGTGCCTTCCTCCCAAAACACAGAAAACAGCAAAATATTAATGACCAAGAAACACAGTAGAAATAAATTAATATCCAACCAACTCTGGATTTCTATTTATCTATTACAAAGCCAAAATGCAAGCATGCACCAAAAACTACCTCAGTATTAAAAGATTACAGCATTCAGTATATACAAAGGCTGCATAATAGTATCCAATACAAAATGGACTAATACAATATACTCCAAGTACTTTTGGTCAACCTTTACTCCCAGTTGAAGGAAGGTTAGCGAGCTGCTGGTGGGCAAAGAAAATACTTCAAAGACAACATCAGAATCAACCTGAAAAAAATTTAACATTGCATCTAAAAACAGGTAAGATATTGCACTCAAAGAATCACCTGGAGGAAATCTGTTCCAGAGGGGCATGTGCTACATGAGACTGACCTCTGCTGTGCGGCAGACAATAAACAGCAGTTGCAAAAGGAGAGACTAAACCACTAAAAGACCCAACCACGAACCAAAAGGCACTAGTTACTCTTGCCCACATTGCACCAGAAAAAGTGGATCCTTATCTGCCTCTACAAGCAAATAGAGACCCCCCCCCACCCCAATAGAGCAACCTCTTGGGTTGACTAAAGTGATTGCATTATCACTACTAGTCACACCATCATGAGATGGCACCAGATGCGAAAAAGGAGAAGAACATCAGCTCTTGTTCAACTCCCCAAGATAAAGGTGACGTTAAAGAATTGTGACAAAGTCATTTGCTAGCTAGGCTACAAGTGGTGTTGGTTGACAGGGACAGGAACAGGAAGAGAAAAAAGTTGCAACTGCAAGCATAGATGTTAACCTTTTTTAAAAAAAAAGGGGTACAATACTGACACTTGTCTATATGAAAATTTATGAATAAAGAACTTAAGGCACTGCATAAAACTGCTTTACTTCTTATTTGTGGTGTCAACATCTTTGGTAACATCACTACATTTCAAACAATTCTGTTCTGTGTGCATTGTCGTTGTAAAGATTTTGGTTTATCATCACATGTACCGAGATACAGTGAAAAGCTTTTCCTTGCAAGCCACCAACTCAGTTCATGCCATACTTCATTGTAGTGAAATGAAACAATGTAGAACATAGTGTTGCAGCTATGGAGAAAGCAAAGTGCAGGTAAACATATAAAATGAAAGGGCCAAGGCGAGGTGGACTGCAAGATCAAGAATTCAGTTCTATAATTTGCTTCCCAAAAGCCAGATTCCAATAAAACACATGGTCTCAAGCTTTGTTTATACCAGGAGCTAAGGATCCCAGAAGTTGTGAACATGTTTCATTGACCAGCCTTATCTGCAATGGCTTAACAGTCCCAATGTACAAGCATCAACTTAGAGCTAATGTGGGGTAAATTTCTTCAACTTTGTGCCCATTTGCAGTTGTCTAGGAACTAATGAAACATTAAGAGATCTGGCCAAAACAGCTCAGTTGCCTGATTTAACAAACAAGCAGGTTGGAGCTACCAAGCTACCACAAGACCATAAGACGTGGGAGCAGAATTTGGCCATTTGGCCCATCAAGTCTGCTCCACCATATCATGGCTGATTTACTATCACTTTCAGCCCCAAATTCCTGCCTTCTCCCTGTAACCTTTGATGCCCTTCCTAATCAAGAACCTATCAACCTCCGCTTTAAATATAGCCAATGACTTGGCCCCTACCGCCAACTGTGGCAATGAATTCCTCAAATTCACCACCACGATACAAGACCATCAAAATTTACTCCAAGCCCTCTATAAAAAAAAACCCACCACTGTCTTTGACTAGTACTTTTTTTTTTAAACCCAAAGTTAGCTCAAATATAAAAATTTGTTAATTATATATACATTATGTCAATAGAACAAACTGTTAAAACAGTGAATGTCAATTCTTTGCAGACAATGAAGCAAATTTCAATAGATGCAATGGCTGATAGAAGGAAATGCTATTTAAAAAAACTGGAAAATTCAAAATTAAAGTTAAATAAATTTGTAAACAGAAGATGAAACATTCATAGCTCACAGAAAGTTAAAGATAACAATAAATAGGAGAACGCATAATACAGAGTGTGACAATATATGAAACAAAATTGCTTTGAGCCAGCATTTTGCAATAATTGAGACACAGATGCATCTGAAGTATGGATGAAAATAATTCTTTAAAATGTTGTAGTTAAAACCTGAGAAAGAATCACCAGTTATTGTGATGAAAGAAAGTACCATCAACCTCACCTGTGACAACAACCCACTCACAGTACCTTAATATGATTTCATGTTAGTTTAAGGTACTTCTTTTAAAAAAAATGAAAATCTAGCTGTGTAATCTCTATAATCCTCAATTTTCCTCAAAAATCAGTCTTAAAAAAATGATATCTATCTCTTCTACCCCACCCTCCCATTTCATATATTTTCCCCCAGTCCAGATAACACTAAAATGACAACTAGCTTTTCCCGCCACACAAATACTGCTTTAACTGTTGTGTATTTTTAGTTTTCAACTCCAATTTCCAGCAATTGCAGAATTTTGGCTTTGTGCTCTGGAACTTGGAATTTGTTCTCCAAATTTTACTACAAATACTTTATACACTGCCTAGCCTACAATTTTATCC
This sequence comes from Mobula hypostoma, assembly GCF_963921235.1. Taxonomy (NCBI): domain Eukaryota; kingdom Metazoa; phylum Chordata; class Chondrichthyes; order Myliobatiformes; family Myliobatidae; genus Mobula; species Mobula hypostoma. The sequence continues at coordinate 168,869,094 of NC_086103.1, read as the reverse complement.
TAAGCAACACAAATCTCTGAATTGCAACAGCAATCAGTAAGGATGAGAATGCACAAGTACCGATATATATTTACCTGCAGCAGCATGCTGATTCATAACTTGAATATGCAAATTGAAAAGTTGTTCTTGCACTTTACTTTGTGACAATTTCAATTTCTCTCTTCTGCTGACCATGTAACAAAGATTCCTCACCTAAAGGGAATGGATAGGAACATCAGTTTAAGCATTTTCTTAGAATTCATAAAGCAAATTATTAGCTTTTATTACAGACAAGATTTTTAAAAAAGCATGAATCCAAACCCTTTCTAAGTCTTGGCGTAGATGCATGAACATCTTCATTCTGGAATGAATTCTGTCCTCCTTTTGCTGGCCCAAGCAATTTTCTTCATCTTCCTTTGGAGGTAGTAATGGTTTACTGAAGTTGCTTTTCCTTTTCAGTTTCCAATACTCAAAAATAAATTCCACCACCTGCTCAGAGAAATGCAGTTCACTGGCTACATCGGCAACCCTCACTAAGGTATAAAATTCTTCCTCCAGCTCCTGAAGCTTCTGCGCACGCAGGCCTTTCTTCTCTGTTTCACTCTGCTTCTGTTTTTGCTCACTGATCTTCGCACTTGGCTCAGAGTCATCTTCTTGACTCTGCCTGTTCTTACTATGTTTGAGGCAGTAGGACTTGAACTTCACCTCATCACCATCATCCAGGATTGTCTTCATCTCCAGACTGTGTTCAAAAGCACAAGTTACGTGAAAGGCTGTGATGCAGCTCTTCACTGAGCACTGAGGATTAAAACATGAAAAAAAAATTAAAGAACTTGTGATAAATATATTTACCTATTGAGTATTCAGGTGAAACAATATTTGTTTTCCAATTCCATGTGCCAATGTTAGACCACAAGATATACAGTACTGTGCAAAAGTCTTAGACACCCCAGATTTTTTGTATGGTTTCAGATGGTACGGCCTCTAGACCCCTGATCTCAACATGAGCTTTCTTGTTTGCTTCTGTCTCTGCAGGTAGTCTCAGACAGCTTCAAAGTTGGCAGAACTGTGACAAGTTCCCCAAAATGCTTGGAACAACCTACCAGCTGATTTTCTTATAAAACTGCAGGAGAGTGTACTCAAGAATTGATGCAGTTTTAAAGACCACACCAAATATTAATTTGATTTAGTGTTTTTTTAAAAAAACTGTTTATAGCTCTTAAGGTACTATTTTTTGATATTTAGGAACTTTTCAATTCATTATTTTTGAAAGCACTTTGCCTTCCGTTTTTTTTTAAACGTACAAGACTTTTGCACAGTATTATAAAAGCAGAACTAGGTCACTGAGCCCGACCCTGTTCCGCTATTCCATTACGTCTGATTTATTATCCCATTTTCCCACCTTCTCCGTGTAACATTAGACGCCCTTAATAGTCAATAACCTGTCAACCTTCACTTTAAATATTCTCAATTGCCTGTGGCAATAAACTTCTGTCCTAAAGGGACGTCCTTCTATTCAGAGGCTGTACCCTCTGGCTTTTCTATTTATTGTTGTCATTACCTCAAAAAATATTAAATTGTTACTGTAAAAGAGAAGGCAACTTCCAACATTAACGATGAGGCCACTCTCTGGTTGGAGAAGCAACACCTCATTCTGTCTGGAAAGCCTCCAACCCGACAGAATAAAAGTTGATTTCTCTAACTTCTGGCAATACCTATTGCCTCCCCTTCTCTTTTCCATACCCATGTTGGTTCCTCTCTCACCTCTTCCCCTCTCCTCACCTGCTCATTACCTGCCTCTGGCACCATTCGCTTTTGCCCGTGGTCCGCTTTCCTCTCGTATCAGATTTCTCTTTTGCAGCCTTTTACATTTTCAACCTTATCACCTATCAGCTTACCACTTCATCCCTCCTCCCCCAGCCATGTACCTTCCCACTTATCACCCGCCAGCTTGTACTCCTTCCCTTCCCCCCACCACCTTATTCTGGCTTCTACCACCCCCCAACCCACCTTCCTTTCCAATCCTGATGAAGGGTCTCAGCCTGAAACATCAACCTCTCCACAGATGCTGCCTGACCTGCTGAGTTCATCCAACATTTTTTGTTTGCAGCTCTGGATTTCCAACATCTGCAGAATCTTGTGTTTATGCCGTATCATTCTTGTGCTGCTAGTATTTAATAGGATCTAGTGTGAATCTCCATCAAGTACGTCTGAGTCTACAAATCCCTGTATATACATGCTGTGCAAAGTTACAGTACAGGAATTTTAATGCACTACGTTCCACAATGTTAACATTTTATGAACAGGCTAAGGAAATCTTGAGAACTGCAAAGCATATTGTGACTTCTCATTATTTCTATTGCAGCTGGCTGGAAAACAAATTATACTACATTTAAAAATTAACAGCTGTTAGTAGAACAAGTAGGGTCTCGTCTGCCAAGTACTCTAAAGCAACTCAGTGGCCGCAACTTTACTGAATTACCCAAATACATTAAGATTTATTCGAAAGTATCTACTCGTCGGCCGAAAAACAAAAGCAGGATTTAAATACACACAGCCTATTGTCTCCTAGAATGCCTTGCTCTCTTCTCTGAGCATCAAAGACAACTGACAACAGCGATTTCGTCAATGTTACAATTGTTTGATATGTACACTCACTGGCCACTTTATTAGGCGCACTTGATCATTAATGCAGGTTTCTGATCAGCCAATCATATGGCAGCAACTCTGCACAAATTCTAAATTTTCGACTAATATTTGTATACCTGTGCACTTGTAATGGTACTGTAACACTGAAATTTCCTTTGGAATCAATAAGGTATCTATAGGCATGCAGACACAGATAAGTTATTGTTTAGACAAACATCAGAAAGGGGAAGAAATGTGATCCAAGTGACTCTGACCGTGAAATGATTGTTGGTGCCAGACAGGGTGGTTTGAGCATCTCAAACTGCTGATCTCCTGGGATTTTCACACACAACAGTCTCTAGCATTTACAGAGAATGGTGCAAGAAACAAAAAAAAACCAACATCCAGTGAGTGGCAGTCCTAGGACAAAAAAGCCTAGCTAATGAGAGGTAAGAGGAGAACAGCCAGACTGGTTCAAGGCATCAGGAAGGCAACAGTAACTCAAATAACCACACATTTGCAACAGCGGTGTACGGAAGAGAATGCACAATACACTGAACCTCGAAGTGGTTGGACTACAAAAACAAAAGATCGCATCAAGTTCTTTAGGTGTACTTAATAAAGTGGCCTTTGAGAGTATATTCAAATATAAGCATACAAGGGCAGAAAGGAAGTCTCATTTCACCTAGAAGCAATCATATCTGTTATTCACCCAGTTTAATAAAAGGAGCATACCTGAATACAAGCACCAGTCTTCAATTTGCAAAGGTTACAGACTAACGACCATCGGCTTGGAGGAATGTGAGACACCTTAGTAATTGGTTCCATTCTTTCTGGGCAGGCAATACTGACCTATAACCATGTTAAAAGGAAGTTACATAATTTTTCAGTTTGAAATTAAGATCACCACCACATGGCTAATTATGATTTGCTAGGGATCAAACTGAATTCATGTATGCAGATCAGCATGTTAGTCTCTTAACTGGAGCAGCTTAATAGCTCTTGAAAATAATTAGCAGCTCAAAGTCTCTTCAGGATTGACACGTGTGAACACTTGTCAGGGGACTGTACTAATTCTCAGTAAGGAGGCATCTTAAATACAACAGAACTTCTAACAAAATAGTTAAGAGTCAATAACAGCATATCTGATATTCCATTAGGTGAAACACGACAGAATTGCTTCCATAATCACATTATACTTATCATTCACAAATGATTAAATATTACCCTCATGCACAACTTGATGCTTTGTATTTTTCAAAAGTGCAAGAATACCCTCAAGTACAAATTCATAATCATTAAAATAATCACAACTTGATTAACTTTCTCTCTTGATAGTCAAATCTCACAACAGCACCATTAATCACAAATTTGCCATATCAGCAGTTTCCTCCTTCTGCAGCTGTTTAAAATAGGAGCTGAAGTGAGTGCTTCCAGCACATCAGCATGATTTTTAAAAATCTGCAAAGTACCCAAAAGGGTCAATCAAATCTTTCATCCTAAATGGGTCGTGTTTAACATAACTCTACGATTCAGATTCAAATAGGACAGAAACTTCTCTTCAGAATTCAACCCATTTGTGAGAGGAATAAGTCCAGGCTTTTCAATGTTAGGAAATTAGGGCCAGCAGAGAAAGGCGGGGGTGTATTCTTTTTCTATTGTTTAATTAGCCCTTCTGAAAGGCTAACCAAGCTGCAGTAACAACAATGGATTAGGAGAATGAAATGCATAACAGCGATCTAGAAATTTATTAGCCCATCAAGAGCTAAAAAGCCACAGTAAGAGAGACTCAGTCTGCTTTATGCCCTTCATACCTGATTTTCCTGCTTACATTGAGCACTTTACAGGGATCCGTTCAAGTACAAAATAACTGAAACATTCATAACCCTTGCTGAAAACTGAGCAGAAATTAGCAGCTCAAAGTAGCTTCGGGATTGACACATGTGAACACTTGTCAGGGGACTGTACTAACAGTCTGCAACTGATGACTCTGCAACTGATTTCATAGAGTCATAGAACATTACAGCACAGAAACAGGCCTTTAACCTCAACTAGTCTGGGTCAAACCATTAATCTGTCCCATCGACCTGAACCTGGAGCATAGCACTCCACACCACACCCATCCATGAAGCTATCCAAATTTCACTTAAATGTTGAAATTGACCCTGCATCCACCACTAGCACTGGAAGCATGGTCCACACTCATGACTTTCTTAGTGATGGACTTCTCCATGTTCCCCTCAAACATTTCACCTGTCACTCTTAATCCATGACCTTGAGGTGTAGTCTTACCAACTTCACTGGACAAAGCCTGCTTGCACTTACCCTATCCATACCACTATCAAATTTCCCCTCAATCTTCTATATTCTAGGAAATAAAGTCCTAACCCATTCAATCTTTACCTCCAACTCGAGTCCGCAAGTCCCAGCAATATCCTCGTAATTTTTCTTTGCACTCTTTCAATCTTATTTAGATTAGATTATGAGGACACGCAGTCCTTTTTTGTCATTTAGTAATGCATGCATTAAGAAATGATATAATGTTCCTCCAATGTGATATCACAGAAACACAAAACAGACCAAGACTAAAAAATCTGACAAAAAAAACATAATTATAACATAGTTACAACAGTGCAAGCAATACAGTAATTTGATAGAAGAACAGACCATGGGCACAGTGAAAAAAAGTCTCAGTCTCTCAAAAGTCCCAACATCTCACGTAGACAGTAGAAGGAAGAAAACTCTCCCTGCCATGAGCTTCCAGCGCCGCAAACTTGCCGATGCAGCATCCTGGAAGCACCCAACCATAGTCGGACTCTCAGTCCGTCCAAAAACTTCGAGCCTCTGACCAGCCCTCCAACACCGAGCACCATCTCTGCCGAGCGCTTTGACCCCAGCCCCGGCCGCCAGCAACAGGCAAAGCCAAGGATTTGGGGCCTTCCCCTCCGGAGATTCTCAATAGCACAGTAGCAGCGGCAGCAAACCAGGCATTTCAGAAGTTTCTCCGGATGTTCCTCCGTGCTTCTCACGACCATCTCCATCAAATCAGATTGTGCACGACCCCTATTTAACAAATATGATATCATTTCACCGGAGAGGCCGTGCGTGCTGCGTCGCACCGCCATCTTCTCCTCACTACACATTTCCTGTAGGAAGGTGATCAAAACTGAATACAATACACTAGATTAGGTCTCACCAATGCCTTCTACAATTTCAACATCCAAACTCCTGTACTCAGTACATTAATGTATGAAGGCCAATGTGCCAAAAGCTTTCTTTACAACCTTTTCTACCTGTGACATCACCTTCAAGGAATTATGGAGCTGGTGTTGAGGGACCAGGTGAGATTCTCCGCCAGGTGAACACCCCCCAAGAAATTTGGTGCTCTTAACGATCTCAACAGAGGAGCCGCCAATGTCCAGTGGAGGGCGGTCGCTCCATGCTCTCCTGAAGTCAACCACCATCTCTTTTGTTTTGTTCACATTCAGAGACAGTTTGTTGGCTCTGCAGCAGTCCGTTAGCCGCCGCACCTCCTCTCTGTATGCTGACTTCTTGCATCCTTGTATTTTTGCTGATGAGACCCACCACGGTCGTGTGATCGGCAAATTTGATGATGTGATTCAAGCTGTGTGTTGCTGCACAGTCATGGTCAGCAGAGTGAACAGCAGTAGACTGAGCACACAGCTCTGGGGGGCCCCCGTGCTCAGTATGATGGTGTTGGAGATGCTGCTCCCCATCTGGACCGACTGAGGTCTCCCAGTCAGGAAGTCTAGGAATCAGTTGCAGAGGGAGGTGTTCAGGCCCAGCAGTTTCAGCTTTCCAATCAGGTGCTGAGGAATGATTGTGTTGAATGCTGAACTGAAGTCTATGAACAGCATTCGAACGTATGTGTCTTTTTTGTCCAGGTGGGTGAGGGCCAGGTGGAGGGTGGTGACAATGGCGTCATCTGCTCAGCGGTTGGGACGACATGTGAACTGCAGGGGGTCCAGTGAGGGGGGCAGCAGGGTCTTTATGTGCTTTATGACAAGCCTCTCGAAACATTTCATGATGATGGATGTGAGAGCAACAGGATAGTAGTCATTGAGGCAGGAAGATTTCTTCGGCACAGGGACGATGGTGGCGGCCTTGAAGCACGTTGGAATGGCAGCACTGCCCAGGGAGATGTTGAGGATGTCAGTGAGAACATCTGCCAGCTGGTCTGCATATCATCTGAGTACTCTGCCAGGAATATTGTCTGGTCCAGCAGCCTTCTGTGTGTTGACCTTGCATAGAGGTTTCCTCACAGCCAGAGAATAGTAAACCTATGGAATGCTCTGCCACAAACTGTGGTGGAGGCCAAGTCCGTGGGTATACTTAAGGCGGAAGATGATCGTTTCATGATCGGTCAGGGCATCAAAGGTTATGGCAAAAGGATAGGTATATGAGGTAGCGTGGGATACAGGATCAGCCATGGTGGAGCAGACCCGATGGGCTGAATGGCCTATTTCTGCTCCCATGTCTAATTGTCCTATGGTCTTCTACCCATAAAGCCTCACTAGAAGAACTCTCCAATCTGTCATGACAGAGCAATGCTGTGACATTTTCCTTCACTAGTAATGCCACCACTCCCCCTTCAATCCTTCCAGCTCTATCGCTTCTAAAACAGGAACCCCTGGAACATTGAGCTATCTGTCCTGCCCCTTCAGCAACCAAGTCTCATTAATGGCTACAATGTCATAATTTCACTTGTTATTCCATGCCAAGCTCATCCACCTTTCCTACAATACTCTTTGCATTTAAATATGTACAACTCAGAACATTAGTCCAACATGCTCCACGTTTCAATTCCTGACTTTGTGTGTAGGCTTAACAACATCTTTCTCCACAACCACTCCACTATTCATTCTGGCACACTGGTTTCCATCCATATGCAATTCTAGTTTAATAACAGCTTCCCCCCACCCGCCCCTGTGCAGCATTCACAAACCTTTCTGTGGATACTAATACCCCTCCAGTTCACGTAAAAACCATCCCTTCTATACAGGTCCCATCTTCCCTGGAAGAGAGCCCAATGATCCAAACATCCCTCCTGGGCCAATTCCTTAGCCACGTGTAAAGCAATATAATCTTCCAAGGTCTGTCCTCACTAGCGTGTGGGATGGGTAGCAATCCTGAAATCACAATCCTAGAGGTCCTGTCCTTTAACTTAGCGCTCAACTCCCTGAGCACAAATTGTAGGATTTCATCACCCATCCTACCCACGTCATGAGTACCGATCTGGACCATGACCTTTGGCAGCTCATCCTCCCACAAGAATATCTGTACCTTCTTTAAAAAAAAATGTGGGGGAGGGTGAAAGAGGGGGAATGTGTGGAAGGCGTTCACTCCCAGAAATCACTGTGGAGGTTGGGATATATTCAGAGGCTTGGGGAACAGGTATCAAAGAAACTGGGAGAACCCTGGGGAGAAGATGGACACCTTCAAAAAGTTTCAACACACCACTGTCAGGTGGTGGTCAGACAGATCAATGCCTATAGCAATACCAAAGGACTTGGTACCAGATGTTCCAAGTTCAAAAAAAAAAATCTCAATTATAATCAAGATTTATAGAAACAGCAATAAATCATATCACACACTCACTATTCCTACAACACAAGTTTATATGCTACAACCTTACATGTTTATAGCTTTTTAACATTCCAACCAAATACCCCTCTTGCAGAGAGAGCAAGCTCATTCACTGAATGCAACAGCAGAATGGAAGAGATCCCCAAATCATGCTGATAGACAGAGCTTTTTTTTTTAAAAAACAGAAGAGTGTGCCAAGGAACATAACACAACAGCCAAAGCCACTGACCAGTGGATCAGGGATGACCAAAGATTCTCTCTCCAATCCTCTTTACATCCCCAGTCTCAATTACAAAATTTCTTCTGTATTTTTTTTGTCCAGATCAGGGGTTCCCAACTTGGGATCCATGGACCCTCTTGCTTAATGGTATTGGTTCATGGCATAAGTTGGGAACTCAGTCTAGATGGATCAGAAGATGTTCTATTAATATTCCTCCTCCACTCACAATGCCCAAACTCTCTCATTTCAGATACTCATATAAACACATCTTGGTCTCACACTGCAAGCGCTATACATCACCCTAAACTTTCAAAAGTTTTCATCGGCAGCAGTCAGTTGAGCCAAAGGGCCCATTTCTGTGCTGTATTATTTATAATGTCATCTAATGCTCTCCTTCAACTCATATCCCCAATAATCAGATACATTATCAACTTGGATTATGTGAAATTTGGTTCTTTTGGGCAGCAGTACAATTACAAAAAAAAACTTTTGGATGCCGCAGCAGCTATTACGGCTCCGGGCATTCTGCAGGTTGGAGTTCAATTCTGGCACCATTCTGTAAGGCTGTAGTCCCCAACCACCGGGCCGCGAGGAAACAATAGGATTTGGCGATACAAGTCAGCTGCACCTTTCCTCATTCCCTGTCACACCCACTGTTGAACTTGAATGCACATGAGGTCATTTCACACGCATCATCCATGTCAGCGTGGGAAGGGGATCAACTCCTCGAGCTTGCAAATGACGGTGGGCTGAAAAGTATGTTTGACATAACATCTCAGTCGGCATTCTGGATCAAAGTCAAGGCTAAATATCCTGAGATAGCCACGAAAGCACTGATGTTGCTTTCATTTCCAACATATCTCTGCGAAGCAGGGTTTTCTGCAATGAATGCAATGAAAACTAAATTGCGGAATAGACTGGACATAAGGAACCCCCTTCGAGTATCACTGTCTCCCCTCACCCCTCAATGGGACCATCTTGTTGCAGGGAAACAAGCCCAGGGCTCCCTCTGATTCAGCGATATTGGTGCGGTGCAATCATTTTATATGTTCATACGGGGAAAATATGAGCTGTGTGTTTAATATCCAAACGTTACTTAAAATGTTATGATGCAATTGACTTATAAGTGACTTATAATTGACATCACTATATTCATGCGAGGAAAATATGTGCTGTGTTTAATATTAAATTCGTTAGATAAACCCTTTTAGAAATGAAATTCAGTGTATTAGCCACTTACAAGTGACTTATAGTTGATTTATCACCTATATTCTGGTCGTGATTAACACCCCCCCCACCCCAGGGTTGCCAACTGTCCCGTATTAGCCAGGACATTCCATATATTGGGCTAAATTGGTTTGTCCTATACGGGACCACCCTTGCCCCGTATTTCCCCCGCTAAGGTAGAGCGTTTCTATGAAACTTTTCGTGCTGAAATGGTGTAAAGCGAAGAAGCAATTACCATTAATTTATATGGGAAAAATTTTTGAGCGTTCCCAGACCCAAAAAAATAACCTACCAAATCATACCAAATAACACATAAAATCTAAAATAACACTAACATATAGTAAAGGCAGGAACGATATGATAAATACACAGCCTATATAAAGTAGAAATAATGTATGTACAGTGTAGTTTCACTGAACAGAATGGCCAAAAATGATTTGTAGAAAAAAAATCGGCACGTACACACATGCGCACACAGGTGCCTGTGCAAGGCTTCATGGTCATGGTAGTCTTTCTCGGGGTAAACACAATGTATTTGATTGATACTCTTGTCCGTTGGCAGCCCTACTTTCCCCCCCACCAATGGTCGGCCGGTCCGCAAGAATATTGTCAATATTAAACCGGTCCGCGGTGCAAAAAAGGTTGGGGACCCCTGCTGGAAGGAGTCTCTGTATGTCCTCACAGTGGAATGTCTGGGTTTTTCCCCCAGGTGCTCCAGTTTCCTCCCACAGTCCAAGGACATAGCAGATAGATTAACTGGTCATTGTAAATTGCCCCATGATTAGGTTCAGTTAGGTTAATCTCATGCTCAGGTTAATCGGGATTATGGGGTTGCTGGGGCAGCATGACTCAAAGTGCCTAAATAAAAGTAAATGATGCAAAATATGAGGTAGTGTTTATGAATCATTTCAGGAATCTTGTGGCAGAGGTGAAGAAGCAGTTTTTGAATAGTTGTGTGGGTCAATCAACCTACGAACAATAGATTATCCCTTTAAATAGTATAGATCTAGGACTTGCCCTTGCTGTTAAGAGTTTTGTTGTGTATTAGGCACAAAGGGTTATTTAACTGCATAATTCAACTTCACAAGCAGCAACCAGCTGGGGATTTCATAAGGATTGAAATGATCTGTATACACTGCATGTTTCAAGTGCTGGTATGTTACAAGCAGAAAAACAACAAATCTTATACATTCAGCATGATTACAAAAGCATTTAATATTACAGTATACTAGAAATGAATTACAACATGTTAGAAACTTGCACTACAAAACTGAATTTCTAGATGAGTGCATTTTGCTAGCCTTAGAGACCAAATAAATTCCAGTTCAATGAAATAAAGAATGTCTATTTCAGAACCAGTCATAATACTTCATTTTCAAACCATCCTGCATTAATATACTCCTTCATCAAGCTTTATTTAACCATTTTGTCTTACTCCACTTGCACTTCAGTGACACGTGGTCCATTTCCCATATTCTCTTCTAAAGTAATCACTTTTGCTATTTCAGGCAACAACAGAAAGGGATTTCTATCAAAACACTTCCGAAACTCCATTTACCTCAGGAATCCACAAGGCACAGCTAACGTGTGCCCACTTGGTTCCGGCACGTGTGGCTTTCATTGCTCCGCCTTGCTTTGGACACAAAAGACACTGCGGATAAATTCCAAGGACACAAGTACGACACAACCAGCTCCCTTCAGGCACTTTTAGAATCCCATAGCAAGCCTAAATGTAATGGAAAATGTGAAAGTAGTGAATTAAAACAAACTTTGCATAAATTGGATACTGCATCAACACACAACTTAAAATACAAGATCTTTGCCAATTCTGATCTCCAATATATTCCTCTATTCAAAACATTCCAACCATGTTGGCTATGATTTTAGCTGCCAAGTACACAATCTCTGGCATTTCACTCCTAGTCCTGTCTTTTCCTCCCACTTGTATGTTTAGTACCTCTTCAACTGAGCATGTCATCTATTCTGATACCTCTTTATTTCAATGCCCAATGCACTTTTCCTGTAAAGTGTATTCACAGGAAACACACTGTCACATGAATGCATGACACAGGAAAAGTTCCATATTGTAAGTTTTGTTGCTTCTGTGAAAATTAAAACAGACCTGTTCATGATTTGAGCTAATCACTCCAAGTGAACTTGCAAGCAAAAATGCAAACAACAGGAATTCTGCAGATGCTGGAAATTCAAGCAACACACATCAAAGTTGCTGGTGAACGCAGCAGGCCAGGCAGCATCTCTGACGAAGGGTCTCGGCCTGAAACGTCGACTGTACCTCTTCCTAGCGTTCACCAGCAACTTTGATGTGTGTTGCTTGCAAGCAAAAACACCAACTTTACATCACTCATCAAAAGATACAATGGAAGTTATAGCTTTACTATTGGTTGAAAGATAAACATGCTTGAAGCTTGCCAAATTTCAAAGATTAAGGACAGATGTGTTAAAAATACATTGCAATTATAGTTCTGAGCTCTAGCTCTCCCCAAGATATCAAGTATTAACCAAACCACTTCAATTCAACAACTGAGGTGTCAGATAAAACCGAACCTCCTGCAACACCGATAATGAACTGTAGGGCAAATGCAGTTAAATCACCAGTTAGATTATTGATCCCAAGAAATTGTATAGATCTTAATTTTATTGATTTTTTAAAAAAAACAGTCAAGAGAAACAAACATTACAGGGACAAGAAAAATTCACAGGTGACTGACTGTTCGCAATAAGATCACTGGGACAAGGAATCAAGACCTTCTGTGGGCAAGTTGATGTACAGCACACCAACCTCATTAGGAATTATTTATATACGATCAAAGATGAGCTTTATTTGTCACATGTACATCAAAACATAGTGAAATGCATTGTTTGCGTCCATAATCAACACAGTCCAAGGATGTGCTGGGGGCAGTCCACAAGCATCGCCACGCTTCCCATGCCAACATAGCATGCCCACAACTTACTAACCTTAGCCTGTACACAGAACTGAAGCAAATCAGAAATAATCTGACAGGAGAGGAGAGTGGACCATGGGACACAGAGAAGTAGGTAACCAAATATTTTAATTCCAACTCCCATTCCTGTTCCAATGTGTCAACCCATGCCTCTCATGCAAAGATGAGGCCATGCTCAGCGTGGAGGAGCAACATCTTATATTCTGTCTGGGTACCCTCCATTATGATGGTATGAATACAGATTTCTCCTTCTGGTGAACATATTTCTCCCCTCCTCTTGTTCCCTACTCTGATCTTTCACCTCTTCTCTATTACTTCCCCCTGGGTTCCCCCACCCCCCTTTTTCTCCTATGGTCCACTCTCCTCTATTAGTTGCTTTCTTCTCCAGGCCTTGACCTTTCCCACTCACCTGGCTTCATCTATCACCAACCAGCTAGCCTCTTCCCCTCCCACCCACATCTTTTCACTCTGGCATCTTCCCCCTTCCTTCTTAGTCCAAAAGGGTCCCAAAACATTGACTGCTTATTCTTTTCCACAGATGCTGCTTGACCTGCTGAGATCCTCCAGCATTGTGTGTGTGTTTCTCTGGATTTCCAGAATCTTCGGCCTGTTGCATGTCTGTTGATAAAAGTTTCAAGTTCCCACTGTAAAATCCTGGAAGTGGATTTATATGTATTTTTCTTTATTTCTGGGTTGTTGGCATTACTAGCTAACCCAGCATTTATTGCTCAACCTTGGTCACCATGATTAGTCCAATCTAAGTAAACAGTTTACCAGCGCATGGCAAAGGCAGTTTTAAAAGTGGTCAGGATAATGTGGAATTGGAATTAGACTTGCATACCAGACAAGAGTAGCAAACTTAATTCATTGAAGTAAATTAATTTGGTTTTGACAAAAGTAATGCATAAAAAGCTGAAGGAACTTAGCAGGTCAGGTTGTATCCATACACGCTGCCTGAACTGCTGAATTCCTCCAGCGTTTTGCATGTGTTGTTTTAAATTATCTATTTATTATATTTCTGAAACCTTTTTGTATGAAACTGTGATCTCTTCATTCATTACTCACAGCTAACCATGCAACTATATCATTTAGCCAAAGGTACAATATAAAGTCTACATTCTTTTAGATACAAAGCTAAACATTTTATATGGATTTCACTCTAAACATCAAACCTTTAAATCAGTATTATTTAAACACAAGGTAGATATTTTACATTAGTTCAGCAAATATGATTTTTCTGTACTGTTTTGCTCTTTGACAATGACATAAAATCACTGGAATTTGAATTATTCATTTATACTTTGATTAAATACATCTCTTACTTGATGGACACAGATATTACACCTGTCACAGAAGACCATCTCATTTCCTTCTTCACTATCAGGAGAACGACATACATCACAGATAACATCTTCATCATACTCGATCCCAAGCCCTTCCTCAGTCTCTATGGCATGGTTCATATTTTCATAGCAATGACGTTCCAGTGCTTCTATAGTTCTCTCCATAGTGTTTTCAGGAATCAAGCTACAGCCTGAATAAAAAAGTTAAGATTTTTTTTATAAAACCCTAATTCATCATTCAGTTCAGTTTTTTCCAGTTTATTCTGCAACAAGAAACCACTTAAAACTTACGATTTTAAACTCTTATGTGAACAACAGCAATGTTTTTTGGTTTTCAAAATGCTTCAAATGTTTTAATATGTAATTGCCTCATCAGCCACCAAAATCTATCTCTACAGTGAAGTTAACTAAATGATACTGGTTCCAGTTTGAAGGGAAAGAATGTGCTTCAAACCCAGTTCCTCATTTTCCTCACTCAAGCCAAATACCAAAACTCAAGTGGGAACGATAATGATCTTTCCTTGAATGCTGATACGTTTTTCAAGGTACTGCCATGCTCTATTGAATCATATTATATATTTAAAAAAGCATAAACCTTGCAATGAGTACAGAGCATCAACTGCAAAATAAACAAAAAGCTATTTTTATTTATCTCCCATGAGTGAATTTATATTCTGTTGCGAGGCTTTCTGTAGATCATGCTTAATTGAATAAAAAGACTGACCATCAACACTACTATACACAAAATTAGATGCAATGTAGCTTTAAAATATCACAATACCACATCCTGCAATCTTGGGACAAATTAATAACTTCAATTTTCAAATTAAATTTCGCTTGATTTGCCACAAATCATTCCAATTGAATGCTGGATTATTCACACAGATTATTGCTCATTTAGTAAAGAGCATTTGGAATATTGCACAAAATAACCCTGACTTACCCATTTCTCTCAGCTCTTCATTTGCTGCTTGCAACCAATAAATGTCCATATCATCCAAGTCATAGCGGCATACGCTATCTGCAAGTTCCAACATATTAACATATCCAGGATCTGTGGACTCTGTGCTGGAGCATCGAATATACTTCCGTGGCTTAGTAAATAAAATGTCCTTCACTTTTTCTAAAATAACCCTAAAACAGCCAAACGCAGAAGACAAATGCAGGACTACAATTAACTCAATGATAAGTATTGTCAATTCATTTAAACTTCACACCAAAAAACATAGCACAAAAGATTTTGAGATCATTTTAGAGCTTCCTGTGCCACATTCTGCAGGCAATCTACTCATTTTCTTTGCAATTCCATTAACTCTGAATGAGAACAAAAATGGGAAAAAACTGTATGGAATTCTGCACCAACTCTCCACAATATAAAATCAATCTCTACCAGGCAATTAAAGGCAGAAAGGCTATTTTTGTCCTCTTTAAAAGTATCTGTACTAGATGAGAATAGTTGCAGAATTTGGATCACTTATTTACATTGGGAATGTGCATAGATCTTTTTCCTCTCTCAAAATGGTTATGAATTTTCGGAATTCGCAGCGCCAATGGTTGCTTAGTCAGTGAAGATATTTCAAGCAGAAGCTAAAAGATTATTTTTTGCACTACACTGGAGCCAAGGCTTATAAAAATTGGGTAAAAAATGTGGCCACCATTAGCTGTAATCTCAATGAACAGTGGAGCAGATTTCTTGAAACAAGCAATGCATTATTATCATCATCCCCAATTTCTAATCCTTTCAGTTGTTAACCTGCAAGTTGCTGAATACTTACTCAACAGAATGGATAATGAATTTAATAGAGTTATCAAAGGAAATAGACAGTAAATAAGCAACCCCAACATACGGCCATTCAGCAGAAGTTGGCCCTTATAGAATTCACAAGATATTTCTCAAAAAAATAGAAATACAGAACAAAATTTGCTCTAATGCAACTTAGTGAAAAAAGAAAAAAAAATGTTTTTCAATGCCCATTTCTTGATGCCTGCAGATGTAGATAAATGCTAAACAAGCTTCTTTCTCAGAATTCAATACACCCCTGACCCCTCCCCCAACCCCTATATCACAGGGGTTACTTATAAAAAGAATGATAACGATGTTCTAAGATGTATTTTAACATTTGGCAATAATCAAGTGGAAAGATGCATTTATTTTGCAAAACATCATTTACCTGACAGATGAACTTGGAATTGTTTCTGGACTGGCTGGAACCTGTACTCCCTTTTCCCACTCCTGTTTCCATTGATCAGCCAAGAGATAGTATTCATCCGGGTTCACATGATGGGAATCTGGAATTTTCATGGCACTGATGAGATCCTTCCTGAATACCTATAAAATCAAACTTAAATATTTAAACGAACATTAAAGGAGGCGACCACAACACATTTCAGTGGTCATGCACTGTATTACTCCAAGGCAAAATCCATGGTGGTTCAAATCCACAGTTCCTCACAGCAAGGCAACAGAAGGGTACTGTCTAAGCGAGCTCCAGTAGATTATCTAGTGATTAATTAAAATGAAGGATTTGGAGATCATAGAAACATAGAAAACCTACAGCACAATACAGGCCCTTCGGTCCACAAAGCTATGCTGAACATGTCCCTACCTTAGAACTACCTAGGCTTACCCATAGCCCTCTATTTTTCTAAGCTCCATGTACCTGTCCGGGAGTCTCTTAAAAGACGCTATTGTTTCCGCCTCCACCACCACTGCCGGTAGCCCAATCCACACACTCACCACTCTCCACGTAAAAAAAAACTTATCCCTGACATCTCCTCTGTACCCACTTCCAAGCACTCTAAAACTATGCCCTCATGCTAGCCATTTCTACCCTGGGAAAAAGCCTCTGACTATCCACACGATCAATGCCTCTCACCATCTTGTACACCTCTATCAGGTCACTTCTCATCCTCCATCACTCCAAGGAGAAAAAGCCAAATTCACTCAACTTATTCTCATAAGGCATGCTCCCCAACCCAGGCAATATCCTTGTAAATCTCCTCTGCACCCTTTCTATGGTTTCCATGTCCTTCCTGTAGTAGGCGACCAGAATTGAGCACAGTACGCCAAATGGGGCTTGACCAGGGTCCTATATAACTGCAACATTACCTCTCAGCTCTTAAACTCAATCCCATGGTTGATGAAGACCAATGCACAGCATGCCTTCTTAACCACAGAGTCAACCTGTGTAGCAGCTGTGAGTGTCCTATGGACTCTGACCCCAAGATCCCTTTACTCCTCCACACTACCAAGAGTCTTACCATTAATGAAATATTCTATCATATTTGACATACCAAAATAAACCACCTCACACTTATCTGTGTTGAACTCCATCAGCCCAGTTTTGCATCCTATCAATGTCCCACCGTAGCCTCTGACAGCCCTCCACACTATCCACAACACCCCCAACCTTCATGTCATCAGCAAATTTACTAACCCATCCCTCCACTTCCTCATCCAGGTCGTTTATAAAAATCATAAAGAGTAGGGATCCCAGAACAGATCCCTGAGGCACACCATTGGTCACCGACCTCCATGCAGAACATGACCCGTCTACAATCACTCTTTGCCTTCTGTGGACAAGCCAATTAAATCAAAATTGGTACTTGGTATTGTTCTTTTTCAACATTTAATTGTTAATCAAGAATGAGACATAGAAAAGACAGATAAAAGAAAATATTAACATGTATTGTACAACTTGTAATGAATGACAAAGTGAATAATGACTAGATTAAAACATACAATCCTGAGAGGTCTTGACAGAACAGAAGTAGAGAGGACACTTCTGCACGGGAGACTCTAGAGCGAAAAGTCAGTTTTAAAATAAGTGATGGCCCATTTGAGACATCGGTCTTTTAATCATTCAAGGTTGAGTCATTGGAACTTTCCTCCTCAAGGGATGGCAGAAGCAGTCTTTGAATATCTTTCGGTCAGAAAGGACATACACTTGATCAGCAAAAGGATGAAAGAAACTACTTCACTTGGACAGGGATGCAAAATTGGAATTACAATCAGATTAATCGTTCTTAGTAAATGGCAGAGGAGACCTGAGGGGCAAAGTGACCTACTCCTGTCCTCCATTCATACACAAGAAATTTTCTGAATTTCTGATTTGAACTTTCAGAGGTAAAGGAAAAAGTACTTTTTACAAGCTGCAAAAACTTTCAGCAACATGTGGCAGCAGAGTAGTGTAGTGTTTAGTGTAATGCTATTACAGCCCTAATGATCTGGGTGCAATTCCTGACACTGTCCATACATTCTCCCTGTGAGCATGTGGATTTCAAGGTGTTCCAGTTTCATCCCACATTTCAAAGACATACCAGTAAGTAGGTTAATTGGCACATGGATATAATTGGGCGGCATGGGATTGATGGACCAGAAAGGCCTGTTACAACAGACAATAGGTGCAGGAGTAGGCCATTCAGCCCCTCAAGCCAGCACCACCATTCACTGTGATCATGGCTGATCACCCACAATCAGTACCCCGTTCCTGCCTTATCCCCATATCCCTTGACTCCGCTATCTTTAAGGGCTGTATCTAACGCTCTCTTGAAAGCATCCAGAGAATTGGCCTCCACTGCCCTCTGAGGCAGAGCATTCCACAGATCCACAACCCTCTGGGTGAAAAAGTTTTTCCTCAACTCCGTTCTAAATAGCCTACCCCTTATTCTTGAACTGTGACCTCTAGTTCTGGACTCCTCCAACATCAGGCACATGCTTCCTGCCTCTAGCGTGTCCAATCCCTTAATAATCTCATATGTTTCAATCAGATACCCTCTCATCCTTCTAAATTCCAGTGTATACAAGCCCAGTCGCTCCAATCTTTCAACATATGACAGTCCCGCCATCCCAGGAATTAACCTTGTGAACCTACACTACACTCCTTCAATAGCAAGAATATCCTTCCTCAAATTTGGAGTCCGAAACTGCATGCAGTACTCCAGGTGTGGTCTCACCAGGGCCTTGTACAGCTGCAGAAGGACCTCTTTGCTCCTATACTCCTCCCCTTGTATGAAGGCCAACATGCCATTAGCCTTCTTCACTGCCTGCTGTACCTGCATGCTTACTTTCAGTGACTGAGGAACAAGGACACCTAGATCTTGTTGTACTTTCCCTTTTCCAAATTTGATACCATTCAGATAATAATCTGCCTTCCTGTTCTTGCCACCAAAGTGGATAACCTCACATTTATCCACATTAAACTGCATCTGCCCACTCACCCAGCCTGTCCAAGTCACCTTGCATTCTCATAACATCCTCCTCACATTTAACACTGCACCCAGCTTTGTGTCATCTGCAAATTTGCTAATCTTACTTTTAATCCCTTTATCTAAATTATTAATGTACATTGTAAATAGCTGCGGTCCCAGCACCGAGCCTTGTGGCACCCCACTAGTCACTGCCTGCTATTCTGAAAGGGACCCGTTAATCCCTACTTTGTTTCCTGTCAGCCAACCAATTTTCTATCCATGTCAGTACCCTACCCCCAATACCACGTGCTCTAATTCTGCCCACTGATCTCTTATGTGGGACCTTATCAAAGGCTTTCTGAAAGCCCAGGTACACTACATCCACTGGCTCTCCCTTGTCCATTTTCATAGTTACATCCTCAAAAAATTCCAGATGATTAGTCAAGCACGATTTCCCCTTCGTAAATCCATGCTAATTCGGACCAATCCTGTTACTACTATCCAGAGGTGTCGTAATTTCATCTTTTATAATTCACTCCAGCATCTTCCCCACCACTGATGTCAGGCTAACTGGTCTATAATTCCCTGTTTTCTCTCTCCCACCTTTCTTAAAAGGTGGGATAACATTAGCTACCCTCTAATCCACAGGAACTGATCCTGAATCTATAGAACATTGAAAAGTGATCACCAATGCATCCACGATTTCTAGAGCCACCTCCTTAAGTACCCTTGAAGGCAGACCACCTGGCCCTGGGGATTTATCAGCCTTCAGTCCCATCAGTCTACTCAACACCATATTCTCCCTAATGTGAATTTCCTACAGTTCCTTCATTACCCTAGGTCCTCTGGCCACTATTACATCTGGCAGATTGTTTGTGTCTTCCCTAGTGAAGACAGGTCCAAAGTATCTGTTCAACTCGTCTGCCATTTCTTTGTTCCCCATAATAATTCCACCCGTTTCTGTCTTCAAGGGCCCAACGTTGGTCTTAACTAATTTTGTCCCCTTCACATATCTAAAGAAGCTTTTACTATCCCCCTTTATATTTCCTGGCTAGCTTACCTTCGTACCTCATCTTTTCTCCCTGTATTGCCCTTTTAGTTTCCCAATTCTCTGGCTTCCTGCTCATCTTTGCTACGTTATACTTCTCTTTTATTTTTATACTGTCCTTGACTTCCCTTGTCAGCCACAGTCGACCCTTACTCTCCTTAGAATTTTTCTTCCTCTTTGGAATGAACTGATCCTGCACCTTCTGTATTATTCCCAGAAATACCTGCCATTGTTGTTCCACTGTCATCCCTGCTAGGGTATCTTTCCAGTCAACTTTGGCCAGCTCCTCCCCCCTCATGGCTCCATAGTCCCCTTTGTTCAACTGCAATACTGTCACTGCCGATTTTCCCTTCTCCCTCTCAAATTGTAGATTAAAGCTTATCATATTATGATCACTACCCCCCCAATGGCTCCTTTATCTCGAGTCCCCTTATCAAATCCGGTTCATTACACAACACTAAATCCAGAATTGCCTTCTCCCTGGTAGGCTCCAGTACAAGCTGCTCTTAGAATCCATCTCGGAGGCACTCCATAAACTCCCTTTTTTGGGGTCCAGTACCAACCTGGTTTTCCCAATCTACCTGCATGTTGAAATCCCCCATAGCAACCGTGCTGGATCTCTAAATAAAATACGATAATACAGATATACTGCAAGTAGCTTGTGAAGAACTACTCTCTGAAACAACTAATTTTCACTTGAAGTAATTTCCAGGCCTCAGTCTCAGCTGGAATAGACACAGAATAAGGAACGTACATAATCTATTTGTCATGGAGTGAAAAATCCAGTAATGTTTAGTTTTCACAAACAAGAATGTTTAATGACATTCTTCTTGTGAGGTAGACTTTTTAAAACTGAAGTCATACTAACCTCAGCAGGCTTCTTCTTTCCACTTGTTGAGGCATGCCTGTCACCTCGATACTTGGAATGGGATGACCATGATGTTGAAGGACCTATGCAGAAAGTTACAAAAACAATAATGAGAATATGTGCAATGCATACAAAATGCAGGAGGAACTCAGCAAGGCCAGGCAGCATCTATGGAAGACAGTACAGTCAATACTGCAGGCCGAGACCCTGGCCTACTGAGTTTCTCCAGCACTTTGTGTGTGTTTCTTGGATTTCCAGATTCTGCAGATTTATCTTGCTTGAGAATGAGAATATGTGGACATTCAGACACACTGAACAACGGACCACCCAAACCAGTAGTCAACTGCATTGTTATAATAACAAAATTATGGTGGTCTGACAATACAGTAGCAGAGACCAACATAATCAAGTAGTGAACAATATTGACAAAGACATTCAGCAAAATTTTAGAAAATTTAATTTAGTATATTATGCTCCTTAAATACTACATGTAATCATTAAAATTCTTCAAGAAGGGAACATGCTAGATTTACCTGATCTGGGCTAAAATGGAACTTAAGCCCAAAGTATATGATTGACCCAATTCCCTCACAGCTACAAGTACCTGGGGCTCACCTGGATAACAAGCTAGTGCAGCACCAACATGAAGGCTGTGTACAAGGGCCAGAGTCGCCTCTAGTTCCAGAGGAGACCGAGATCCTTTAGAGTATGCTATACCATGTTCTACCAGTCTGCTCTCACCAGTGCAATCTTCTATGCAGTGGTGTGCTGGGGCAATGGCATCAATACAGGTGATGCCAACAGGCTCAATAAACTGATTAGAAAGACTGGCTCTGTTATACGAGTCAAACTGGAGGCTGTGGTAAGGTCCACAATCCCTTATACGAAATTCTGAAATCCGAAAAGCTCCAAAAATCGAAGGTTTTTTTGTGCAGCGCGTCGTAACAAGGCTTGTTTGGTGCACCAACAGCTGACATCACTCAGGTGTGACGTGGCAGCACTAGCAAAGGCCGCTAGACGCCAGCTGTGGCTCAGGGCTCGTACCAGTTACACATGCATTTGCTGTTCGTTGATATTTTGTGTTCATTGTTGACTTTGTGTTTAATTTCACTGTGAAAATGTCAAAAAGAGCTGTAGATACCCCTATGGGTAACAATGAGAAAAACAGAAGGAAGCATTTATCATTATCAATAACGCAGAAAATATTCCGAGAGTTGGCTGCAGAAATTTAAGAAGCGTCATGGTGCAAAATATCTGAAAATCTGTGGTGAAAAAGCTTCTGCTGATCATGCAGCAGCTGAAAATTACATTGACGAATTTGCCAAGATAATATCTGATGAAAACCTTAGCCCTGAACAAATTTACAATGCTGATGAAACAGCTTTGTATTGGCACTACGTTCCTAGAAAAACATTAACAATGGCTGACGACGATAAAGTGAAAATATGTGATCAGTTAATTGCTGGCCTTGAACAACGTGCATTTATCAGCGAGCAAGAGATTATGGCAGTTTACTCAGTTAAAGAGAGATTACTTAGATATAAACCTATGTTAATGAGGCAGATGACACTTGAAGAAGTCTTTAAAAATGCCGTCTGCCGTAGTGCTGCTTCATAACTTGAGAATCCTGTTCCTGGCCCATCAGGTACCTGTAGAGTATTTAGCTTTGTTTGCCAGACGTAATGCAACTTAACTGGAGGTACCTGTACGTACTTAGCTTCGTTTGAACCTGAATATGTCCTAGAGTATTTACGTTCTACATTTATTCCAATAAGTCATTTATCATGTGTTTGACTCGGTTCGTTTGAAGCTGTATATTTTTGTTTTATTGAATGCTTTTGTTGGAAATAAAATGTACTAGTGTATTTATGGTCTATAGTTATCCCACTATTTCATTTATCAGTATATTACTCTACAAATAAACTGTAATAGTATTTGTAAAAGAGTGCGAATTGAGAAAACCCAGAAGTTCTCTCTCCAGCACTGGTTGTTTGAGCATGTACAGACTTTTATCTTGTCATTATTCCCTAAACAAAACAGTATAAAAATTATTTACATAGCATTTACATTGTATTAGGTATTATAAGTAATCTAGAGATGATTTAAAGTATACGGGAGAATTGCGTAGGTCCAGAGCTCTCCCAGGTCCTAAAGTCCACCGCACTGAGAATGGTTAATTATCAATATAATTATCAATTTTCTGAAATCCGAAAAGTTCTGAATTCCAAAATGCAACTGGCCCCAAGGATTTCGGATAAGAGATTGTGTACCTGTAGAACAAACGACCCTATGGAAAACTTGGCAATTCTGGACAATGTTTCTCACCTTCTGCATGCCACCTTGGCTGAACAGAGGAGCACTTTTAGTAATAGACCAAGACAATTGCACTGCTCCAAAGAGCACTCTTTGAGGTCATTTATACCCACAGCCATTCAGCTCTATGATGAGTCAACCTATAGTCAGAAAAATGATAACTGTTTGTGGTAACTTTTTTATGCTTTCTACTTCTCTTCTAATATTTCTATCTGTGCATTTGTAATGCTGTGACATTGTAATTTCCTTTGGGATCAATTAACCATCTCTATCTAAAGACAGGCAATAGATGCTGCCTTATCATTATAACTTACATCCCAAGAACAAAGTGTGTGTGGGGGGCGGGGGGGTGGAGGGACGGAATTCCTGACCAGAGGGATTGAATGTCAAGTCAAGGTGTGACTGGTATTTAGAGGTGTAGAGACTGCATTTTAATAGTCTAGGGTAGTCATCCGCAGGAGAGAGAAAACAGTGGTGACAAGGACAGTTGTTTCTTAAATGTGTTCCCTGGATGATCAGCTAGAGATGTGCACAGCCCAGACAAGCCAGTCACCAGATTTTGTTTGAAGAACAGGAGACAAGATTTTGTCTTTTCAACATCATAAATCCTCCTTTGAGCATTATTCTTCAGAGCATTTGCTCAATTAAAACCCATTTTAAACTGGTACTCAAGGGACTTTTGGAAATACTTGGGAAAACTAACAATATTCTGCAATTACTGAAAACCAGAATCTCCCAGTGTAACATTTCAACTTCTGAACAATTACATTAAGTGATTCACTAACTTGCATTGATGCAAATAAGAGTCAGAGTTTGAAAAGGGCGTTTACTTTGAGGGTGAACTAAATGAAAATCCAACTCACATCAGTTGACAGGCGTAATAAATATTTAATATCTAAAGAAATCTTAGGCAGATGAAAAACATGCACTCATAGCAACACAAGAATAAATAGCCAAAACACATTAGTTTACTTACTCTCATTGTCTGAACTGTCACTGCTGCTCAGATGTCTGTTGCGTTTCATCCTGTCATCTCCTTTAAGGCAAGGAAGAGGTTCAGGCTTTCCAATTCAGAATATCAAATATGATTTTAAAAATAATCTCAGGGATTAGTAGATATTTAAAATAGATGAACTGAACTTACCCTAAATTCTATGTATATGCACATATTAATTCAATATTGGCAAGCTGTCAATGAATCCATCATCCACATAAATCAGCTCTAGGAGGAAAAGATTAATAATTGTAGAAAAGATTTTTCAATATTATGTTTCATAAATGTACCTTTACTTAAAAGACTATTGTAATTCAGCCATTGCTAGCATAGTGTTCAGCATATTTTGTCAGTATTGAAACACAGCCATTGCTCAAGTGGATTTTATCCACAAAAGTAATATTAGAGTTGACAAACTTTTCCAACACTAGGATTTTCCTCATATTGAGGTCAGTTGTGAACTTCTAAACAATAGCAAAAGAAAAATCAATTTTTCGTGTACACAACTGTTTGCTTATAGGGTAAACTACAATTGTTTCTGATGAACCTAAAATTAAGCTATCAACTCTCAATATAATTGAGAAAAGAACCAGGTATGTGCATAGTATTGATAAATGCAGAAAATACTGGATAGAGTCAGGTTAAAGGGCAGCATCCAAGGGCAGAACTTTGCAAGTCTAAGACAGAATCTAATTGGAGAAGTCCATCTTCTAGTCATTAGAACTAAAAGTGAGCAAGTAAGTGCTTGGAAAGAACTAATAGGGCAGTCTGGAAAGACTGAATTTCAGGAGTGACTGAATAATACAAGCAATGTTGACTGCTGACAGCAGGCGATAAAGGAAAATTAATTTAGAGGAAAATTAATTTAGAAGAAAATTAAGCACAAGAGATGTGTATAGGAGATGGCAAAAAGAATTAAAGCAACAAGTGAAAACTCAATTATCCTTACAGATTATCAGAGGTGACCTATGAAGAAGTTACCAATGTGTATCTGGTTTCCCCTACACAATTCTTGGAGCCTTGGACAACAAGAAATAAAAGCTCTCTTAAAATGTTATCAACCTGATGCATACCAAGTTTTTTTGCAGTTTTATTCAGATTTTATTTCAGCGTTCCAGCATCTGCAGTATTTTACTTTTGTACAGCATTCCGTAGTCATAGTTGGGAGAAAATATAGTGAATGTTGGGTTAACCCTTTATATCTGACAGTGTAATTATATTATGTATTAGTCTATACAGATGGTGGTCCAAATAAATGTGCCACACACCTGAACACATTTTCTTGCCCCGTATCTATGTTATTTACATACAAATGGAATCCCTCTAATGACCTTGGTAATTAGCAGCAATGTAATTGAGAAATAGGAGGGAGCCAAATATAGTTGATTTAAACACCAGGAGGCAAAAGAATGGGCCCAGCTAGAGAAAAGTTACAAATGATTTGCTGACTCCAATTAAATACAGTATGAGTATATCCAACTGGACAAGAGGATAACTAATTGACCATATTAAAATTAGGTCATTTTAATAATAGGTATATAACTCTTAATAGGTCAGGAGTTCAAAGTTCCAAGTAAATTATCAAAGTACATACATGTCACCATATACAACCCTGAGATTGATTGTCACGTGGGCATACTCAGAGCTATAGAAATAACAACCGTAACAGAATCAATGAAAGACCGCCCAACTAGAGCATTCAACCAGAGTGCACAAGACAAACTGTGCAAATACAAAAATTAATAATAATAAGCAATAAATATCAAGAACATGAGATGAAGAGTTTTTTAAAGTGAGCCCATCAGTTGTGGGACCATTTCAATGATAGGGCAAGTGAAGTTGAGTGAAATTATCCCCTCTGGCTCAAGAGCATGATGGTTCAGGGATAATAACTGTTCCTGAACCTGGTGACGAGTCCTGAGGCTCTTGTAAATTCTTCCTGATGGCAGCAGCGAGAAGACAGCATGTCCTGGGTAGTGGGGGCTCCTGATGGTGGACGCTGCTTTCCTGCAAGAGCATTTCAACTACATATGCTCAATAGTTGGGAGGGCTTTACCCGTGATGCACAGGGCCATATCCACTACTTTTTGTAGTATTTTCCATTCAAGGACATTAGTATTTCCACACCAGGCTGTGATGCAGCCAGTCAATATACTCTCCACTGCACTCCTATAGAAGTTTGTCAGTTTTAGATGTCATAAATTGTTTTAAATTCTCGCTACCACTTTCATTTGGGCAACAGTAAGGGACTATTAGCACCACCTAATAGACTGCACTCAATATTTGGAATTCTATGAAAGACAAAATCTTGCATATTTGATCTACAGGTGTCCCCCGCTTTTCGAACGTTCGCTTTACGAGACCTCACTGTTACGAAAGACCGACATTAGTTCCCTGTTTTCACTGTTATGAAAAAAGCAGCGCGCGCCCTGAGCAGCCGCTCTCCCCAGATTCGGAACGGCATTCTTGCCAGCATTGCTTAAACACGTGCCTGTGAGCAGCCGTTAGCAAGATGAGTTCTATGGTATCAGAAAAGCCTAAAAGAGCTCGTAAGGGTGTTACACTTAGCGTAAAACTAGACATAATTAAACATTTCAATCGTGGTGAACGAAGTAAGGACAAAGTGAGTTTGGCTTGTGGAAGTTGATGAAGATGATGTTGAAGAGGTTTTGGCATCCCATGACCAAGAACTAATAGATGAAGAGCTGATGCAGTTGGAAGAGGAAAGGATAACAATCGAAACCGAATGCAGTAGCGAACGGACCAAAAGTGACATCGAGGCAGGCAGACATAGAAGATGACCTGCATGCCCTAATGGAAACAGATGACAATGAGATGACACCCCAGTGTCCCACCACCCCAACCCCCAGGTGGCGGACAGATACCGATTCGCGGAGAATGCAGCGGTAGCTGGGAGGCATCTAGCACATCTTTAAGAAAAAAGCCAAAATAAACATGCTAATTAATTAGGTGCCGCCCGGCACGTAATTGTCAGCCCAGATCAGAGGCGATGCAATCGGCAATCGCCTCTGATCTGGGCCAACAATTACGCGCTGGGCAGCACCTAATTAATTAGCTTGTTTATTTCCGCTTTATTCTTAAAGATGTGCTGTCTGCCTCCCGGCTACCACTGCAATTTTCGCGGATCACTATCGGTTCGCTGCCTGGAGGGTGGGGACCACTGCACCACCCCAACCTCTGATGACTCAGTCTAACACGCCATCATCAGTGTGCTCGACGCTGTCTTCCCGATTCCAGTAAGTGATACTACACTGTACATACATTATTTCTACTTTATATAGGCTGTGTATTTTTACGTGTTATTTGGTATGATTTGGCAGCTTCATAGCTTAAAGGTTACTGGAGAGAGTGTTTCTGCCAACAGCGCTTGCGTGAGATTTTTTGCTGAGAGCGCTTGCACCGTGTTTTTACCGACGGTGCTTGCGTGAGATTTTCGCTACAATGGACAGTGCAGGCAATGATTGTGGAAAGGTATTTCTACTATATAGGCTGTGTATTTATCATATCATTCCTGCTTTTACTATATGTTACTGCTATTTTAGGTTTTGTGTTATTTGGCATGATTTGGTAGGTTATTTTTGGGTCTGCGAACGCTCACAAAATTTCCCCATATAAATAAATAGTAGTTGCTTCTTCACTTTACAACATTCCACTTACGAACCGTTTCATAGGAACGCTCTACCTTCGGATGGCAGGGGAAACCTGTATATAGTTCACTTTTCACTTGCAAATTAAAGGTTGCTATGCATAAGTGCATAGTTTATATTTCTCCACCAGGTGAATAATAACTTTAAAATAAAGATGGCCAAAATAACCCTCACTATTTTTTTTAATACTATGATCAACATTCTTCAGTTTTTTGTAGGAGGCTAGTGTCTCAAGCTTGCACAAGAGCTTTGCACAATCAACAACTCAAAAGTAAACAATTTGTTATAGCCAATATCCAGACAGTTCCATTCCCTATACCCATCCAAAACTAGGTTTTAGAAGCCATCAACCCTAGTATTTCCAATCTTCTGACACAGCTAGATGCAAAAGATTTGCATTTTACATTGTGGTAGTCTATTAAACTTACAAGTTGCACTAAAATGGGTCAGTGTTTAAAGCAACAGAGAGCAGGAGAGACACAACACAAAAGAGACGTTCCTAGTTAAAAAGGTGCATATGGAATAGAAGTTTAGTTTTCAGATTAAAAATTAATTGGCTCTAGCCAGGATGATAAATCAGGAGACAACTTCATTGCACTGATAGGAAGCTCAAAAAAAAAATATGTATAATCATAGTAATGGGAGCTGTGCAACTTGGGAATTAGAGCAGGAAAACAGAGTGATTCCATACAAATTACAAGTATAATCACATCTGGAATGGTTTGTACAATATTTATAACATCAAGGAAGGAGCTTAATTGTTAACTAATTAAGATTTTTCTTAAGCTATGGGGAAACATCACTGCTATTTCTCTCTAGGGAAGAGACAGTTCAGGGAATGTTTATTCATGTAGATTTATATTATTTGAACAATATGCAGAATCACGATTTTAATCTAAACTATGGTTGTGTACACTTGTGTGCAAGAGAAGGTACCGAGATAATTCATATTTCACAGAGATCATGAACAAATGCATTGAATAACGCAGAGAAAAATGGTGTGTTGATGTTTAATAATAAATTGAAAAAAACAGGAAATGGTGGCAGTGCAACAATCAATGATGAACACTAAATTACCAGATGGCTTTAAGAACTCATTTAGTTCAATGATGTTCTCAAGAGGAGGAAATTTACCATTATTCCTCCATTCTGGACTCGGACTTCAGATTCACTGACATGGCTACACCTTACACATCCATCAAAACAATGAAACATCCCAGTTAGATAATATATTGAAATAGTTCTAAGATTTTAAAAAATGGCATCAACATATACACAAAATTCAGTCAAAGAAATATTTCCCCTAACATTATTGACCTCGCAAGCATGTGGTGACTGGTGTCCCATAGTACAGCCAAGCAGCAATCGAACATAGTTGTTAAACAGGTGACAAGAACTTGGCAATTTATTTTGTTCAATAGGGATATACTCTGATTTGACCAGCAGATCTATTTCAAAATACAGTGGACTCCGGTTCATTGGGGCAGTCGCAGTTTGCTCAACTTTTAACAAATAAAAACTAATAGAGAAAATAGCCAGGATTGCCTTTGTTTATTTGGGACACTATGCCACTTAACTGGGACAGGGGACTGTTGCAAACAGTTTCTAACTAGCATCAGTCGAGTGCACTTGTGCAGTCATTAGACACTACACCATGCTTAGAGCGAACACTTTTTACATAGAGTCAGCTACATCTATTTGTGTTCAAAATGCTGTGATTTTTGTCACTGATAGTTGGCAAGAAATAAGCAGAACAATTCAGAATGGTTTTGCTCACTGCAGTTTCAAGCTAGAAACAGCTAGGAGTGAAAATGACACTATCTCACTACTTCAACAAGTTAGAAACCACAAAGAATTAAGGTATTGACAATCATCTTAAATGATACAATGAAAATTAAGACTGAGGATGCAATTGTCAAAAGCATTGTATGAAGGCAGTCCAATATCTGCACGTGTCTGTGCTGATTTTGCTCATTTATAATCAAAACAACATGGCTACATACACTGGATGACTTCTCTGTCGATAACTATTATGAACTAATAGTTTTATAGTACTGCAATAGTATTGGTAGTGTTCTAATCTCTGTATTTCATTTAAATACATAGTTTGTTACTCAGTTAAATGATAGTTGGAATTTAACCTTTTTAACTATTTCCATGAAACTTTTGCTAATGGGGCCAAAATGTATTGGTCCCAATGTGTCCCAATTAACCAGAATCCACAGTATACAGAATTCTACTAAAGACTAACATTTATGAAAATTTACATCCTAAGAACACAAGTTTAATAATCAGCAAAATATTACTTGCAAAGAAACATTTAGCTTTCTTGCTGTAGAAAAGCTCATGTTCAGTATGACATGAAAATAACCAACTCCTTCCAGGCTGGCTTCATAGAATCATTATATACTCTCTCTCATGATTGTTCTTTCTCATTAATATGCAAAAACAAATTAAATAGAGGTGTTGGTTTCCTACCTCCTTCAGCAGGAAACCACAATGACCAGGTTTAAATTACCTTGCATTTTACCTACACAAAACTTGTTCTCACTTCACCTCCTACCACCTTCCCCCATCACCTGCCAGCTTGTACTTCCCCTCCACCCACCACCTTATTCTGGCTTCTTCCCCCTTCCTTTCCCGATGAAGGGTCTCAGCCCGAAATATCAGTTGTTTAATTCCTTTCCATAGTTGCTGCCTGACCTGCTGAGTTTCTCCAGTACTGTATGTGTTCATTCTTTGGCCTAGTCTTTGTGTTAAGCTCGGCAGAAAACTGGCAGAGTAAACAATCGTGAGTCAGACACCGCTTTCCAACATACTATATTCTCAGAACAATAAAAGCATGAAGATCTAGCCCCCAACTATAAACTTGCAAAACTTATTAAATCTTACTTAATAATCACAATGATTTGCCAAAGGAATGAAGCCAATTCTTTAATAATTAGGCAGTACCCTTTGATTTCAGAAAACAATGCCTTGTTCATTAAATCTTGCAAACAGTAAACTAAACTATAGCTTTCTTGGAGAGAGAGAAAAAAAAGCATTTTACAAAGCAAGAGCCATGTTGGAGAGGTTAGTTTGACCTTTGTAGATAGACATGGAAGATATAACTAATTCTTACTACATAGCCAGAATGGCAAAAGCAATATGGGTACAAAACCAACATCTCAAATATTGTAACTATTTTTCATACCGCCACGAACATCACATTACTAACATACAGAAAACTACTGCTATAGTAACCATGCCCATAGAAAGATCACCTCGGGTTCACAAATAAACAATTCACAATAAAGTCTCCAGAACGGGTTACTTGGTATACATCTATACCATCCGATGCAAGGAAAGAACATTGAAAAGTGTTATGAAACCAAAACAACTTATTTTTTCCTAAAACCCTATTATGTCATTCTATCTAATGCTAAAGCAGCCAAAGATCGACTCCCAAAAACAGTCCAAAACATTAGGACAAAAATCTATAACTGCACTCCTTTCCATTTCTCACATTTTTAATAAGCAAATTATCACATGTGTGTTGAGTACTTTACCAAAAGCTTAACAACAAAGCAGGTCGCATTCAGTTTAATTCAAATTCTGACAGAACCATGAATATACACTTGATTGATTGCTATCATCAAACCCATTTAAGGCAAATCAATTACAAGAGGGATGATTTGACTGCCTGTTACTTCGCAGAGTCATGGATTACTACAACAGATGGAAGTTCATTGTGCCCATAGAGCATTCCAATCGGTCCACTCCACTGCTTTTCTTCCATGGCCTTTTTCCTTTTTCACTTTTCAAAACAGGGTATTAGGTTAAGGATATAGATTAGCTATACCAGAACCAAATGAGTAGAATCAGTCAGATTTATTATCACTGATATATTTGTTTGGTGTCAACAGTACAAGACATAAAATAACTAAGTTACAAAAATAAACAGTGTAAACGACAAAAAGTGCAAAAGCGATTTTTAAAAAACTTGAATAACTGAATAGCCTACTCATCTTTCCAGTTCTTCTTTGAAAGCCAATACTGAATCTGTTTCCAACAGCCTTTAAGAGAGTGCATTAAGCAAGAACTTACTGTACAAAAACAAAATTATCCTCATCTCACCTCTGGCATCTTTCCAAAAATGATAAAGATATGTTCTCAAGTTCTCACTCCGACTTGATTTTGAATGCTTCTATTAAATAGGCCTATTATCTTATCCTCCAAGAATGATTCTGGTTTTGCTAATTTTTACAGCTAAATGAAGACCCTAGTCCATGACAACATTCCAGTAAACTTCCTTTGTGCCTCATCCCTGACTTCCTTTCAAACGTGCAATGCACAGAAATGAATACAGCCGAGATCTAATCTGTGCCTTTGAAAGTTCAGTTTACTTCCTTATGCCCATATCATGTGAAACCAAATTAGCAATTTAACAATCTAGTCAAAAAACAAACAAACAATAATGCAGCATAGTATCTCAGAAATGACCTGGCTTATCAAGCTAACTTCAGTGATCCTCTTTTGAACCAGTAATCAGTTCCTTGAATTCCTCGTTTTCACAAGAAACTTAATTCTCTTATACAGCAAGTTTAATTTAATCCTTGTAAACGTAGACAAAATGTAATTATGGTCATAGAACACTGCAACACAGAAGCAGACCCTTCAGCCCAACTATTCCATACTGAACTATTAGTCTCCCTATTGATCAGCACTTGGACTATAACCCTCCATATCCCTCCCATCCATGTACCTATCCAAATTTCTCGTAAAATGATGAAATCGAACCCGCATCCACTTTCGCCAGCAGCTGGTTCTACACTCTCACCACTTTGAATGAAGTTTCCTCTCATGTTCCCCTTAAACATTTAACTTTTCACCCTTAAACCATGACCTCTAGTTCTAGTCTCACCCCTCAGTGAAAAAAAGCCTGCTTCCCCTCCCTCCCAATCTATACCCCTCAATTTTGTATACCTCTAATCCTACTCCAAAGAGATTCTCTCCTATTATTCACTTACTCTGCCATTTTCTTCTTCTGTGCTAATAAACCTGATACCCAGTTTGTACAGATTCTCAGTTTTTCCTCCACTAAGCTTTTACTTTTAAATGCAAACCTTGCCAGTGACATCCCCACCCTATGAACCAATAAATTTAAAATGTTTCTGCAGATGGTGAAAAGTCATAGGACAGTGAATTTCTGTCTCTGACTTCCTCAGCAGCTAAAGCATTTGTGGTTTGGTTTACTTTTTGTCAATGATGACCTCCAGGATATTGATAGTTCAGGATTCAGTGAAAATGACTACTGAGCCCCTTCAGGCTCCCTACTTCTATCATATTGTTGACAGCTTCCTTTCCCCTCACTCACTCTTAGCACAACCCCCACCCCAACAAATCCCACTCCTTTCTCCTCAGTGTCTGTTTATACTCTTTGCCCCCCCCCCAGTTTTCTGTGACTACCTCTGCTTCTCAAATCCACCCAGTCATAGCAATCAAATCATTCAAAGCCTGTAGCCTGGTCACAATGCCCAAACCTTTCCTAATAAACCTTGAGAGAATCTTCAGCCACTCACAGATCAGTCCCTAGTACTCAGTAGTTACTGAGATAGGTCCGTGCATGTAATTTCCCAGAAAGAGAAAGAGTGTAATTTTTTCTTTCCATTACACTCCTTAGCATAAAGGGGCAGAGGTCCTCAGAGCATAGAGAGGTAGGGAAAGCTGAAGGGTAAAAGAAAAGTGGATGGAAGGAGAAGACAACAATGGGAATTTAGGAAGATAAGTGGTGAGAAAGAAAGATTCAGCTAGAAAGATCACCAATGAAAAGGGCTAGCAAGAGAACAATACGAAAGCAATACGCAAGGTCCTCCAAGCCTAAACTCACCCTTAAAGAGTTGCATGCCAATAGGCATCCATGTTCATGCCCTCCATAGCTGTCTTGTATGCCATTGCTATTGGACCAAGCCTTTGCACCGTTGAGTTCACATGATAGCTAGTTTGTTTCAGCCAGCTCACAGCAATAGAAGTCTACAGCTCAACTTCTGCTCCTCAGCCTAGAGGCCCAGGACACTAGGACCATTCCAGTTGAGAGGGATCTAACCACTATTCCACTTTCACAGCTCAGGAATTAGAAAACTGGTCAATGGCACTGAGTTTGTTCAGCCGCTCTCCTCAAACGCTGACAGAAGTTTTCGGTCTTCTGAGATTTATGTGATTATTGGACTATATATTGGTTTCCTTCCATTTTTGGAGTTTTCTTTCTTGTTGCTGACTGACAAGTTGGGCGATATATTACCTTTTGTGAGAGGGAGGAATTGGGGATTTGGGGACTGGAACTCTTGTTGGTGTTTTTCCTGTGTGGGAAATCTGTTAGCTTTTTTTGTGTGCGAGAGAGGGGATTGGGGACTTTGATGCTATTGTTACTGTCCTTTTCTACAAAGGAGAGGGTCTGATGCTATTATCGCTATCCTTGGAGGGATAATGGAGGGGCAAGGAAAGCTAACCCCAACATTTTGTCAGAGATATTGGTACAAGGAAAGCTTTGCAGCAATGTGCCTAAATCAGGCACTGACAGCTCTTTAACCATCACCTGAGCAAAAACCTCCTGGGATGTCCACATCACCCTGGTCGTGACAGGTAGTGAAGATTATTGGTACTGATCATTTGCTAACCTGTTGCCATCTCCATCAGGATACCACCAAACAGTGCAAGATAACGAATGTTAAAGATCAACGCCCTACAAAAGGCATATCCTCAGACAATCTGACCACCCGCTACAAACAAAAGGCACAGAATGTCCACTGTACCTAAAATGCCCTTAAGTTTACCATAATTAGCTCCTGCAAAGGGACTCGCCCATTTTTCCAGAAAACAACTCGAGCTAAATAACTCCAGATGCAAGATATTGTTAGATTAGAAATTCAATAATATCTCAAAGGAAAACAAAGTCCTGCAAACACCAAAAGATTGATATCCAACAGAAAACTAGTGACTCAAAGAAAGGTGATGGCAGAAATTAAACAAGCTGCGTTTGACACCTTTATTCACTGAGATTTATTCTTTTGTAGACCCTTTGTTTAATATTACATCTTGCATTTGCCGAGGTTGCATCATTGCTCAACACTTCAACAGCTTTTTGCTGCAATCTTCAAAACAATGGGGAAGCTGTTCAGCCTGGGGCAAATACACAAGTATAGTTGCAGTGTGCTAACAACAGTGTGCACTGTAGACAGTAGTGGGGTTCATCAACAACAATGAGACAGCCTACTGAGAGGAGACGGAAGACCTCAAAGCTTGGTGTCAGGCAAATAACCTCTTCCTTAATGTTGAGAAGACAAAGGAGATGGTTATCAACTTCAGGAAAACTTGCACCACTCTTTACACCAGTGGCACAGCAGTGGAAACTGTGAGCAGTTTCAAACTCCTGGGAGTGTACATCTCATACAACTTCTCATGGTCCTACAACACAATACTACTAATTTCTGAGGCTGAAGAGAGCTGGACTCTGCACATTCATACTCACATCATTTTACAGATGCACAGTAGAGAGCATCCCAACAAGCTACATCTCTGCATAATATAGAAACTACACTGCAGCAGACATAAAGGCTCTACAATGGGAAGTCAAAACTGCTCAATGCATCACCGGCACCAGTCTACCTGTCAAAACAGACATACAGAAAGATGCCAGCACAGGGGCCGTATCATCATGAAGGATCCCACCCACCCTGCTCATGAAGTACCTGTCCCACTCCCATCAAGGAGAATATGCAGGCTAAGAGGTTAATTAACCACTGTAAATTGCTGAATGTATGGACGAATGGCAGAATCACAAGGGGAAAGGAAGAAAATTAAATTGGGCTGGGGTAGGATTAGTATAAATGGGTGGGTAACAGTTGATCCAGACTCAGTGGGCCAAAGTTTTGGTGTTTCATTGTTCATCTTGCAGACTTGTTCTTTTCTGTGAAAGCTTCGACATACTCTACACCTCATAAGGCAGCACAGTCCTCAAACCCAACAAATCGCCTAAGGTAGTTGTTTAGCCTCCTCACCAGGTATGGGACATGTAGCATCCAAACCAGCACCACCAGACTCAAAAATATTACTTCCCCTAAGTAGCAAGGCTGATCAGTACCTTCATCCCCACCCCACCCCCCAAACTCCATCATTTCTTGTCAGTCACCTTATGTACATCACTTTGTGGACATATTAAAAATGCAAGAGATGTTTATCAATTAATTTCTGAATGACCTTCACAGATTCTTCAAAGCTAGCAAAACCACCTATTGCACAAGCCCAAATGCCCACCTTGCTGAGAACCAAGGATGCTCGTCAACAATAGAGAGGCAGTCAGAGCCCACAGGTAAGAACATTTTGATGACGCCAAAACTGATCATCACCCTAATACTGCTCTGTATTCCTCCTGTCTCAATATTGCACCTCTCTTCCATTAAACTCCCGACTGAAAAGGGGAATTAATGGAACAAATGGGAAGCTATTCAACCTGCATTGCCTTTACCCAAGAATCAAAGTCACTCCAATGTCAGTTAAAGATGCAATGTGGAAATTATGCCTGCATATAATCCATATTTAGAGGCTGTGCTTAGTTATTGTCAACTCCTCACTGAAATAAACCAGAATAGGCTTTATACTAAACATCTACAAAGCAAATGTCCTTTTGCAACCGAACCTTTCGGCAAAACACAAGCCAAAAGGGTCCATAGCAACTCCTGGAACAAATGGCCCCATCAATAAACTGGCAATGATTAAACGTAATCATTTACAGAGCACTATCACGATCTTTGTGCAGTCATTTGTCACTTGAAGAAAACAGTATTGGAACATTCCTCAAATCCACCATATGTTCATATCTATTGTATAGCCATGATCCATTCACTCCTGTAGATTTCTGAGACATGTGCTATCTACAGAAATCATTTCAAAGCACTGTGGAGGTACCACAGTGCAACGTCTGCAAAATCATCCAAATCCATTCCCAAATAAGTCAACCAATGTCAGTGGCCACTACCAGGTCAACATTTCCAACGGGAGTTTTAATTAAACTTTAGCTCTAAAGGGCAGGTCAATCATTCACATGCACAACATCAGATGGCCAAAGCCACCACTCAGTCACACAAAGATTAACATGAGGAAACAATTCATGGAACATCTCAAAGCTTCCTCAAATATGTCTTTAACTTGAGGAAAACATCAAGTCCATTACCACTAAGAGAGAAGAGCAATTCATCACATCACAGAGCAGAATTCCTTTGTTGGGAGCATACAAAACCCCAGTACAAGAAGTATTAAGTACCACTTCCCATACTACCAAGTGACTCCATGAAGCATCTCTTGTCCATCTGTGGCACAGTCTGATCTCACATCATCATCAGCCAATTCAGAACCCACAGAAATTGATTGGAAGTCAGTCAGCCTTAACTGTAGCAACATACACAAAATACTGGAGGAACTCAGGAAGTTAGGGAGCATCTATAGAAGGGAACAATTGACATTTTGGGCTGAGACTCTTCATTGGGACTCCTTAATATACATTGACTGTATATTATTTCATTATCTGAGGACCTGCAAATGAATTGCAAAGGTGCAAGTCATCCAAGAACAAAGTTCAAAGTAAATTTATTATCAAAGTATACATATGTCACCATACACAACCATGAGATTCATTTTCCTGCAGGCATACTCAATAAATCCATAATAGAATCAATTATTAAATTGTAGAAGCTTTTCAAAGTTTTAGATGGCATGCCAAATCTTCACAAACTCCTAAGAGACACTGCTGTGCTTTCATTGTAAATGCACTCAAGTGCAGGGCCCAGGGCAGGTCCTCCAAAATGATAACAGAGGAATTTAAAGTTGCTGACTGTCTCCACCTCTGATGACAATTGACTCATGGGCCTCTGGTTTCCTCCTCTTGAAGTCAATAATCAGCTCTTTGGTCTTGTTTATATTGAATAAGAGGTATCTATACCACCACTCAGCCAGATTTTCCAATCCCTCCTATATGCTGATTCGTCACCACCTTTGATTCAGCCTACAATAGTGGTGTTGTCAGCAAACTTGAATATGGCAGCCACACAGTGACAAGTATAAAGCAAGTAGAGCAGGGGGCTAGACACACAGCCTTGTGGTCAAGATTGTGGAGAGGTTGCCAATCCGAACTGACTAGGGCCTGCAAGTACAAAAATAAAGGATTCAGTTGCAATTGAGGTATTGCAGCCAAGGTCTTCAAGACTACTGATTAGATTTGAGGTGATGATAGTATTGAATGCAGAACTGTCAATAAAGAGCATCCTGATCTATGCATCTTTGTCGTCCAAATGTCCCAGGTTTGAGTGAAGAGCTAATGAGATACCTGCTGTGGATCTGCTGCACTGGTAGGCAAATAGGAGCAGATCCAAAACTCCTCAAAAGCAGGAATTGATACGTTTCATCATCATCCTCTCAAAACACTTCATCGCTGAGGATGTACGTGCTACTATACGATAGTCATTGAGGCAGATTACCATGCTCTTCATAGACACCTGTATAATTGAAGCCTGCTTGAAGCAGGTGGATACCAGAGACTGCAAGAGGTTAAAGATCTTAGTGAACACTCCAGGCAGTTGATCAGCACAGGTCTTTGGTACCTGGTCAGGTACCCTGTCTTGGTCAGGTGCTTTCTGTGGGTTCACCCTCCTGAAGGATGCTTATACATCAGCCTCAGAGACTGAAATCACAGGGTCATTGGGAGCTGAAGGAGTTCACGATGGTTCCTTTGTGTTTTGACAGTCAAGCCAAATATACAGCTCATCTGGAAGCAAAACTCTGTTGTCACCTATGCAATTTGATTTGACTTTGAAGGGTGATAGCGTTCAATCCTTGCCACAATGGTTGAGCACCCTTGATTTAAGTTTAGTCCTGAATTGTCACCGCCTGTGAGATGGCTTTCCAGAGAATGTACCTGGAACTCTTGTAACTTTCTTGGTCACCAGACTTGAACGCCTCCAATTTGGCCCTCAGATTGCAGATTTCATGGTTCATCCAGGGTTTCTGGTTGGGGAAGACTTTGAATGATTTTGTGGGGACACATTTGTCTACCACTATTTTTATAAAGTCTGTGACAACCAGTGGATTTTTACCTGGCAACAGCCATGCCACATGCACTTTTACATTGCAGTTTCAATGACTACAATTTTACCAGTTCTTGGTGCCACACTAAAGCAAATGTTCCTTTCATATACTTCAGCGTGACTCCTGGCAGGAATAACAATCTTATACAAAAGTCATGAAGCCCATGAATAAGCTGGCTGTAAGCATTTAAACAACAATAATCAGAATAAGAAGTCACTGATCTGCCCAAAGTCCGCATAAGAATATTTTTCCAGCAGCAGTTTCAAGCTCAAGCCCTGTCCAATAATACACTACCTCTTCAGCTTATAGTTGCTGAGGTCAATTGTAAGCTCATCAATCCTGTGGCTAAGATCTAGTTAAGCAGAGCTTAAAGACATATTGCACCTATGCATAAGGCAATTACAGTACACAAGACTACTGGTGGGGGGCAGGGGGTGGGAGGGGTTTGAGAAAGACAAAAAGATTGAAACCTGTTGAACTTGAATCAAAAACTTGAGCAAATAACCTTAGCCAACACTCTAATACTTCAGGTTCACAGCGCTGCCAGAAATGCCACCTTAAAGCAAGATGTAAGTGGAGCTCCTGCTATCTCTCTCTCTCAGGGCAAATGCAAAAAAAATTATTCGGCAAGGTATAGACTTCTCTGAAGCCTTGACCAACGTATACTGCTTAATTAACACCAAGTGGACAGCTTACCTATCATATAAAATTTGAAAACGCTCGAAATACTCAGTTGATTTGATAGTTACTATGAGCTGTTTCTCTCTTCACAGATATTGCCTGCCCCGAGTATTTCTAGCTTTTTCTATATTTTGTTGGGTTTTTTTTGCTTTCGCGATTATCTTATCGAACTTCCTTCATTATGAATGAGAACATACTTTCAAAGCACTTCAATTTATGCAAAGAACATTGAGGCATCCAGAAATTGCATTTACTTTTGATCAATATAAACAACTAATGAAGACTATTGAGAGAGTAGAAATTCTTGGCTGAAGATCATCCTAAAGTCACTTCAGCCAATTATCTAACACAGGAGTGTCAGTTTTGGAATATAGCAAATGTTGCTGACAATCTGTAACAGAATAGCAATAAACACCAACAGTAACATGACATTGACTGACAGCACCTCACTTTTTTGCATTTATTGTAAATTATAGGAATTTTTACGTAAAGCATCAATTTAGACACCACTACTTAAAGGCAATTTAAAGGCCAACATTTTTTTTCCCCACAGTTAAAGACAAAAGTTGTAGGTGCATAGAACTCACTGCCAGGGGAAGTTGCTGAAAGCAGATATGACAGCAACATTTAAGAGGCATGTGAATAGGCAGGGAATATAGACCATGTGAAGGCTGATGTGTAATTCAAACTGGCAGTAACACTGTGGACCAAAGGGCCTGTTGCTGTGCTATCCAGTTCTATTATTTTCCCTTCTTTTGAAATTGCAGAAAGCAACTGAGCATTAGATTTATTAACGCAAACAACCTGACAAAGGGTCTCGGCCTGAAACGTCGACTGCACCCCTTCCTAGAGATGCTGCCTGGCCTGCTGCGTTC
Organism: Mobula hypostoma; assembly: GCF_963921235.1. Lineage (NCBI taxonomy): Eukaryota > Metazoa > Chordata > Chondrichthyes > Myliobatiformes > Myliobatidae > Mobula > Mobula hypostoma. The sequence continues at coordinate 168,828,372 of NC_086103.1, read as the reverse complement.
ACCAGCAACTTTTACGTGTGTTATTAGATTTATTAACATTGATGTATATCATGAAATTTGTTGTGTGCAGCAGTACAGTGCAATACATAAAATTACTACATTTACAACAAGTTTTAAAAAAGTAAAAGGAGCAAAATAGTGAGGTAATGTTCATGGACCCTTCAGAAATCTGATGGCGGAGGGGAAGCAGTTCCTAAAACAGTAACATTACCATCGTTAAGGGAAAAGATATGGGGCTTGAAGCTCTTGTATCTTATCCCTGATGGTAGTAAGGAGAAGGTGGTTTGTCCTGGTTGGTGAGTCTTTAACGATGGATGCCACCTTCTCGAGACCATCATCTTTCTGAAGATGTCCTCAAAAGATAAGGAGGTGGCTAGTACACATAGGAGCCTAGTGTTCATGATGGAGCTGGCCAAGTTTATAACCCTCTGCAGGAATTTCCAATCCGATGTAACGATGCAACCAGACAGAATGCTCTCTATTGTACATCAGCAGAAATTTATGTTACCAAGAGTAACAAAACTTCTCAAACTCCTAATGAAACATAGCAGCTTGCATGCCTTCATCATTGATGGCACCAGTGTGTTGGACCCAGGATAGATCCTCCGAGATGTTGATGCCCAGGAACTTGAAGCTGTTCATCCTTTCCTCTGCTGACCTCCCCACCCCCCTCCACACCTATGAGTATTGGTGTATGTTCCCCTTCCTGAAATCCACAATCAATTCTTTGGTCTTAGGGACATTGAGTGCAAGGTTGTTATTGTACCACTCAACAAGTCAATCTATCCTGACAATAACCATGTCAGAGTGCTATTATAGTCAATAAATAGCAGCCTGACATAGGTATTGCTATTGTCCAAGTAGTCCAATGCCAAGGTGAGCCAGTAAAATTTGCTTTGGCATCCAAGGCAACAAATGAGGCTTTAATTCCAACACCCAGTTCAACAAATGAAACCAGAGGCAGTCCAGAATGCCCTGACTAGACCAACTGCACCTGGATCCACTGAGCAGAATATAAATGCATAACTTTCTGATTCAGAGGCTCCTTACCATTGATGACAGCACAATGCACGTATTGAAACCCTTGCTTAATACAAAAAGAAATCGTGCAATATTACTTAACAATTGATAACCTATCAGCAAATAGGAACAGATTTAAACAATTTAATAAAACTGAAGTTTACGTTTTTATGAAAGAAAAGGAACTGAAAAAGTTTTAAAGACTTCTTCCATGCAAATTTCTTCCATCTGGAGAGCGGAAGGAAGGCCGAGTTGGCAGATGTAGTAGTGATTCGAGAGCTGGAAGGAGGCAGGCTGGGGCCTTGGCGCCAAAGCTCAATGTAAAGCAGTCCTCCCCCTGCTCAACAAAACGCTGAAAGACAGGCGCGCACACACACAAACACACACGTATATACGTATACACACACACAAACACGCGCGAAGCCAGCACCGCCGCCGTGTGGCAGCTAGCAATGCAATAACGCGCCACTCAGAAAGAGAGAAAAAGAAACTTGCACAACTTTCCGTTCAATATTCACGCCTTCAGACGTAAGTGAAGGCGTCGGGGTGGGAGCCTGCCCTTGGCCGAGCCGTGCATGCAGGATGGGGGAAGGCCGAGGAAGCCGCCGCGGCCTCGGCTCAAAGACACTCTCACCCTCCCCTTCACCCCACACCCACACACACATACACAGAGACAGACAGACACTCTCTCTCTCTCTATCTCTCTCTCTCACACACACACACAAAGGAAACGCTGCAGGACCGCATGCACTCACCGAGCGTTCGGGCTCGGCACGCTGGAGAGCGCCAGACCCGGTGGCCCACCGTTCCATCACAGCCAGAACCACCACCCCCTCAGCCGAAATGACTAACAACGGGTCCTATTATGCGGCTCCACGACGTCGCCGCAACTGCTGCTTCTCTGTTTTTTTTTGAGCTCTCACCGCCTCCTGTTCGTGTTGACAGAAGCCAGTGCGCATGCGCCCTCCGCCGCCGCCGCCGCAAAGCATGGCGGGCGCCAACGGTTGCTTTCCCCCGGTAGGGGCAACTTGGCCGCCGAGAGCGGAGGTGGAGATCGGGCCTTGGGTGGGCAGGGGTTTCCGCACGTCCCGGAGCGACCGGTGAAGTCTACTCGACCCACCCTCTGGTAAATCGAATAGATAGTTCTGATGGAGGATCTCGGCCCTAAATGTCGATCGCTCATTTCCCTCCATAGATGCCATCTGACCCGATGAGTTCCTCCAGCACTTTTGTGCGTGTTGAATAGTATGTTGTGATTCTGTTAACTGAGTCAAAGCCAGGTTTATTTTCACATGCACAGGTGCAATTAAAAATTTAGTTACAGCAGCATCACAAATACAGAGCATCAGATAAGCTGCATTCACAAGAGAACAAATTGTACTCAACTTCTGCAAGAAAGAACACAAATAGGACAAAAGTTCGCTTTAGTGCCAAGTGGTAAGAATGTTGCTATACTGTTGTGTTTAGTTCAAGTTTGAATTTGTCATCTGAATGTACATGCATACAACCAAGCCAAACAACATTCTTCCAGACCACGATACACCCACTGAACATATATCACGCTTAGCTAATAAAACAGAATATTACCACAAATAAGTTAATAAAGTATACTTCAAAATGTAAGTGCAGTGCACATAATGAGTAAATGATAAAAAGCTTGCTGTCTAGGGACAAGACCTTAGTGGTAGTAGGGTATTTATTCGGCTCATAACCTGGGGGAAGAATTTGTTACCCAGTCTGGAGGTCCTGTACCCACTTCCTGATGGTAGTGGGTCAAAGAGATTGTGGGAAGAGTGGTAGGGATCCTCAGCAATACTTTGGGCCCTTCATATACAATGTTCCTCGTCACAAATAGAGGGGAGGGAGACCCGGAAGTTCTTACTATCCTCTGTAAGTTCTCGTGGTCCGATGCTTCGCAGCCTCCGTAGCACATGATAATCCAGTCAGACGGGATACTTGATGGTGCTCCTGTACAGAGTTGTTAGAATGGGAGGCAGGGAGTCTTGCAGGCCTCAGTCTCCTCAGACAGTGTAAATGCTACTATACCTTCTTGACTAATGAGGATCCAGGTTAGATCAAACATTATGTGCACACCAACTTTGTGCTCCTCACTGTCTCCACGGCAGAGCCATTGCTGTGCAATAGAGAGTGGTCAGACTACACCTTCCACAATCATCTCTTTATTCTTGTCCACTTTGAGAGTCAGGTTGTTCTCGCAGCATTTGACAAGCCTCTTCACCTCCTCTCCTTATGCTGACTTATCATTGTTGCTGATGAGGTGAAATCATTAGTAAACTTCACAATGCGGTTTAAACTGGATCTGACAATACCGTCATGCATCAGCAGAGATCTGAGCACACAGTCCTGGGAGGCATCAGTGCTCAGTGTGCTGGAGCTTGAGATGTTGCTGCCACCTCAGACTGACTAGGATCTTTCCATCCAGAAGTCCAGGATCCAGTTACAGCGTCCCAATGAGGACAGTTTACCCACCAGACTCTAAGGGAGGATTGTGTTGAACGCCAAGCTGAAGTCAATGCTCAACATCCTGGCGCGTGGGGCATCATTTTTTTTAAAGGTGGGACAGCACAGATTGAAGGACTGAGGACCCGGCATCATCTGTAGATGGATTTGAGTGGTAGGCAAACTGGAAAGGCTCCAATGTAGCTAGAAAGTAGGATCTTACATGATTGTTGAGGTCAGTACAACTGGGTGGTAATTGGTTAGGCCAGTTACTTTTGCTGTTTTGGGCACCAGAATGATGGCGGCTGCCTTGAAGCCTGCAGAGACAGTGGACTGAACTGTTGCAATGAGATGTTGAAGATAGGGCTGCGTCAGATGGTTGAAGGGAATTAGCTGTTCTTAAACTTGGTGGTGTGGGACTTCACACCTCTTGTCGGATGGTACCTGTGAGATGAGATGGCCCAGATGGTGGGGATCTTTGAGGATGAATGTTACCTACTTGAGGCAATGCCTCCTGTAGATGCTACTGATGGTGGTGAGGGATGGGCCCATAATATGTGTCCATTGCTCTCTACAACATTCCTGTACATTTGAATGCTGTAACAGACCATGTTGCAACCAGTCAGGATACTTTCAGCTGAATATTGGTATTGGTTTATTGTCAAATGTACCAAGATACAGTGAAAAGTTCATCTTGCATACTGTTTATATAAATCATTACTCAATGCATTGAACTAAAATAATAACAATGCAGAAATAAGTGTAAAGACCACAGAAAGAGTGTAGTGCAGATAAACGATAAAGTGCGAGATCGTAACAACTAGACTGTGAGGCCAGGAGTCCATCTTTTTGTACAAAAGGTCCATTCAAGAGTGATAACTGTGGGATAGAAGCTGTCATTAAGCCTAGTGACATGTGCTTTCAAGCTTCTGCCCGATAGGAGAGGAGAAAAGGGAGAAAGTCCAGGGTGGGTTGGTCTTTGATATACTAGCTGTTTGCTGAGGCAGCAAGAAGTATAGGCTACTGAGGGGAGGCTGATTTCTCTGCAGTTTCTTGTGGTCACGTGCAGAACAGTTGCCATTATATATCCAGACAGAATGTTTTCTGTGGTGCATTGTAAAAGTTGATGGGGACATGTTGAATTTCTTTAGCCTCCTAAGGAAGTAGAAGAGTTGTGAACAAATTTGGCTGTGACATCAACATGGTTGACCCAGGACAGGCTGTTGATGTTCACATCAAGGAACTTGAAGCTCTCAGTTTTCTCAACCTCAATAACCTTTCTGAAATTGATGACCAACTCTTTTGTTGACATTAAGGGAAAGGTTGTTGTCATGAAGGCATATCACTAAGCTCTCTATCTCTCTCATTCTTGCCATCATTATTTGAGATGCGGCCTACTACAGTGGTATCATTTGCAAACTTGGAGATGTATTTAGAGCAGAATCTGGCCATACAGTCATGAGTGTACAGTTAGTAGAACAGGGGGCTAAGAACGCTATCTTGGGGAGCATCAGTGTTTAGAATAATCATGGCAGGGTTGGATACTTTTAACAGGTTAACTATAGAGTTCTTAAGAATGTTTGGTGACAAGGTGAACCTCTTTAATCGCCTAAGAAAGTAAGGATACTAGTGTGCCTTAACTGTGACTGAGGGATGGATATTGGAAATAATTTACCTTTCCCTTTGGCCCTACTGTCTATTACATCCAGCTCAAATAGCAAGTTTGAAATTGGTTTCTTGGATCCATAAGACAAAGGAGCAGAATTTGGCCATTTGATTCATTGAGTCTGCTCTTGCCCTTGACTCATAGATTTTTTCCAACCTTATTCTCCTTCTTTCTCCCCCAGAACCCTTATATCCTTTACCAGTCAAAAAACCATCAATCCCTGCCTTAAGTGTACTCAGTGATTTGACCTTCACAGCCCACGATTGCACCAAATTCTACAGATTCATCACCTTCTAGCAGTATCAGGGGTTCCTAATCTAGGTCCGTGGACCCCTTGTTTAATGGTATTGGTCCATGGCATAAAAAAAGATTGGGAACCCCTGCCAGAAGAACCCAAATTGTGACATGCATTGAGATACAGAGAAAAACGTCCTTTTGCCTGCCATCGATACACTTTTTCAAACATAAATACATTTTTCTTCTAATTGTTCTTCCCTATAAAAAGTGTATAAATTATGTTTTTCTTGTGAATAATATGTGCCTGTGATGGTACTGTAGGTATTTTTTTCTTGCACCACAGTGTATCTGTACTAATGCATGTGACAATAAACTTTACTTTGTTCAAGGCAGTACAAATGTGTAAGCAATAACAATGCAGAATATGGTGTTACTGAAGAAGTGCGGTGCAAGTGGAAATGAAGTGCAAGGGCCATAGCCGATACATGGTGAGATCAAAAGTTTCACATCTTGCCTGAAGGGTGTTGTCCCTCAGTCACCTTCACGCTGCAGCACTGTGCTGGAGCTTCAGCCCAGTTGCATTCAAGTGCCTGCAGAGGAACACGAGTCAGAAACAAACATATTGTCAAATGAACCGCACTGAACTTTGCAGAATGGGTTTCCTTCTATCAAGTTGATATTATTGCCTTGTGTACAAGTACAGTGAGGTACAGTACAGTGAACATCTTGTTTGCAGCTCACAGGCATGGAGGTACAGACCATATAAACTATACATACAGTAACATTATACAATACAGTGAAAAACAAAGAATGTGCACCTTAGTGCAAAAGAAGCAATCAAAATCCTTGGTGATGCATGGGGTAGTCTGCAATAATCCATTGCCAACATATAGTTAAGGCTGTGAAAGTAGGTTCCAGAATCTGATGGTTGTAGGAAACAAGCCATTTCTGAAGCTGATGGTAGGGAACTCCTCCCATTCCCTTAATTCAAAACTAATTAACAACTTCCATGCTTCTCATTAAGCTCTACAAATACACTTATGAAAATCTTCTCTGACTCTGACACTGATGGCTTTAGTCTTTTCACATTCTTGGTACCATAATTGATCCAAAATCAGCATCACCAAGTCTGCCTTCCTCTTGAAATTGCCCATTTCCATCCCTTCTTCAGTTCATCTGTTGCTGGAATTTTTATTTTTGTTATCACTGGACTTGACTATTACCCTGCCTTCATGGTCTCCTCCTATTTCAGCCTCTGTAATTCTAAAATGACTATTATTTTGTTTGCTCTTATTAGTGTGCTTCCATCACCTCAGTCCCCATTGACTTTACATTGGTCTCCTGTCTGCCAGCATCTCAATTGAAAGACTATCATACTTGTCTTCAAATCTTTCCATGACTTTCTGTGAAGGCTTCCAGATCAACAACTCAAAAGTTCTCTGTCCTTCTCCAAATTTAGCATCTTACACGTTCTTGATTTTAATCACTTTTGGTGATCAATTTCAAGTGACGTACCACTTTATGTTCATTGCATATTGCATCACTTCACAGTTGCTGGGTAATAAAATGAATTCTATTTAGCCACACTGCAGCTGTTCAAGAAAAAAGGTATGTAGCACCTTCAAGATACTTAGAAACTTATCTTTTGAAGTATAGGACTATATTATAATTACTGTAATAATTTTATATGATAATAAAATCAGAGTTGTATTTTAAATTGCCACTCCATGGCATTATATCCTTTGCAGCTCACCCGTTTTGCTCCTTTCTCATATCCACCATCCATGTCCTCCCACTCAGTGCCCAGTTGACCACATCACCCTCTCAGATCTTCTGTATGAGACTTCCACATACTGCAACTCTCCTTTCCAGTTTCTTTGTTCTCAAAATTACTTCCAGCGGGTGATTTGTCTTTTGTTCTGATGCTAATTAAATTTTGCATGGAAAGGCATCAAGTCGCTGACATCAACATATATTTCTCAATTAATTTTTTTCCCTAATGGCTGGAGATTTTTTAGCCATTTGGGATCTCACATCATCAGACTAATCAAAAGCATTCTAAGACACATGACAAATACTCAAGTGTTTTTCCACGCACCCAATTCCCTTTAGGATGACACCTAATAATGAAGTGCTCCAGAAATGATGCAAATGTGTAATCATATATTAACTTGGAAAATTTTAGAATGGCAATTTAACTTACAAAAGCAGAATCTACACCATTAATATAATGAATTAAGTATATGATGCAGCTGGAATTATCCACCAGTAGGTTATGGTTCAAGTAGTCCATGCTGGTTATAAATGCATGCTGGTTAGAATGGTATTATGTGGATTAACAGAATATAATCCCAGGAAATGTAAGGATACAGTTTAAACATAGAAAATTGTGTTAAAATATGTTCAAATGAAGATATTGGAAAGGAACAAGGTAATGAATCTGAGTGGCAAATGAATCTATTGAATTTGAAGTGACTATGGATTGTTTTAAATTATTTTAAAAAGGCAGTCAGTAGAGTTATCTTCTGAAAATTCAAATTCAAATCTACAATACCATTACATTTTCACTATTGTTACGTAGTACCTCAGCTCAAAAAAGGGCTATTAGTCTTGGAAATTCAATTTTTCACTTTTTTTGAACAGAATGGAATACTTCAGTTCTTTAATACAATTTCATTTTTTGAAAAAATATATCTACTGAAATAGAATACATCACTTTTAAGCCAATCTACACTGAGACATTTTATTTTGTGACTAATAACACCCTGGTTATGTTGTAAGATGAAACACAAAAAATTGAGACTGCAGATGCTGGAATCTGGAGCAAAAGAAAAATAATTTACTCTAGAAACTCAATGGGTCAGGCAGAATCCAGGAAGAAGATGGACAGTTGACATTTTGGGGTGGGACCCTCATCTTGTAGATGTTGCAGGGAAGGGGAAGGGGAAGAAGAGAGAGAGAGAGAGAGAGAGACAGAGAGAGAGGGAACGGGGGAGGGGGAGAGGGGGAGAAAAAAAACAACAAACAAACAACTGGAACGGTTTTACTAATTGCAGTAATTTGCAAATGTTAGTTGGTAAATGCATTTCTGGGCAAAACCAATTGAGTCTGTATATTTTACCATATTTGTTTTTTTTTGCATTACATATCACTTGTTACACTGCACGTTATTGAGCCTACTGCAAAGAGTAGAATGAGATCTGGGTATCTGGCAGGCACGAGGAACAGCAGAAATGGAGAGCGGTGTCCCCAAGCACAGCCAAGATGGAGGCTAAAGACCCTGCAGGCGTTTGAGATAAAGACTAGAAACGCAGGGAGTGAGAATGGATTAATTGATCCAGTTCAATGCTTGAGAGGCCCAATATTGTGGTATTTATAATTTATTTTCCATTGAGGTAGGGTTTTAGAGATCAGTAAAAAAGGACATATAGATTATTTGATGTTGTGCTGAGCCTTCCTGTGAAGCTATGTCAGTCTAAAATCCTTTCATGTTTTTTTTATACAAGACCACAGATATATACAGTGCCTATGAAAATATTCACCCCCCCCCCCGGAAGTTTATGTTTTATTGTTTTACAACATTGAATCACAGTGGATTTAATTTGGCTTTTTTGATACTGATAAATAGGAAAGACTCTTTCATGTCAAATGAAATCAAGTATCTACAAATTGGTTTACATTTACAATTATTAAACAAAATAATTTATTACATAATTACTGACCCCCTTCAAGTCAGTATTTAGTAGGTGCACTGTTGGCAGCAATCACAGACTTGAGTATGTGGATAAGTCTCTATCAGCTTTGCTTATCTGGACACTTCAATTTTTCACCCATTCTTTACAAAACTGCTCAAGCTGTTAGATTGCATGGGGTTTGTGAGTGAACAGCCCTTTTCAAGTCCAGCCACAAATTCTGAATTGGATTGAGGTCTGGACTCTGAATTGGCCACTCCAGGACATTACTTTGTTGCTTTAAAGCCATTCCTGTGTAGCTTTGGCTTTACGCTTGGGATCACGGTCTTGCTGGAAAACAAATCTTCTCCCAAATTGCTGTCCTCTTGCAGATTGCATCCTGGATTTCCCTGTATTTTGCTGTATTCATTTTGCCCTTTACGTTCACGACCCTTCCGGGCCTGTTAGAGTGAAGCATCCGCACAGCATGATGCAGCCACCACCATGCTTCACGGTAGGGATGGTGTGTTTATGATGATGTGCGGTATTTGGCTTATGAACTCTAGCCAAAATTTTGTGTGAGTTTTTTCAACAGTGGCTTTCTCTTTGCCACTCTCCCATCTCACCCACTGAAGCTCATAACTCCTCCAGAATTGTCATGAGTCTCTTGGTGGCCTCTTTCACTAGTTCCCTTCTTGCACAGTCACTCAGCTTTTGAGGATGGCCTGCTCTAGGCAGATTTACAGCTGTGCCATATTCTTTTCATTTCTTGATGATTGACTTAACTGTACTCCAAAGGATATTCAGTGACTTGGAAATTTTATTGTATTCATCTCCTGACTTGTGCTTTTCAATAACCTTTCTCTGGAGTTGCTTAGAGCATTCTTTATTTTTCTTCATAGTGCAATTTTTGCCAGGAGACTGACTTCAGATACAAGTGTATTTTTACTACAATCAATTGAAACACCTTGATTGCATACAGTGATTTCTATTTAACTAATTATGCAACTTCTAAAACCAATTGGCTGCACCAATTATGATTTAGTTTGTCATATTAAAGGAGGTACATACATGCAATCAATTATTTTGTGTTTTATATGTCTAATTAATTTAGATCACTTTGTAGAGGCCTGTTTTCAGTTTGGCATGAAAGAGTCTTTTTCTATTGATCAGTGTCAAAAAAAGCCAAATTAAATTCACTGTGATTCAGTGTTGTAAAACAATAAAACATGAAAACTTCCAAGGAGTGTGAATACTCTTTGTAGGCACTGTATGTCTGTACACTATCAAATAAAAAAAACAAAGCAAAGTTTCTCATTCTTTGTCAAATATTTTACACCAGCAAAAACAACTTTATGTACATTTGTTAAGTTTGAAACCATTTTTGAAGTTCTCCTTAAAATTTAATTGTACGATGGAGAATTATCTTCTGAGTCTTGCTATATCACTATACCTCAAATAGCAGTGAATCTTCATAGAACATTTCCATGGGTATTTTTGTATCCCAAAATGCTTAAATTATTCTCAATATCTGAACTGTCATCTAACCTACATTCAAATGTTAGACAGAGCATTTCTGTTCTCAGGGTATAGTCCGTAATCTGCGAATGAAAGGGTTAATGTCTGGAGAGTATTTGGTGGCTCTGGGCTTGTACTCCCTGAAGTTTAGAAGAATCAAGTGTCAAGATCTCTGAGGATCTAACCCGGTCCCAACCTATTGATGCAGTTATAAAGAAGGCAAGACAGTGGCGATACTTTATTAGGAGTTTGAAGAGATTTGGTATGTCAACAAATACACTCAAAAACTTCTATAGATGTACTGTGGAGAGCATTCTGACAGGCTGCATCACTGTCTGGTATGGGGGGTGGGGGGGCTACTGCACATGACAGAGGAAGTTGCAGAGGGTTATAGATTTAGTCGGCTCCATCTTGGGTACTAGTCTACAAAGTACTCAGGACATCTTCAAGGAGCGGTGACCCAGAAAGGCAGCATCCATTATTAAAGACCTCCAGCACCCAGGGCATGCCCTTTTCTCACTATTACCATCAGGTAGGAGGTACAGAAGCCTGAAGGCACACATTCAGCGATTCAGGAACAGCTTCTTCCCCTCTGCCACCTGATTCCTAAATGGACATTAAACCCTCGGACACTACCTTTTTTTAATATGTAGTATTTCTGTCTTTTGCATGATTTTTAATCTATTCAACACATGTATACTGTATAAAGTATACTGAATAAGATTTACTTTTTTTTCTTCTGCTGCTGCTAAGTTAACAAATTTCATGTAACATGCCAGTGATAATAAACTGGATTCTGATTCTGATCTCAGTGAGACCCATTGAATATTGAAAGGCCTAGACTGAAAGGACATAGACAGAATGTTTCCTACAGTGTAGAAGTCTAGGACCAGGGGGCACAGTCTCAGAATAGAAGTACGTCCCTTTAGAACAGAGATGAGGAGAAATTTCTTTAGCCAGAGAGTGGTGATTCTTTGGAATTCATTGCCACAGATGGCTGTGGAGACCAAATCATTGGGTATACTTAAAGCAGAGGTTGATAGGTTCTAGATTAGTAAGGACATGAAAGAGAAGGGGTCAGGAGAAAAAGGTTGAGGAGGAAAATAATTCAGCCGTGATGGAATGGCAGAACAGACTCGATAGACCACCTAATTCTGCTCCTACGTCTTATGGTCTCTTATATCCTAAAGTCCATGCAGTATCTTTGAAATATAATTCAAATAATATTATTCCTCCTAATTGGTACAAATCCTCAACTAACTACATATATTTGAGGAATTGCTATGACAGAATTTGGCAGTTTGAACCAAGTATACAGATTGCTTAATTCTCCAATTTATTTACTGTTACAGCCCTTATCCCAGGCATCTATGAAGGAACTGATCATTCCGGACTTGCAACTGCAATAAAAAAAAACTTGGCTTCTGATGCCAAGTTGGCATCATCTACTATAAGTGCCATTTTAATATAATCATTTATTCTCTTACTGTGATGCCATGTCTCATGAATTCCTCACTAAATCATTTTGTCTGCATTACAGGTATCCAGCACCGTACACTCAGTGGCCACTTTATTAGGTACACCTGCTCATGAATACAAACATCTAATCAGCCAATCATGTGACAGCTACTCAATGCATAAAAGCATACTGACACGGTCGACAAGTTCAGTTAATATTCAGACCAAACATCAGAATGGGGAAGATTTGACCGTAGAATGATTGTTGGTGCCAGACAGCGTGGCTTGAGTATCTCAGAAACTGCTAATCTCCTGGAATTTTCATGCACAACAGTCATTAGAGTTTACAGAGAATGATGCAAAAAACAAAACAAAAAATCCAGTAAGCAGTAGTTCTGTGGGCAAAGATGCTTGTTAATGAGAGAGGTCAGAGGAAAATTTCTAGACTGGTTCAAACTGACTTAAGCGACAGTGACTCAAATAACCACACTTTACTTGCATCATACACCAGGTTGCTCCCTACTAATACCTGATGAGGTAACCATAACCTTTGATTGGGAGCTGATGTCGTCAGGCAGTGCCCAACCTTCATAGAGTGTTTCAACCCTTAACCACTACACTCTCCAGTTGACAGTTCAGCAGTGGTGGCCAGTCACTGCCCATCTGCTCCTGACTTCCAGCTCAACTCCCCTGCTGTTCCATATCCAGCAAGAGGCTCTTTCTGCTTCCTCCCTCATCCTGCGAACTACTCTTTTTCTTACTCTTTTCATCAAGACCCAGCGCAGACAGCAACTTTGTCAGGAACCCCTTACAGCTGAAGTCCACGGGGCATAGCCACGCCTGCCATCCTTTGTTCCTGCACTCCTGGATTAAGGACTGATACTTTAGTGCCTTCCTGTCATGAACCTCCTCGCATCCTTCCTCCCGTGGTACCGTGAGCACCTCCAGGATGATTTTCTTGTCTTCAGTGGATCACAGCCGGTTGAAGTGTGGTTTGCACCACCTCCAGGAACTGCAGCTTCCTCCCCACATCGACCCTCATCTCCCACGATTTGGCAGTTTTAAAGCTGATTGGATTTGGGGCCTCTTTGATATGACTGGCATAGCTCTCTCCTTGATGAAAATGACTGCCTTGCTTGCCTCTCTGCCACCTGGTCTCTTTTAACACTTCTCCCAATCCAGTGTGTCAGCAAGGGACAGGAGGACCTTGTCGTGATGCCACCCATACCATCCTGGCAGTAAGTGTACCAGTGAACGCCACTGACCACAAAGCTTGCATTTAGGGTCCTCTCTCAGCCCCATGTGTGCAGCTGTGATGCTGTAGGAAGAGTGTTGTACATGGACCACAGGAAAGAACTGCGTAAGGGCCCCATAGCTCTGCCCAAATGATCTTACGCTTGGGAAGATCTCATTTCATCCAGGCACCCTGTGACCCCAATTCTACTGCCTTCAATATTCGTTTATCATCCTCACAGTTCTGTACCACTGCCAAGACCACGCTACACCTATCCCTTGCACTTGCACTCCCGTCATTGGAAGTGTGCAGAACTGAGACCTTGCTATCCCAGTCATGGGTTGCCGGTGATGTCTCTCAGCTAGAGGGAGGGAGCTACCTGGTCTATGGCTGAGTTGGCGGCCTGATCTTCTTGTGACTCTTGTCATCGGGGCCCCTCTACACTTTGCCACTTTGAACTGCTCCACTACTGATGACAACGGGAGCTGTAGCTGGCCTGATCTTATGCAGAGCCCCATGGGGATGGACTACAGCAGCAGAAGACCACAAACCTCCTGTACCTAATAAAGTGGCCACTGAGTGAATTCCTAGCAGTTTCTGGCATGTGTTAACCAGAGGTGTCTGCTGAATGCTGCTAATATATGCTGTTTCATTTGAAGCAATTGATTAATTTTAGATTGTTCTTGTTGTGACTGCCTGAAACTGAGCTACATGGAAGCTGTAACTGGGAAATATAAATATCCTCTATTCACACAGCAAACACTGAGGAAAGAGAGTCCAAGTATTGAGGATTGGCAGCGTCCATGGAATGTTCTACCAAAGTGAATTAGTTCCGTCAGCAAGGTATGGGTAAGCAGATACAACTTAATGTAGGAACTGTGATGATGTATCTGCAGCAAGCACCCACAAATAGCTGCCTGATAATGGTTGATTAAATAATTATTATTGCTTGAAAGATAACTTCACTGCTCTTTGATGTTGGAATACAGATTGTAACTATCTATTTGCAGATTGGCCCTCAGTTTGACATTCAAAGTTCAAAGTAAATTTATTAATGTACATATACGTTACCATATACAACCCTGATAATCATTTTCTTGCAGGCATTCACAGTAATCCCACTGGGATCTGCTTTGGGGTAAGGATGATTTGTACAAAAGGGACGGGTTGCACCTTAGCAGGCGGGGGACCAGCATTCTGGCAGGCAGGCTTGCCACTGCTACACGGGTGTGTTTAAACTAAGTAGTGGGGGGGAGGAGATGAACTGGAAATATAAGGATGGAGTTAAAGGGAAAGAGAGAAAAAGAAAAGTTAAGAAAGACAACAGAATTAATGGGACAGAAAGCTCAGGAAGGGATCGGAGAGTATGGCCAAGTGCAATAGGAATCGATGTGAAAGGTGAGGGGAGTAATGGGTTAAAAGTATTACAGTATATATGAATGCACAAAGTATAAGAAATAAAGTGGATGAGCTTGAGGCTCAGTTGGAAATTGGCAAGTATGATGTTGTAGGAATAACAGAGACATGGCTGCAAGAGGACCAGGGCTGGGAAATGAATATTCAAGGGTATACGTCCTATCGAAAGGACAGACAGGTGGGCAGAGGGGGTGGGATGGCTCTGTTGGTGAGGAGTGAAACTCAGTCCCTTGTGAGGCGTGACATAGAATCAGGAGATGTAGAGTCAGTATGGATAGAACTGAGAAATTGTAAGGGCAAAAAGACTCTAATGGGAGTTACCTACAGGCCCCCAAACAGTAGCCTGGATATAGGGTGCAAGTTGAATCAAGAGTTAAGATTGGCATGTCGCAAAGGTAATGCTACAGTTGTTATGGGGGATTTCAACATGCAGGTAGACTGGGAAAATCAGGTTGGTACTGGACCCCAAGAAAGGGAGTTTATGGAGTGCCTCCGAGATAGATTCTAAGAGCAGCTTGTACTAGAGCCTACCAGGGAGAAGGCAATTCTGGATTTAGTGTTGTGTAATCATAGTCATAGTCATACTTTATTGATCCCAGGGGGAAATTGGTTTTCGTTACAGTTGCACCATAAATAATAAATAGTAATAGAAACATAAATAGTTAAATAGTAATATGTAAATTATGCCAGTAAATTATGAAATAAGTCCAGGATCAGCCTATCGGCACAGGATGTCTGACCCTCCAAGGGAGGAGTTGTAAAGTTTGATGGCCACAGGCAGGAATGACTTCCTATGACGCTCTGTGCTGCATCTTGGAGGAATGAGTCTCTGGCTGAATGTACACCTGTGCCCACCCAGTACATTATGTAGTGGATGGGAGACATTGACCAAGATGGCATGCAACTTAGACAGCATCCTCTTTTCAGACACCACCGTCAGAGAGTCCAGTTCCATCCCCACAACATCACTGGCCTTACGAATGAGTTTGTTGATTCTGTTGGTGTCTGCTACCCTCAGCCTGCTGCCCCAGCAAACAACAGCAAATATGATAGCACTAGCCACCACAAACTCCTAGAACATCCTCAGCATCGTCCGGCAGATGTTAAAGGACCTCAGTCTCCTCAGGAAATAGAGATGGCTCTGACCCTTCTTGTAGACAGCCTCAGTGTTCTTTGACCAGTCCAGTTTATTGTCAATTCATATCCCCAGGTATTTGTAATCCTCCACCATGTCCACACTGACCCCCTGGATGGAAACAGAGGTCACTGGTACCTTAGCTCTCCTCCGGGCTACCACCAGCTCCTGAGTCTCTTTCACGTTAAGCTTTAGATAATTCTGATCACACCATGTGACAAAGTTTCCTACCGTAGCCCTGTACTCAACCTCATCTCCCTTGCTGATGCATCCAACTATGGCAGAGTCGTCCAAAAACTTCTGAAGATAACAAGACTCTGTGCAGTAGTTGAAGTCCAAGGTGTAAATGGTGAAGAGAAAGGGAGATAAGACAGTCCTCTGTGGAGCCCCGGTGCTGCTGATCACTCTGCCGGACACCCGGATTTAATAAGGGAACTCGAGGTAAAGGAGCCATTAGGAGCTAGTGACCATAATATGATAAGTTTTAATCTACAATTTGAGAGGGAGAAGGGAAAAACGGGAGTGTCAGTATTACAGTTGAACAAAGGGAACTATGGAGCCATGAGGGAGGAGCTGGCCAAAGTTGACTGGAAAGGTACCCTAGCAGGGATGACAGTGGAACAACAATGGCAGGTATTTCTGGGAATAATACAGAAGGTGCAGGATCAGTTCATTCCAAAGAGGAAGAAAGATTCTAAGGGGAGTAAGGGGTGACCGTGGCTGACAAGGGAAGCCAAGGACAGTATAAAAATAAAAGAGAAGTATAACATAGCAGAGATGAGCGGGAAGCCAGAGGATTGGGAAACTTTTAAAGAGCAACAGAAGATAACTAAAAAGGCAACACAGGGAGAAAATATGAGGTACGAAGGTAAGCTAGCCAAGAATATAGAGGAGGATAGTAAAAGCTTCTTTAGGTATGTGAAGAGGAAAAAATTAGTTAAGACCAAAGTTGGGCCCTTGAAGACAGAAACGGGTGGAATTATTATGGGGAACAAAGAAATGGCAGATGAGTTGAACAGATACTTTGGACCTGTCTTCACTAGGGAAGACACAAACAATCTGCCAGATGTAATAGTGGCCAGAGGACCTAGGGTAATGAAGGAACTGTAGGAAATTCACATTAGGGAGAATATGGTGTTGGGTAGACTGATGGGACTGAAGGCTAATAAATCCCCAGGGCCTGATGGTCTGCATCCCAGGGTACTTAAGGAGGTGGCTCTAGAAATCATGGACGCATTGGTAATCATTTTCCAATGTTCTATAGATTCAGGATCAGTTCCTGCGGATTGGAGGGTAGCTAATGTTATCCCACTTTTTAAGAAAGGAAGGAGAGAGAAAGCACGGAATTATAGACCAGTTAGAATGACATCAGTGGTGGGGAAGATGCTGGAGTCAATTATAAAAGATGAAATAGCGGCACATTTGGATAGCAGTAACAGGATTGGTCCGAGTCAGCATGGATTTACGAAGGGGAAATCATGCTTGACTAATCTTCTGGAATTTTTTGAGGATGTAACTCGGAAAACGGACAAGGAAGAGCCACTGGATGTAGTGTACCTGGACTTTCCGAAAGCCTTTGATAAGGTTCCACATAGGAGATTAGTGGGCAAAATTAGAGCACGTGGTATTGGGGGTAGGGTACTGACATGGATAGAAAATTGGTTGGCAGACAGGAAACAAAGAGTAGGAATTAACGGGTCCCTTTCAGAATGGCAGGCAGTGACTAGTGGGGTACCACAAGGCTCGATGCTGAGACCACAGCTATTTACAATGTACATTAATGATTTAGATGAAGGGATTAAAAGTAACATTAGCAAATTTGCAGATGACACAAAGCTGGGTGCAGTGTGAAATGTGAGGAGGAGGTTATGAGAATGCAGGGTGACTTGGACAGGTTGGGTGAGTGGGCAGATGCAGTTTAATGTGGATAAATGTGATGTTATCCACTTTGGTGGCAAGAACAGGAAGGCAGATTACTATCCGAATGGAGTCAAGTTGGGAAAAGGGGAAGTACAACGAGATCTAGGTGTTCTTGTTCATCAGTCACTGAAAGTAAGCATGCAGGTACAGCAGGCAGTGAAGAAAGCTAATGGCATGTTGGCCTTCATAACAAGGGGATGTAACGCTCAGCTATATTAGCTCGTATTTATCTAGGGGGAACCCTGTCCGCTGCCCACCTTGTGTCCCGGTTACGTTGGGTGCTGTACAACTGCCACCTGATTCAGCTTCAAACATCAATCATCAGCCAGCACACAATGTACATTTTACCAATTACACTTTATAGATATTACTAATTCTATGAGATTAATAGAAGTTCAATACAGAAAAGGAATGGAAAAGGCGCCAGACTTATCAAAGTTCAATTTCTTCGTGCACACGTTGGAGCTCGGGGACCTCTTCAGGACCACTTTGACCCCGTCGACTCACAGCTCGGGACCACCCGGAGTGATCAACCTGAGTTTTCCCCGCACGTCCATCGTCCTCACGGTCTCTCCTCTGACTCCCCGCCAAAACCCCTTCGTTCCCAGCTATATGAGACGGCATATCACCCCAAGAAAGAATAACATGGACACCCATTGGTTCATTTACTCTACTATCTGTTATAACCCAAGCAAAGTGCTAGCTGGAGACTTTCTCGGCATTTAACATAACAAAGAAACCATTTTAATTCACATACGCAGTAACATAAAAGAAGAAACCCCTTACAGGGAATTGAGTATAGGAGCAAAGTGGTTCTTCTGCAGTTGTACAGAGCCCTGGTGAGACCACACCTGGAGTATTGTGTGCAGTTTTGGTCTCCAAATTTGAGGAAGGACAATCTTGCTATTGAGGGAGTGCAGCGTAGGTTCACGAGGTTAATTCCCAGGATGGCAGGACTGTCATATGTTGAAAGATGGGAGCGACTGTGCTTGTATATCTGGAATTTAGAAGGATGAGAGGGGATGTGATTGAAACATATGAGATTATTAAGGGATTGGACACGCTAGAGGCAGGAAACATGTTCCCGATGTTGGGGGGAGTCCAGAACTAGAGGCCACAGTTTAAGAATAAGGGGTAGGCCAATTAGAATGGAGTTGAGGAAGAACTTTTTCACACAGAGAATTGTGGATCTGTGGAATGCTCTGCCTCAGAGGGCAGTGGAGGCCAATTCTCTGGATGCTTTCAAGAAAGAGTTAGATAGAGCTCTTAAAGATAGCGGAGTTAAGAGATATGGGGAGAAGGCAGGAACGGGGTACTGATTGTGGATGATCAGCCATGATCACAGTGAATGGCGGTGCTGGTTCAAAGGGCCGAAGGGCCTACTCCTGCACCTATTGTCTATTAAATACAACAAACACTATAGAATCGATGAAAGACCACACTCAACAGGGTGGATAACAATAACATGCAAAAAAAATCCAATTCTGCAAATAGAGATTTGCTGAGAATGACCACAGGAAAATAAATCTTGGGGTTTCATATGGTGGCATATATGTACTTTGATAATAAAATTTACTTTGAACTTTGAAATACAGAAAGGAGAAAAAAGAAATAATAAGAAATAAATAAGCAATTTATAGCCAGAACATGAGATGAAACATCCTTGAAAGTGAGTTCATTTCAGTGGAAACAATTCAGCGATGAGGTGAAGTTATCTCCTCTGGTTCAAGTGCCTGATGGTTGAGGGGTAATTCAGCAAAGCACCGAAGCACTAGCTAGTGCTTTTCTTGGATTGAGACTGTTGTGACTAACAAAAATTGAGGCACATGGAAGCTGAACTGGGAAATATAAAAGCCTTTATTCACACAGCAAACATTCAAGAGAGAGAAAAGGAATCTCATTCTCCTGACACGCTATTTTTACTTCAACACAAAGACAATAACTGATTAACTGCAGTTTCAGTTATTACCTACTTAAATTCAACATCTGGAATATCAGATACATTTATAGAATTACATATTTACAATGGTAGCACATTCCTAATAGCAGAATCATTTTGAATATTTAATACTGGTGCCTGTTCCAAAAGCCCAAGTACCAATTCCAGACACTCAAAAGTATTCCCCTTTCCAACAGTACTGAGGAATAAATATACAAGTAAACAGATGATTAAGTGACAAAACAGATATGTCCTGAATTGTGCATTAAGTGGCAGGGATATACCTTTAATAATATACCTTTACCAGGAATAGTGTCTTTCCCTAGAGTCAATGGGACAGATTCAGAATGTCCTACACCCAGTGTTGGTTATTCCACAAAGTAGCAGTTAGAAGTCAAACTGTGTACAAATTTTATTTCCTGAAGACAGGTTTTCACTTTAGTCAATCCATAATTATGCTATACATAATATCATAACTCCAGAATGTTCCCTCACAGTTCTAATACAAAACCTACAGAAAACCTTAAGCTGCAGATATGTAGAGAGGTTGTAGTTATAACATGATAGGGTAAAGGGAGATTTTAACTTCCTTAATATTGACTGCCAGCATAGTCTAAAAGGCTGGAGGGAATGGAATTTGCAAAATGTGTCCAAGAAAGTTTACTTGAGCAATATATAGGACCTCCTCCTAGGAATGAGATAGGGTAGAATTGTTGGTTGGTGAGCATTTTGGGCTGTGCCCATAATTTTATTAGTTTTAAAATAGCATGGAGAAGGTTCACAAGTTAGGGTCCTGAACTGGGGAAGAGCAAATTTTGAAGCCATTAGGTGAGATTCCTAACAGGAAAATGAGTGTCTGCCAAGTGGGAGACTTTTAAAAGTATGATATCATGAGTTCAGAGCTCACATGTTCCTATTAGGGTGAAGAGTAAGGCTGCTGGGTCTCAGGATCTCCAGCCTGCATGTTACTTGGGTAAAGGACAAAGCTGGCAAGTTTCAGGAACCCTGGTTGCTGAGATGTTTTGAGTCCCCTCACATAAAAACGAAGATGAAGGTGTACAGTTTGCATATGCAACTGTGAACTAGTGATTAGCTTGATAGAAGAATGGGGTGGGGAGGGGGAGAAGGTTGCTAATGAAACCAGCTGAATATTGAATGCAAACCCGAGGAATTCTACAGATGCTGGAAATTCAAGCAACACACATCAAAGTTGCTGGTGAACGCAGCAAGCCGGGCAGCATCTCTAGGAAGAGGTACAGTCGACGTTTCAGGCCGAGACCCTTAGTCAGTCCTGACGAATGGCCTCGATAGAATGGAAGTGCCAAAGATGCTCCCAACAGTGGGAGAATCTAGGACTAGAGAGTGCAACCTTAGAATAAAAGCACGTCCCTTTAGAACAGAGCGAGTAAGGTTTTCTTTAACCAGAGGGTGGTGAATCTGTGGAATTCATTACCACAGACAGCTGTGGAGGCCAAGTCATTGGGTATACTTAGAGCAAAGGTTGATAGGTTCTTCATTCAAAAGGGTAATGAAAGTTCTGGGGAAGAGGCAGAATAGGACTGAGAAGGAAAATAAATCAGCCATAATCAAATGGCAGAGCAGACTCCCTCGGCTGCATGGCCTAATTCTTGCTCCTATATGCTACGGTCTTATGTGTTATAATCTCTTTTCAACAAAACTCTGCTTACAGTAAGCCCACCTGTCTGACCTATTTGTAAACAGTTGTCAACTATCAGAGATCATGTAGAATTCCCTTGCAGGGCATGATTTAATTTTCTTTTTGGTTGCGCTTCCTGATGGAAACATTATCTGGTCAACTTTAAAAAAGGATTCACTAATCCTGTGCTTCTGACTCTAACTGTTCAATCTCTCTCCTCTGTTTATTCCAGTTTTTAATTGTGAATAGTTGTGGAAATCTGACAAACTTAAATGGCAGTATTATGTCCTGTTCTGTTTGGATCATGTTTGTGAATGTTAAATTTCTATTTTCTTTCACTTTCTAAATTCCAAAGGAAACAAATCTAATGTGTTAGATACAAATACTCTGAATCATTGACTAGCCATAAACAAAGACGACTTTGTTTTATATCTCACTTCCCACTTGCATGGTTTGATAGTCAGCCCTTAGACAAAACACTAGAAATACAAAGGCTGGGAGTTCACTACAAAAGATTTACAACTTCACATTTCAGTTGAATTGGTCCACCTCAAGATCCAAAATTACAGCCAAATGCTTTGCTATTTCAACATTTGTAATAAATTGAAGATAATAGGAAGATCCAAAGCCATTAAACTTAACCTATGTTTGTCTAAGTGAAAGTGAAATTGAAATGTATTTGCAGTCCCAATCTAAAATGACAAACTCAAGATGAAAATGTGTTTAAGATGCACAACATGAGCCCCTCGATTCTAACTACATAGTCTATTTTTAGGTTCTCTTCCTGACATTGTGTTCTGAACATATTGTACATCATTTCAAACACTTGAACAAGAGACCTACACTCAGTGGCCACTTTATTAGTTACCTCCTGTACCTAATAAAGTGGCCACTGAATGTGCATTTGTGGTCTTCTGTTGCTGTAGCCCATCCACCACAAGGTTTAATGTGTTGCATGTTTAGTAATGCTCTTCTGCACACAACTGTTGTAAATCATGGTTATGAATTATTGTCACCTTATCAGCTTGACGCAGTCTGACCAAATAAACATATTTAATATCACAATTAATAATGGTGCTGTGCCAGTCAGATGCCTGGTGAAGTTCTTTTTCTATTTGAGTTCATTGGCTTGTCTATTCACAGAAAGGAAATTGTTTGTGTTAATAAAGCAAAAAAAATCAAATTTCCCATTGTACCATAAATGATACACAAGTAGTGTTTAATAAAAAAAATTACAAGTTACATAGATTCATAATTTATAAAAGTAAAAGCAACACTTAATTGTGACAAATATATTACCACCATGAGTTTCTGCTGCTCAGTGGGCCTAGTGTTCCAACAAACAGCCTTACAATCTTCCATCACGCTTTAAGCAAAACTTAATAGTAGAGTAGATGTGCTGTAGGTAATAACTTAAGACCTTCAGAACATTTTGTCTATTTTTATTTCTGAAGTCAATTTCCAAACAGAATGGAGGAAGTGAGATTAACTGAATTGCTCATTGGAAAAAATTGTCTCAATTTAATGAGTTGAATAGCCTCGCTATTTGGAGTATTGTCTTGCAAAGGTCACAATTCAGTTACAAGTGAGACAGCCAGAAGTTATTCTCATTTGATTTCAAGCAGTCTGTTATAAAGTAGAAGGCATAAATAGGATTTAAAAAAAATAAAAGTCAAACTACTTTAGGAACTTTTAAAATAGAATTATATTCAGCCACAATGTACTTTTTAATTAAAAAACTTTATAATCAACGGTAAATTGAGAAATGCTGGGGGTGCTAAACATTTCAAAGTAGTGAATGTACATTAATAAGGAACATCAATTACAATGGCTGTTGCTTTAGAGACATTGGTTCTCGATGTTGCTGCTGGGGTAGAAGTGACAAGTTTAAACAAAAAAAAAGTCATATTAGATGCCAATTAATACTTGTGGAACATACCTTAAATGCAGCAATGTTTTTACAAAAGGGAAAAAAATCACGTAAATTTGAAGAGATTACATTAAACAGTTGATTTTTTTCATGTTCACATTCAAGATAAAGTTGGGGGGTGGGGTAAGGTCCATGCTCTTGGACCATTATCAATAAATATTTGGTAAGAGTTATTCAAAATTCAAAAGTGGGATGAATCAAGTCCTCTGGAGTCACAGCAACTAGGTTAAAAACCTATGGGGGGGTGCAGGGGGAGGGGAGACGAGAAGAGGAGAGAAAGGAGCGATAGAGTCAAGAGTCAGTACAATTAATTTGGGATGAAGCAATTTGATCCAAATGGATTTCTTCTGATACCAATTTGGCAAGCTAGATTACAGGACAGTAGAGTTGTGTATACAACATGTTCCTCTTTCCTGCCTTCATGCATTATGCCACACCCAGAATATAAAAATGTTTGTTTCACTTTACCATAAATGGTGTTCTTATTGAAGTAGATTTTTTTTTTAAAAAAGGTTTTGTTATTGATAGTACAGCAAATTTTCTGTGAGAAAGCAATAAAGATCTACATTTACAAAGTTACAACCACAGTCACAAATAATTATAGACAACTTTACAAAACAAGTCACTCATAATTGAAATGTGGATTTGTACGTCACAACTGTTGCTGATCTGGTGTCACTTTCTTTTAATGGAAAATTAGATAATTGCTTCAAAAATATTAAGTGATGTAATAGGTAGGAGGATAATGGCATGAGATTAACTGACAGTTAAACTGAGAGATAAACTAGAGAGATGTGCTGTAATAATTTATAATCTGCAACCAGAAAATTTCTTAAGCAACTATGAAAAAATTCCACTGATTTCTTGAAAAGCATTTGTCAAATTCACTTCTGTGCATGGTTGCCATTAATTACTCCATTTGTGCAAATACTTTTATACTTGACCTCCAAAGTTTGTAACAAAGCACTTAAAGATTTTCATGCATCACTAGTTCATTTACTGCTACAGTTACTAGGAATATTAAAGGCAAAACATAGGTATACATTAAAGGGCAATCTAAGCATACAAGAAAAAGGAATTGATGCCAACAGGGTTGGACAAAGGTATGGCCACAGGCAGCACAGAAATTCCATGGACTATGGATTAAATACTCCATTTCTGCGCTGCACTTTGTAATCTATAAATACTTTTCATTAATTTATATTGTTATATTGTAAAAGAGTATATGGACAATGCCCCATTAGATATTACTTCAAAATAGGAGTTACCTGGAAAAATCTATACAGGGATTAATGTGTCTGCTTTGGACACCACTTTGTAATATAGCACAACAATAAAATTTAAAAATTGAGACCAAACAGAAGTAGGTAAAAATCAACTGTCAACTCAAGTTTCTTTGTATTTCACTACACAGTATGCTGCCAGTTAACAAATTGCCAATTTTCACTAAAAAGGACAAACAAGTTACTAGTATCGAAACAGGGGAAATTAATAAGACCAAAAGCGGAAGGCCTATTTGTGCAGTTGTGATGTGCAGTTTACCACCTGTACCATTAGTTCTTCTCTAGCAGCTGTTCCCATCTACTTAGGTTCTCAATTAATTCTTTGGAGTAAGTTCTATTTAATTCTGAGGGAATTTTCTTGGAGTCAAACTACAATCTATATAGGCACATACTATAGACAACAAGAAAATACGATAAAGAATATTGTATATACAAAACATCTAATTACGTAAAATGAGGATTTTTTTTAAAGCACAAAGGTTTTTGCAGGGAAAAATTCAGAAACCTCAATAACTTAAACAGTCACTACTCCATGTTTCCCATAGCAATAAGGAATGCCCAAAACCGGATAGATCTGAAATACTTTAAAAATCCTTTCCATTAGTATTCACTAATGTAGCCCCCCAAATTCTATTTTAAAGACACTATAATCTATCATATCATTAAGCTTAGAATGATTAAAACCAGGATTGTATTTGTTAAACAATAAAACCATAGATGACCAAGTGCCAGTACCACAAACTATCACTTCACTGTAAAAGATGAACTACTTAAAATAAAGGCTATGACAAAAGCTGTGACAACAGCAAGTACTTACTACAGGATATTAAAAATTTAAACATTTCAGCTTCTAAAAAAATGTGAATACCCTACATCACATCTTCCTCCATTTTTAGGTTTTAGCAGTATTTGGATAGCTTTTTTGAAGGCTAGAGATAAATACCAAATTATTTTTGTTTAAAACCTCCCTTTTAACTGAATGAGCATTTTCTAAACATCTGTCTGGGGAACCTCCTTGAGCAGCCTTTTTCTAGAGAAAGTGTTACAATTAAAAGTCTATTAGTCCACAGTAAAACTAAATGAATTAAGAGCCTCCAAGAGAATGCCACTGTGTGCAAATGGAACAAAAAACATTTTTAAAATTAAAGTCAAACATGGAAGAAGGCTGTTTGGCCAAACAAGTCCATGTCAACCATCAAGTACCCTTTTGTACTGACCCCATTACACCCTCCCTTCATTTCAATCAACTATCCACTCTTCCACATATGAGAGAGAATTTACAGTGGTTAATTAATCAGCTGACATCCACCATCAGAACTTGGAAGAAATCAGAACATACAGATGAAAAATACATGGCCACAGGGTTGTTGTTTTCCTTTTCCATGCATTGGGCAGCAACCTTGATGTTTCTTTAGCACTTTATTTTGAAAAGTGTATAAAAGACAGAGTTGCTAGCTCACCATTCAACCCAACATGGATGCCACTACGCCACGGGCCAGCTAAAGGGTGACCTTATAAAATGCACAAAAGTGCTCCAGAGGAAAGTGTAAAAACTGATGCCACAGTTTAACATTTAATGGCAACATGGTGGTGTAGCTAAATTTTCTTCAACCAATATTCAATTTAGGGAATGGTGAAAAATCTAAAGGAAAAAAAGGGAAGTCCATAAAGATGCAATATTTTCATCTTTTACAGTAATGTATGATTACATCAAAAAGAAAGTACTTCAAGAACATGTCACTTTCTTTTAAATGATTCTTCCTTTTTTATATATAAACAAAAAGCAGGTCAAGTTTAAAATGTATACAAGAATGCTTAAAATACTTTGGTTATATACTAGCAATACTTTGAAAACATTACATTCAGGATATTAAATCTTAGCTACAAAAAACATCTTACTTCACATGACTATTTCCAGTAGTTTAATGGCAATATATGCTACAATAGGAAAATAGCAATCTGTGGTTAAGATGTTCACACATGACCCTTGTTCATTTTTACATTCCCATCTGTATTTCAGCATAGTTATAGAAATTGTCCACATCTTGGGAAGCTGAAGATTTGTTTTCAGAAACAAACACCTGTTATGAGAAAAAACAAAAGCAAACGATTGGAAATGACATCCGTGAGGCATGCAATAACAATCAAATATCAGCTGCTTTCAACAGGATAATACCTTCTTTTAATTTAAATGACAATGAGCTGCATCCCCAACAAGGTCATGGCTCAGACTTAGTTTTTTTTTTAGGTTCACACGGATGGTTTTGGGATAGAGAAGGAAGTTAGAGGTCAGGTTAGGGTTTGGAGACAGGGATGTGGGAAGTTAGAGGTCAGGCCAGAGTCTAGGCCCCTGCCCCGCATATGAAGGCCAACGTCATGATGTGTGATGAAGGACACCTATGGTCAGATGTCAGGTCAGCATGTGCTGTGGACAATAACCAAATAGGATGAAGATCTGTTCTGGGACCCTTGGGTTTTTGTTGTTTTATGAATAACTTAGATGAGAAAGTGGAAGGGTGGGTTAGTAAGTGACTAGTGGTGATCTTTGCTGAACACCACTAGTCACAGATCTCCAGGCAGAATACGCTGCTACTACCACCCATTGCCACCTGTGGCATTGAAAGTGGTATAGAAGGTTGGCATAGGTTACAATGGAACATAGATTAGGATGCAGAGCTGAACTGAGAAGTGGCAGACGAAGTTCAATAAAGTGTGAAGTGATACACTTTGGAAGATCAAATCTGAAGGTTAAACCTTAGTCATGTGGAGAAACAGAGCAATCTTAGAGTCCAAGTTCATAGATCCTTCAAAGTTGTCACACAAGTTGATAGGATGGTTAAGAATATGTATGGCGTCTTAGCCTTCATTAGTCTCATATTGAGTTCAAAAGCCTCAAGGTAATGTTGCAGCTTTATAGGACTCTGATTAGACCATACTTGTAATATTGTGTTCAGTTCTGTTTGCCTCATTGTAGGAAGCATGTGAAATTTTAGAATAGGTGTAGAGGAGATTTACGAGGATGCTGACTGGATTAGAGAACATGTCTTATGAGGATTGAGTGAGCTAGAGCTTTCACTTTGGAGCCACGGAGGATGAAGCAACTTCTTGTTTGAGTAGTACGAGTTTGAGAAGCATAGATAGAATCTCTATCCATGTCAGACAGCTCCTTTTTCCCCACAGCAACAATGGCCAAATCCAGAGGACCTTAAAATCCATTTAAGGGTGAATGGAGGAAAGTCTAAGGGAGATGTCAGATGTAGAATTATTTATATACACAAATTTATGGAATAGTCTAACCCATGATGGGAAAAAAGTCATTACAATATACTGTTCAAAAATAATAATTTTACCTTGGAAGCAGTGAACACAGAACTGACTACGTTCTGGCAGGCATCCACTACACCATCACCATTGAATTCTAACGCCACCACAGGGCCTGAACCAAAACAAATATCAAAAGAGTTTCATTGCTGAAAATATAAAATATCAATACAAATATTGATATCCCATGGGTACTGAACATTGTCAGTAATTAAGTGATTATGAATCAGATTTTACTTTCAGATTAAAACATATTTAAAAGTTCCTCAGATTTTATCATGGAAGTGATGTCAACCTGCAAAGATTGCTGTCATTGCACTGAAAATGACAGTAATGAAAAACCAAATAGTGAATTCATTTACAGACACCAGTGAAGAAAAGAAATACAAACAGAAAATTCACTTGGATCCTACAGCATTAGACTGAAGAATATTTCTAATGGGAATAGTCTGGGCAATACTGCTGCTAATCCAAGAAAAAAGGCAGAAATGTTGAATTAACTTGCTTCAGGATTTTCCAAGGAGACAGAACAGGTGGTCATGACATCAAATAATGAGATATGTAACAGATTAAATGCATTTTTTAAAAATCAGCAAGTACATAATTAAATGGGCTCAGACTTGCAGCATAAAAATCCCTGAGCTGATATACTGCATCCACACATTTTGAAGGAATTACCAAAAAGATACAAGGATTTTGATAAACATTATTAATTCAGGTGAGTGTAGTCAGATTGCTAACAATATTAATTCAAGTGAGTGTAGGCTTGCTAACAATACAGTTTTAAAAGAAAGGATCCAGAGAATCTACGAGAATCTCTGATAACCGCTCAACATCCAATGTATGAAAAGTAATGGGATATGTCAGAAGACAAATATGAAGATGTAGACCAAGGAGCAGAATATTGTAGAGAAGTGTAATAATGAATAGTCAGCCTATTAATGAAATTTGGAAAGTTAGATGAAACAGCAGTCAATGTAATTCATTTGGATTTGTAAAAGGTCACTTTTAAAGTAACACCACATTAGACTAAATGAAAAGGTGTTCAACAACAACAGCAGAATTTGTTACTAGTTTTGACAAGGAGCACGTTTCTATACCATGTAACTCAATTTACAGGAATTCCTCATTAATCACTTACAATAAAAACTGACTTCACATCATTGATTTAAAATTTCTGAATGAATTGAAACTGCCTCAAAATTCAGTGCTCACTTTATTTTTTTATTCTCAATTACATTCTTAGCAATTTGTTTTCATTTCAAGAGTGAGGTAAATAGCTTTTAAAATCTGCATTTTATAAATACATGAAAACAATGTAGTTATGTAGCAGCTTTCTCCACTACAATTACATTGATCATTTTCATTCAAAAGAAAGTCAACTAATGTCTCACTTTGTCTTTTTTTGGCAATCTTAGCTAAAGTGAGCAGTTTGCCAATTATCTAATTAATCATCTTCATCAAGAGAAGATGGCCACAATCATCATGAGGAAAGAGTGGAGATGGATTGAGCACGTGATAAAAAGAGGCCAACTCAATCATCAAAATAGCACTTTGAACCCCTGAAGGGCGGAGGAAATATGATAGACCGAAGACAACTTGGCATTGTACCATAGAGGCAGATTGGGGCACAATAGAGAAGATGGCCATGGACAGACAGATGGAGGACCTTTATTGCTGCCCTAATGCCAGAAGTAATCATTTGAACACAATAACAAATCTTGTACTGCTTTAATCACTTTTGAACATTTTAAATAATCTTCCATCCACAAGTTAACTCTGCAATCCAAAATGGTGCTCATTTCCATTTTCTTGCTTGAGCAAAACTGCTGCCTAGCTTCAAGCTAAATAGTCTATAATTAACATTTTTCAATGGAACACTGTCCCTTTCAAAATGAATACTTAGTTGGTCATAATGACGTTCTAAGATTTTTACTGATCATGCATGCTGACACAGCAGCTTTGTAAAGCAACTGCAATAGAAGGTTGAAAAGATTTTATGGTGTTGATTGTTATAAAAGGTTGCACTGACATCCAACAGTATAAAAAGTAAACCATTGGTTTGTGGTTTAGTGAGGTGTGGAGCACAACAATGATGGCTGCAGGGTGCTAAATGGCTTGCAAATTCAGAAATAAAATCACAATAAATTGTGATTAAGGTAATGAATAACTTTACCTTGCTGAAGCAATGGAATAAAGTCTGCTGCTTTGTCTTTGAATACCCTGTTGGCATCATCTGGTCTCATAGAAATTTCCTTTGTTTGAACAAGAGCAAAATCTTTTGTAGCCATCTTTTGAAAAGAAAAGCAAAGCAAGTTAATTTTTCTGCTAAAATTATTTAATAGCAAAATTGGAAACATTTTATTTGTATCAAGCAGAAAATGCAAAATTTTCAGAATGGGTTAAACCTGCAGTGGTAGATTAGATAGATTTAGATGACCTTTTTCACACATCAAAACATGCAGTGAAATGTGGTGGTGTTTGCATCAAATCAAATCAGCAAGGATTGTGCTGAGCAGCCTGGAAGTGTCGCCATGCTTCTGACACAAACATAGCATGCCCACAACTCACTATCCCTAATTGTACCGTGTCCGGGCGGGGGAAGCACTCAGAGGAAACTGATGTAGTCATGGGGAGAATGCAGGAACTCCCCACAGACAGCAAGAATTGAAACATGATCTTACAAATCGTTCTGCAAGGGCTTGCGCTAACCACTACGCTATCGTGCTGCCCAGTATTCTGATTAAGGCAAATATTACTGCTAACACAAAAACATTTTTTTCTAAAATAAAGAAAGATACTGGTATTTAGATGAATTACTGTTCTTCTGGAACCCTATGCAGTTATTTATTAAAATCTGGAATGCACTGCCCAAAAAATATCTTTGTAGTAATAATAAAAAAGTATATTTGAACAGACAATGTAAGTGGAGAAGTCTCTATCACAGAGATGGAATAGGGAAACAGAACTAATTGGTAGATACTTCAAACATGCAACACAAATGGAATTTATTGTGCTGTATAATTCTAAGATGTCTACGATGCTTAACGGCATGTTAACAGTCTGCAGCTTAATTCAACCCATTTGCTATTAGTTGTCCTAAAAAGACCGGATGCAGCATCCTTTTACGCAAATCAATATCAATGTACTGAAGTCAAGAGACTAGAGGTGTTGGATTCACAGGAACTGAATTTTATGACCTTTGCCATCAACATTTAAGCTGACCTCAAATTCACCCAGATAATTTCTAACTCTCTTCTTCCTTTTTTTGATCTGTGTATCCATATCAGAAGGCAGTCCACTGATTTCCATTATAAAGCCACAGACTCCCACGTATACTGTGAAACATCATTACAAGTAGAGCACTGAATTAGATTGCATCAGGAAGGAAGACTCCACATTCGTCACAATGAGATGACAGAATTTCATAAAAATACTGGTTTAATTACCTACCTGCTTATACATTTGTCACCATCTCTGCAGGAAACTCATTAATAACATATTATCACAAAATTCTGCAATGGCAATTCTACTGATTTTTTACTCTTCTGAAAAAGTCGCATTACTGTATAATATTAGTGGAAATTACTTAAATTAGCCATTCAAAATTGAGCATAACTTTTGCCACTTATCTGAGATTTCCAGAATTAAAATGTAACCTCAGTGTTACACTAGTAAAGTTTAATATTTTAGTTCTCATTTTTTGATTGCTAGAAAGTTTATACATGATAGAGTTTACCATATGTAGTATTTCCTTCCCAATGCCATACACTGGACTATGAACATTAAACTAATGAACACCCTGAGACTCATCACTAGGAGAGCAAGCAAGCTGTTTATTGTGCCGCACACATGAATATCAAATTATATTTTATTGACTTACTTGTGGTAATAATTTGTTTTATGTACTGTGTGTGATATATCTTTTGGTGCACCATGGTCCAGAGGAATATTGTTTCATTTGATTGTATACATGTACAGTCAGATCATAAATTGGGCTGGTAGTTTAACAAGTAAAAATTACAGTGTCAAGTTTTCATGGGTCTTTTGCAAACATCTACCGTTTTTACACCATCTAAATCCCTTTGAAAGAACTGTAGCAAGAAGCTCAACATTGACATTGACTTACTGAATCTGACAGCAGAGCAATTAATAAGGAGACATTACATCAGGCTTCAATGTACTTCTCATACCAACTGCCTCAATGTTAATAACCACAATAAAACATGTTTTACCTTCTCACATCTATGGTAGCTCTCAATATGGATAGATATTCTGCTCAATGCACCACTTAATTCTTTTCTTAAAGACTCCATTAATGATTTGCTTTCATAATTGACAGTCAAATATAATATATACACACAATTTTTTTTATTCCTTTATGCAAGCCAGTATGCATTTTTGCAAATGAGCCAACTTCAGGTTACTCTCAGATCACTTCAATTTTGTCCTATAACTTAGGCTACGTCCACACTACGCCGGTTTCGAGTAAAAACGATAGGCGTCCACACCAAGCGTTTTTCAAAATATCTCCGTCCACATTAGAACAGATATTTGGGCGAATTTCCTCCTACTGGGCATGCGCGGGACACACAGAAAACAGGCGAAGAGGAAATGGTATACTTGGTGTGTGTTTGTTCAGTTACAGCGTAGAAAAACTTAAAAGGAATTGCTCTTGGCTCTTGCGCAGGAGGACTTAAAACTGAAAAAAGAACAAATACTGGAGCGTATGGAGGCAACCGACAGGGAGTTCACGGACAGTATGACCTGGCTGATGACGAACATTGAAAAACTGACTAATTCTGTTGCATTAATAAAGCACCTTGTTAAATGTATAAAACATGTCTGCATCAGTGTTATCCTGTATTTCCATACAATGCTACATTAGGCTGTTACACATTTATTGTCAGAGAAGTACTTGCATAAATAGGTAAACCACCTTCATACAAGTAAGGACAGAAAACAGGGCAAAGTGAGTATACTTATTTATTTAGTAAGCTATGGGTCAAAGTATTTGGTAAGTACATTTCTAACTCTTCTGGCTTCAGTCTCATTGCCGTCTGCTCTGAAATTGTTAGGTTATGTGGGGGTTGCGTTTAAGAAAACAATGAAATGCCACGCTGCGGCCATCTGTTCTGGCACGTCGTGACAGCGTTTTTAAATAGTCAAAAAAGCTCACTTTACAATTTAACTCTCACGCCATTCACACCGACTGCGCGTTATAACAGCCGTCCGGCAGGGCTTGCGCAGTACCAAGCAGAAGCAGAAAAAGTATTGTTGTTGTGGTGCTGTCATGACAGCATTTTTAAATCTCTCCATTTACCCCGTATACACTACAACGGATATTAGGCATTTTCAGATTTATTCACTCTGGAGACCGTTTCTGAAAATCTCCGTTTTTGGGGGATGAAAACGCCACTTTAGTGTGGACGGAGCGTCAAAATGAAGAGAAAAAGCTTAGTTTTCAAAATTATGCGGCGTAATGTGGACATAGCCTTACTCTGTGGAAGGACACAAAAGTATTTCATTCACTTCTTATGTACGGCTACAATTCAATTTTAGGCACCTCCTTTGTGATAAAAATAAACAAGAACACTGAACACAAACACAAGATTTTCTCACCTCATCAATTAATTTCCTGGCATTGGCTGTGGTGTAGTCTCCAGCAAAAAACACAACCAAGCATGACTCTTCACTGCTCTTTTGCCTCTGGCCTCGTGTGACTGGAACAATGCTTCTGTTCAACTCAGTAGAGATCCGAACTGCTTTCAGCTCCTCTGAATCAGGAAGGGGAACATAATCATGTGGTACTGTACCTTCAGCTAACAATGTCCAATTGTTCTCATCAGAAGCTGGGGTGAAGTCATGAATGTTGCTCCAGTTGTTGTTGAAGATGCTCAAGCCCGCATCTTTGAATTGGTAACCTAGTTCAGGATAGTAATATTGAAAACAACCAAACTTCATGCCCGTAGATGATTCAATGATGGGCTGTGTTGCACAACAGAGGAAGACGTCCATTTTTCTGCAATCCCGTGTACGAAATTGCTGACAAGCCACGACACATTTGCAGTCTACACATTTGCGGAAAAACACACTACCCTTAGTAGGTCCCAGGAATATCCTGCAGTTGGTGCAGTCGTCAATGGTGATAGTGGCAGAGTGGTCAAATATATATATGTTGCAGTTTTCACATTCTTCAATGACAAACTGCTCACCAGCAACTTTACCAGGCAACCGTCCCAGTGTCTGATCCTTTAAACCAACCAGCATATAATCCTTAACATCAATCTGTTGGAACAAAACAACAAATTTTAAACAGATAGGAAAATAATCTGATCAAATATACACACTAGTCTAGGAACTGTTTGATCTTATAACGCAGCTTGATGTTTTTTGTAATATAAAGAAAAATCTTGTGCTTCACCTTTGTTAAACAAAAGAAGGCTGCTAGTGAAGGAAGACATTTAGCCTGGACCTGTCGTCTGCCTGCAGGATCTCAACCATATCATGGAAAAGGCCAGCATAATTTATAGTTATCATCACGTGCCATGTCGTATGGCATGAGTCATCATGGCTTCATGACCACTATTGTTCTTGACAAATTTTTTCCTACAGAAATGGTTTTCCATTGCCTTCTTCTGGACAGTTTCTTTACAAGATAGGTGACCCCAGCCATTATCAATACTCTTCAGTTTCTCTGCCTGGTGTCAGTGGTGACATAACCAGGACTCCTGATATGCACCAGTTGATCACGTGACCATCCACCACCCACTAGCCTGGCTTCACGGGACCCTGATCAGGGAAGCTAAGCAGGTGCCACACCTTGCCTAAAGGTGACCTGCAGGCTAGTGGAGGGAAAGAGCACCTTACACCTCCTTTGGTAGGGACGCATCTCCATCCCACCACCCATAAACAGACTACACCTGTCAAAAAGCAGTGTGAGCATTACCATGTACACTCAGTGGCCACTTTATTAGGTACATGAGTGGAACTCAGTGTGGTCCTCTGCTGTAGCCCATCCACTTCAAGGTTAGATGGGCTATGTGTTCAGAGATGCTCTTCTGCACATGACTGTTATAATGCATGGTTATTGCAGTTACCATTACTTTCCTGACAGTTTGAACCAGAGCGCCTGGCACCTACTTTGGTAAAGACGCATCTCCACCCTGCCACCCAATTCATAATAGTAATGCATAAAATGAATCAGTCTCTAAATATGATTAAAGTACCCCTGATTTAGACAAAAAACCTTAAATGTTTTAAATTAAATCAAAATTACAGGGAATGATCTCAAATCAGAAATGGCTACACTCAGCTTGTGAAAGAAAAGCAACCAAGGGGAATGAAGAGCAGCTATCCAATGACCCAAATTCAATGCAGACTCACCATCTGCTCAAAGGAAATGAGATTAGAGGAAAACAGATTAAGAAGGTGAAAACTGATCAGGAAGATGTTCAATTCAGATTAATCAATCAACAAATTAATCTCAGCCAGGCAGTAGCTACTAAGCACAAAAGGTAGGAGGAGTGGAAGGGGCAAGGAACCCAGCTTACGAAAGTCTTTGCAGTCCAGTGATATGATTGAATGTGTTGATGGTGGACATAGATAAGCTCATTCTGAAAACTTTATAAAGCAAACTTTTGGTGGGGAGAGAAGTCAAACTTGTGGTTCAGTTAATCCAAGGGCTGCTTTTATTGAAATATGCTCATATACATCATTGTAATAATATTTCACTGATATTATTAGGCAGTACAATTAAAACAGCAAGTCATGATTATGGATCAATCTGCAGAATTCAGACCGTAAAAAAAAATTGCTATTTGAATATCAACTTGGTTCAGTTAAATCACAATATGATTTTCTAAAAAACATGGTACAGAAATGATGTGTGCTTGCATCTATTCAGTAATAAGGAGAAGCTGTTCTCTTGGAGACATTGCCCGCTGAGATAGGTGTCAAGCAGAAGCCACAATGATTTTTTCAAGCAGCTGAAAGATTCCACAGCAATGTTCAGAAAACATTCTTCTTGTTACCCCAACATTACAGAGGGAGATCACTTAGCCCATCAAGTCTCTTTACAGCAATTTAATCTACTCTACTCTTTCCCCATTTTAATGAGATTAGCTCTGATACTCATCCCTCTTGAAAATCACAACTGAAAAAATATATTCACCACACTGCCGACCTCTGCATAACATTTCACAACTATCACAGCGACACAAGAAATTCTCGCCACTGTCTGTAAGGAGTTTGTTCTTTCTTGCCACGTCTACACAGGTTTCTTCCCACATCCCAAAGACACAAATGTTGGGGGGTTAATTGATCACATGGGTGTAATTGGGTGGCATGGGCTAGTTGGGCAGGAAGGGCCCATTACTGTGTTGCAATAAACAATTTAAAAATCCTGCATGTTACTTGTGGCTCTTTCGCCAATCAAATCCGCCTTAATTAGTCTTTGGTTCCTTGGCTTAAACCCATCAGATTATCATAAAATTATCAGTCTACTCCAGGAACAACCCTATTTCAGTCTAACCTTATTACAGAAACTATTCATCACTGGAGTCTTTCTGGTAAACCTTATGCATCTTCTCAGATATCCACATCCTTCTGCAGGGTGTAGTGTGATGACCAAGTTTGTAAAACTATCAGAGATGACCCCAACAGATGCCATGCGAGGCAACACTTCACCTGAGAGTCTGTTGGGGTCATCTACTGTTTCCAGTACTCCCAGTGTGGCTTCCTGTATATCAGAGAGACCCAGTGTAGATTGGGAGACCGCTTTGCTGAGCACCTACACTCAGACCCCAGAAAAAGCAGAATCTCCTAGTGACCATCCGTCTCAATTCTACTTCCCATTCGATATGTCACTCTTGGCCTGCTCTAGTGCCGCGATTGGAGGAGCAACACCTTTAATTCTGTCTGGATAGCCTCCAACCTAATGGCATGAACATAGATTCCTCTAGCTTCCGGTAACACCCCCACCCCCTTCACTATTCCTGTTTCCCTCTCTCATGTTATCTCCTTGCCTCCCCATCACCTCCCACTGGTGCTCCTCCCCTTCCCTTTCTTCCATGGTCTTCTACCCTCTATCAGATTCCCCTTTTCCAGCCCTTTATCTCTTTCACCAATCAACTTCCTAGCTCTTCATTTCACCCCTCCCCATCTCCCAGTTTTATCCATCACCTACTACCTTGCACTTCTTCCTCCCCTCACCGCCTTCTTACTGTCCTCACCACCTTCTTACTCTGACCTCATCTTTTCTCCCCAATCCTGATGAAAGGTCTCAGCTCAAAACATCAACTCTGTATTCTTTACCATAGATGCTACCTGGCCTGCTGAATTTCTCCAGCATTTTGTGTGTGTTGCATGGATTTCCAGCATCTGCTGATTTTCACATTGTGTTAGTTGCTATGCCACTTTCTGCCAGTATGAAAAATACACAAGTTTGTTACAAAGTACAAATTTTACAAAAAGTATTATTTAGAAAAAAGTGGTTTCGACCGAAGGGGTTCGGCCCAAAACATTGACTATACTCTTTTCCTAGATACTGCCTGGCCTGCTGAGTTCCTCCAGCATTTAGTGTGTTGCAGTGGTTTCCAACCACCAGTCTATAACATTAAGTACTGGCTTGCAAATACACACATTGTGAAGATTCCTGCACTAATTCCCTCCCCCAACTCTTTGGATAGCATTGTAAAATCTGTGTAAATATCTCTATGCCTAACATGCAATCCAGGAAATCCTTGGAACAAAACAATTTTTCATCATTAGGTACTGCTTCACAAGTAGCTCGGTGTGGAAGGGTTGTGATTTAGAACATAGAATAGTACAGCACAGTACAGGCCCTTCGGCCCACAATGTTGTGCCGACCCTCAAACCCTGCCTCCCATATAACCCCCCACCTTAAATTCCTCCATATACGTGTCTAGTAGTCTCTTAAATTTCACTAGTGTATCTGCCTCCACCACTGACTCAGGCAGTGCATTCCACACACCAACCACTCTGAGTAAAAAACCTTCCTCTAATATCCCCCTTGAACTTCCCACCCCTTACCTTAAAGCCATTGTATTGAGCAGTGGTGCCCCAGGTAAGAGGTGCTGGCTGTCCACTCTAACTATTCCTCTTAATATCTTGTACACCTCTATCATGTCTCCTCTTACCCTCCTTCTCTCCAAAGAGTAAAGCCCTAGCTCCCTTAATCTCTGATCATAATGCATACTCTCTAAACCAGGCAGCATCCTGGTAAATCTCCTCTGTACCCTTTCCAGTGCTTCCACATCCTTTCTATAGCCAAGCAATTCACTAGGGGCTTATTAAATAAGCAAAACGTACAAGTCCTACAACAAGAATGAATAGGTATGGTGTTTACTGATTGTACTACAATGCACACTCATTTAAAAAGGTTTAAAAAAAAAACATACAAAATCATGCTTTAAACTGAGTGGCCAAATTACATTGCGTATTAAAAATAAATGTTACGGATGTTCAATTGGTTGCCTTAATTAGGGAAGTGTGCAGGAAACCATGTTGCAAGAACAATCCTGTTGTGTCTTATACCCAAATAGGAACGGTGACAATTTTTACCGTTGAACACAGGAAACAAACGCCAGAAACTGATCCTGCCATCACCACGCTTACACAGTACCTTGTCCACAGCAGCTGTTGAAATACAGCAGATTCCTCAAACAATGAAACATCCTAGTTTACTCTTTTCCTCACGTATAGATAAACCAAAATAGCTTTAAAACACCTTACTCTTCAAATTTAAAAACCGATACTTAAGAATTATTTGTCCTCCCAGTTGTATTGTAAGCAATGACCAAAAATACATGATTAATAATAAAACTATTGTCCAGTACCATGGGATCCATCTGTCCAGTTTTATTCCAGGTTTAATAATCTTAACCTCAAATCATGTATTTTTATTTGCTTATTTATTTAGAGATGGGGGGAGGCGGGGAGAAGAGAAAAACAGTCTCCATCAGCCCAGTGAGCCTCACCACCCTGCAAGCCACCTATCTAACCCCAGCCTAATGACAGGACAAGTTACGATGACCAAATAACCTACTAACAGATACATCTTTGGAATGTGGGAGCCACCTGGAGGGAATCACGAATTCACAGGGAGGATATACAGAACTCCAAACTCCGACACCCCAACCATTATGCTACTGTGGCGCCCCATGGAAATGTGTACTCTCAAAGGGTTTAATCAAAAATTAATAAATTTTGTTTCTGCATTTTTGTCTACATTTTTACTGGCAAAAATAAAACAACTGATTCTGGGGAATGTTCCCCACTATTTGCACCGTTGTGCCGTTGGTGTAAAAATCATTAATTTTACATTTTTAAAATGCTTATGAGCCGTATTGCACATTTAGTGACAATATCCCATACAAAATTACACTAAATTTTGGAAAATGACATGCTTGCTTTCTTTGATTGCAGTAAGCAATATTCCTCGAGTTTTAATTATTTGTTCAGGCTTGTGTTTAATTTGTACCTACAGGCAGATTCCAGTGAGCCTTTACACACAAGATCAAGTGGAAATCATGAGTGCACAGAACATAGATTGCACCATCAAGGCCGGTAGTGGACGTAGATCAAAAAGGGTGTGGTGTAGGGGCAGTGAGATTAGTTGCATACAGCTGATTGGGACTCAACAGGCCAATATGATCTTCCATGCTCTAACCATTTTAGGATAATCGGTACCAATGAAATACATCCTAAATGTGAGTGAACTGGTTTGCAATAATCAGTGTATTTTAAATTAAACTGCAAATAAAATAGCAAATTCATTTACTTTAATCTGACAAGAATAAACTTTCAGAAATCCACACACTATTTGCACTTCAAATGAATTGGGTAGGTTATAGCAGCTGAACTTGAAAAACATACAACCATTTTAAAAAGTAAATGCAGAATTACTCCACAAGCAACTTTATTTCCCCAAATAACAAAGTATTACAAACAAGGCACTTTGTAGACAGTCTTTTTGGAGAAACTACCCCAAATCTTAGTTTTGGATTCACTGAGTGAATACTTCAAATAAAATTAACAAACTGGCAACTAAAATAACTACAAATATTGGAGCCCACTTTCCAAATGTCAGAGCCCACTTTCCAAATGTCTTCTATTTATCATAAGCAGATTAATAGATTAGCCTCTGCCACTGTACAAGGAGCAGCATTACATTAGAGCCAATACTGAACTGGTCTTATGTGGAGCAACGATTTGCTCTTGAAACAACAACTGGGACTAAAGATATGTTTCCATGAAAAGCTAGTAGTTTCTCATGCTATCAATGTTAAGGATGCAAAAGAACAGTTGTGAAATTTTTTTAGTGATTTTCACTCATTTTGGATTTTTGTGATAAGTGAAACCTCCCTGTATACAACAACCATGCATCATAAAACTGTACTAAATGAGATGAAAATTAAGTATTTAATGTTACTATTATATCACTGTAACAAAGGCTTCCATTAACCATGAAAGTTATACAGAGCTTCATTGCCCCCCCCCAATCCCTGATTTTATGCTACAATGGGGTTTGAGAATTAAAGAACAGAATCGAGATGGGCAAAATCTGTCAGCAAAGTAATAGAGTAATAATGCCACCTGAAACAGAAGAAAATAAACTCTATATTGGACAAACCGCTTGAGCTCAGCCACTGAAAGTATTAAACTGAATAATTTCCAAGAACCATCTTATGCACTTTACCAATTCAGAGGTTTTAGATTTAAAGACTGACAAAATGGTCACACCCAATGACACCCAGGTGACCAACTAACTCACACGCTTTTGAAATGTGGGAAGAAACCTATGCATACAAAGTCCTTACAGACAGCAGCAAGAATGGAACCCGGGTTGCTAGGCCTGCATTATGCGACCTGCTACACTACCATACCGCCCAAATACCAAAGGCCAATTTTTTGTTTAAACGGTGAGAGTCTGAAAGGTGTTGGCTTTCATATTACAAGGGCACTCAGGTTTCTGAATGCAAGTATAACAAGCAGTTAGGAGGGGAAATGGCATGTTGGCCTTTATGTTCTAAAGGTCTTGCTTAAACAATAGGTCCCAAGTGAGACACCAAGAATGATGTGTACAGACAGGGTCTCCATATCCAAGGAAGAATATGCATGTGACACAGAGTACAAGTAAAGATTGGCTAGATTCATTCCTGGGAAGGTCAGTGCATCATGAGGGGAAAAATATTAAGTAGACAGGGATGCTTGAGTTCAGAAAATGAGATGAAAACTGACTTGCAGAGTTTGAGTGTGTAGATGCATCCTTCCCCATGCTAAACTGTCTCAAATGAGGACTCGTGGCCTCAGATAAGAGGTCAGCAATTCAGAGATGAAATAAAAATAATAAGCCATCCTCTTATTATATGGTAAAGCCAGCACCAAGAGGCCAAGCCATCTATTCTACCTTTCTTTCCTTTCAAAAGGAATAGATTTTTCACTTGGACCATAGTAAATATGCTGGTTCAGATTTTATGGAAAATAAGTACCCAACTCTAGAAACAATTCTAGTCATCCAACAGGTAGATAACTTCAACATAAACAATAACTTTGTATGCTGCGTCAAAGTAAATTCACAGGAAGTTATCTTGCAGTTACTTAACTCGAATCAACACATCTCACACACGAGACCATAACCAAAACTTGCCAAACAAAAGTACTTAGTATAAGCAATATAATAGTTATTAAAGATGCACATTATAGCAATGAGAACTAAACCAGACAATGTAAAGTGTTACAGGAGGAAGACAAGAAGTGACATGATTAATTAGAGAGGAGACGGGCAGATTGTTGGCATGGGTCAGGGTGCACATGAACACACTGACACCTGCAGCGCATTGTAAAGAAGTCTATGAAGGCAACTGATCTCAACAAAAACCAACACCCCATTGACCATAAACACAAAAATAAGATGTTCAAACTTTTAGGAGATCCTTAACTCTGTCTTCAATGATTAAACTGTGTACAAGAAGTCATAATCAAATTGGAAGGCTAGCAAGATACGGCAATGTTAACGGGCATTCAAAAATTGTCCCAGCTAAAAACATTCAATTTTATGTTTAATTTGTCCAAAATTAAATCTACTATTTCTGCATTGTGCATCTCGTCTAATTCTGTTACTGACAAAAAGGTATTTTTATATTAGGCCCACTTCTTACTTGATATTGACTTCACAGAAGGGCGGGGAGCAACCGATCCCGGAGTCCATTCAGCAAAAGCTACGAGCTTCTTCCCCTGCAGGTCTCAACTACAGTATAGCGAAAGAGGGAACTTCCCTTTTCATTACCATCTCACTTCCATTGCTACAATCTCTACCATTCCCACAAAAAAATACTCCACCCCTCGATAATTTACCAATCTCACCAAATTCTACTTGTTACTCCGTGCCTTGACACCCTCGCATTGACTATCTTTTCCAAGGAAATCAGAGGGACAAGAGATTAGACTCGAGTAAAAAACGACGAGGTTTTGGACGAACTCAGTAGGTCAGACAACGTCCCTGGACGGAAATTAATTTCAGTATCGACATTTCGGGTCGAGTGTCTATCCTTTCACTTTGTGGTCGAGTCTAGATGAAGGCTCTCGACCCGAAGTTTCGGCATCCCATTCCCTTCCACAGATACTACCTGACCCGTCGAGTTCTTTCAATAACTCGTCTCCTTTTGGTTTTGATGAAATATTAATCACTTCTCACCATGGTTGTTCAATCTGGTGAGAATTTGCTGATTTGTATATGCTTATTTCAGATTTTTCAAACAGCTACAGGTTTTGTTTGTTTTTCAAATATTTACCTCGACCCTGGCTGT
Organism: Mobula hypostoma; assembly: GCF_963921235.1. NCBI lineage: Eukaryota > Metazoa > Chordata > Chondrichthyes > Myliobatiformes > Myliobatidae > Mobula > Mobula hypostoma. The sequence continues at coordinate 168,785,676 of NC_086103.1, read as the reverse complement.
ACTCAGTTTTAACCGATAATCCCCACAATTCATCAAACCTTCCCCCAGACTCTTCACGCCCCCTCCTCACCTCCTTCGCCCGGTTGTCCCAGCTGTATTGCTTCGGCGACTCTTCCCCCTCCTCCTCCGCCGCCGCCTTGCTCTGTTTCTTCCCTTTAGACTTCCTAGAGAACAGGCAGCCCATGGTTTTTCAATTCTCCCTCAACAGTAAACGATTCAGCCCAAGGCCTCACCAGCCACTCTCTCCGCCACCTTTTATCGGTCAGCCCAGGCAACCACTCCCGCCTGCCGCTTCTCGTTTCCCTGCCGACCCCACCCCGTCAATCACCGCGCTCCGACTCTCAGCTTCGCCAATCACCGCGCACCGACTCTCAGCTTCGCCAATCACCGCGCACCGACTCTCAGCTTCGCCAATCACCGCGCACCGACTCTCAGCCTCGTCAGTCACCACCCATCGACTCTCAGCTTCGCCAATCATCACCCACCGGCTCTCAGTTTCGCCAATCACCGCGCACCGACTCTCAGCCTCGCCAGTCACAACCCACCGACTCTCAGCTTCGCCAATCACCACCCACCGACTCTCAGCTTCGTCAATCATCAATTTCGCCAATCACCGCGCACCGAATCTCACTTTCCTCAATCACTGCGCACACTCTCAGCTTCGCCATTCACCACCCACCGTTTCTCATCTTCGCCAATTACCACGCACCGAGTTTCGGCTTCGCCAATCACCGCGCATCGAGTCTCAGCTTCTCCAATCGCCGTGCACCAACTCTCACCTTCACCAATCACAGGACCGCAACTTGCGCCGGTCTGTGCCCGCTCATCACTGAAAAGATTCAAAGTACATTTATTATCAAAGAAAGAAATAAGAGTTAATGATCAATTACTTTTCAGAAGAAACTGAAGCAATAACTTAGTCCTGACAAAGGGTCTCGGCCCGAAACGTCGACTGTACCTCTTCCAAGAGATGCTGCCTGGCCTGCTGCGTTCACCAGCAACTTTGATGTGTTTTGCTTGAAATTCCAGCACCTGCAGATTTCCTCGTATTTGCAATAACTATTGTACTGACTTCATTCAGCTCTGGAACAGCTGGACATATATCAGGATGCCAGACATCCCACCTCTCCCAGAAGTTCCTGGGGTCTCCTGCATTGCAATAGTGGCTCCCTGACGCCCGGAAATTATATACAATATCCCAGAAACATTTTTTTTGAGGGGGAGAGGGAGAGGGAGAGCGAGCATCCTGATTGGTCTCTCTTCGTGCTAAGAGTGGTCCCCAACCACCGGGCCGCAAGGAAACAATACGAGTCAGCTGCACCTTTCCTCATTCCCTGTCACGCATTGTTGAATTTTAACACGCGATGTCATCAGTGACCCAAGACATGAAAGGGAATGGGTCCGTGACCCATTTGTGAATGTCCCCGGTGAATCATCCATGTCAGCACAGGAAAAAGATCAACTCCTCGAGCTTGCAAATGACGGTGGGCTGAAAAGTATGTTTGACATAACATCTCTGCCGGCATTCTGGATCAAAGACAAGGCTGAATATCCTGAGATAGCCACGGAAGCACTGAAAACGTTGCTTCCATCTCCAACATATCTCTGCAATGAATGCAATGGAAACTAAATTGCGGAATAGACTGGACATAAGGAACCCCCTTCGAGTAGCGCTGTCTCCCATCACCCCTCGATGGGACTGTCTTGTTGCAGGAAAACAAGCCCAGGGCTCCCACTGATTCAGCGATATCGGTGTGTTGCAATGATTTTATATGTTCATACAGGGAAAATATGCGCTGTGTGTTTAATATACAAACGTTACTTAAAATGTTATGATGCGATTGACTTATCACCTATATTCCAGTTGTGATTAATACCCCCGCCCCCAGTTGGTCGGTCTGCAAGAATATTGTCAATATTAAACCGGCCTGCGGTGCAAAAACGATTGCGGACACCTGCTAAGTAGACCTATCAGTTTTCTCTGTGGGCGGGCTTTACAGTCGACCTCAAAAATAATGATAGTGTTTGCAACAGTGACTTTTCTATTGCCCATGGTGGGTTAAAATGTAGAAGACATGTTGAGGTGAGTTTAACAGGTGTCATTCGTTCATTAGCATAGCTAACGTTATTTAAACTAGTTGGCTAGCTGCCAAGGAGCTACGCTATTGATGTCCTACGTGATGAGGCCAAACTCCCTGTAGACTTGCTTAAAGTTGTAATAGAATAAACATGATAATATAAGTACATATTTTAATGTCACATTTGCTGCATATACCCAACTTGGTTTACAGATTAGACAAAATCACTAAACAAAGTATTACATACACCCTTGGAGGTCGACCGTGGGGGGGCGGATATGGGGTTGCGAGGGTGCTACCTCCCTGAAATGAGTTTTTGCAGGGTGGGATGTCTGGGATGCCCTTCATTGAACATTCCCAAAGTGCCCAACATTCAACACTATCATAACCATCAAAACTAGTGATAATGGAAAGCAGAATCCATCGACAAGGCCTCCTCCCGCACCATCGGCATCCAGGCCACGTTCTCTTACCGCCGCACTCATCAGGATGGAGGTACAAGAGCCCCAAACACACACACTACCAAATTCAGGAACAGTTATTACCTCTAGACGATCAGGTTCTTGAAACAGAGGGGAAACAATTCAGCTTCACTCACCCCAACAATGAACTGTTTGCACAAACTATGGACTTACTTTCAAGGATTCATATTTAATATTTATCCTTGCAAGTGGAACAAGGGCTACACCTCCTCCCTCACTACCATTCAGAGCCCCAAACAGTCCTTCCAGGTGAAGAAACACTTCACCTGTGAGTCTGTTGGGGTCATCTACTGTAACCGGTGCGGCCTCCTGAATATTGGTGAGACCTGACATACAATGGGAGACCGCTTCACTGAGCACCTACACTCCACTGGGCAGTAAAAGCGGTATCTCCCAGTGGCCACCTATTTCAATTCTATGTGCTATTCCCATTCTGACATGTCAGTTCATGGTCTCTTCTACTGCTGTGATCAGGCCACACTCAGGTTGGAGGAGCAACACCTTATATTCTTATATCCTTATATCTTATTCACCTTACATCCAGATGGAACTGGACTCTCTGACGGTGGTGTCGGAAAAGAGGATGCTGTCCAAGTTGCATGCCATCTTGGACAATGTCTCCCATCCACTACATAATGTACTGGTTGGGCACAGGAGTACATTCAGCCAGAGACTCATTCCACCGAGATGCAGCACAGAGCGTCATAGGAAGTCATTCTTGCCTGTGGCCATCAAACTTTACAACTCCTTCCTTGGAGGGTCAGACACCCTGAGCCAATAGGCTGGTCCTGGACTTATTTCCTGGCGTAATTTACATATTACTATTTAATTATTTATGGTTTTATTACTATTTAATTATTTATGGTTTTATTACTATTTAATTATTTATGGTGCAACTGTAACGAAAACCAATTTCCCCTGGGATCAATAAAGTATGACTATGACTATTCCATCTAGGTAGTCTCCAACCTCATGGCATGATCATAGATTTCTCAATCTTTCAGTAATTGTCCCCCTTCAACAATCCCCAATCCCGTTTCCCTCACTCCCCTTATCTCCCTACCTGCTTACCTACTCCCTCTGGTGCTTCTCCCCTTCCCTTTCTTCCATTGCCTTCTACCTTCTCCTATCAGATTCCACCTTCTCCAGTCATTTATCTCTTTCACTAATCAACTTTCCAGCTCTTTATTTCACCCCTCTCCCAGTTTCACCTATCACCTACTACCTTGTACTTCTTCCTCCCACCTTTTTGTGCTGACTTCTTATCTTTTTTTTCCAGTCCTGGTGAAAGGTCTCAGCCTGAAACGTGGATTGTTACTCTTTTCCAGAGGTGCTGAGTTCCACCAGCATTTTGTGTGTGTTGCTTGGATTTCCAGCATCTGCAGATTTTCTTGACGTCATTGCTTACTCATCTATTCTTTTGTTTTAATTTTTGTACTGGCACAGTTTGTTGTCTTTTGCACTTTGCACGTTTGTCTATCTTGTGTATGGTTTTTCATTGTTTCTGTTGTGTTTCTTTGCAATTACTGTGAATGTTCACAAGGTTAGTCATGACTAGACTGAACTCTTGCCTCAGCAAGAGCATGGACCCACTGCAAATTGCCAATCGCCACAATAAGTCAACGGCAGACACAATCTCATTGGCTCTTCACATGGCCTTAGACCACCCGGACAATACATACACCTATATCAGAATGCTGTTCATCGACATAGCTCAGCACTTAACACCATCATTTCCACAATCTTTATTGATAAGTTACAGATCCTGGGCCTCTGTACCTCCCTCTGCAATTGAATCTGCAACTTCCCAACCAGAAGACCACAAGCTGTGTGGATTGATGATAACATCTCCTCGCTGACAATCAGCACTGGTGCACCTCAGGGGTGTATGCTTGGCCCACTGCTTTACTCTCTCTATACCTATGACTGTGTGGCTATTTATAGCTCAAATACCATCTATAAATTTGCTGATGATACAACCATTGTTGGTAGGATCTCAGATGGAGACAAGAGGAAGTATAGGAGCGAGATATACTAGTGGAATGGTGCCACAGCAACAACCTGGCACTCAACATCAGTAAGCTGAAAGAGCTGATTGTGGACTTCAGGAAGGGTAAGATGAAGGAACACGTACCAATCCTCGTAGAGGGATCAGAAGTGGAGAGAGTGAGCAGTTTCAAGTTCCTGGGTGTCAAGATCTTTGAGGACCTAACCTGGTCCCAACATGTCGATAGAGGTATAAACAAGGCAAGACAGATACTATAACTTATTTGGAGTTTGAAGAGATTTGATATGTCAACAAAAACGCTCAAACATTTCTATAGATGTACCGTGGAGAGCATTCTGACAGGCTGCATCACTGTCTGGTATGGGGGGGAGGTGTTGATCTACTGCACAGGATTGAAGGAAGCTACAGAGAGTCATAAATTTAGTCGGCTCCATCTTGGGTACTAGCCTACAAAGTTCCCAAGACATCTTCAAGGAGCGATGTCTCAGAAAGGTAGCGTCCATTAATAAGGACCTCCAGCACCCAGGGCATGCCCTCTTCTCATCGTTACCATCAGGTAGGAAGGCACACAGCGATTCAGGATCAGCTTCTTCCCCTCTGCCATTCGATTCCTAAATGGACATTGAACCTGTGAACACTACCTCACTTTTTAAATATATATTATTTCTGTTTTTGCACGATTGTTAATCTATTCAATATACAGAGAACTGTAATCGAATCACTTTCTAAAAATTTGTTATTATTATTTATTTTTATTTTTTCCTTCTATATTTATTGCATCAACACTCACAACACACTGGAGGAACTCAGCAGGTCGGGCAGCATCTGTGGAAACGATCAGTCAACGTTTCGGGTCGGAACTGATCGTTTCCACAGATGCTGCCCGACCTGCTGAGTTCCTCCAGCGTGTCGTGAGTGTTGCTTTGACCCCAGCGTCTGCAGAGTATTTTGTGTTTTATGTATTGCATCAAACTGCTGCTGCTAAGTTAACAAATTTCACAGCACATGCTGGTGATAATAAACCTGATTCCAAGTTCAAACCCAGCCGGCTCCCCAGGCACGCTTTCCATCCATGCTGGGTTGAGCGTCGAGCTAGCAACTTGACCTCATAAACAATAAATTGCCTGCTACAGAAACATCAACAGCAAAAAGTTGCTGGCCTATGCTCTCTTGTAAGTTTAAAGGCAATTTCTCTTCTTTCTTCTTCTCTAAATGCCTGCAAAAAATGAATCTCCGGGTAGTAGATGGTGACATATACTTAGTGTGATAATAAACTTACTTCAACTTTGAAACTGCCTTGGTTTTGCTTGGCATCTTTAGCCACCAAGTTTAACATATCACATCCAGGCAACCTCAATAAATATTCATGCAAGCCAATGACTGCAGGGTGAATTACATTTTTGCCAATTGCAACACACCTGTTCACATCCACTCATGGTCTAGAAACAGGCTAGAAACATTTACGGGAGATGTTAGAGGTATTTGTTTTTCTTTACACAGAGAGAGGCACATACTTGGAACTTACCACCAGGTTGATACAACAAGATGGTTAAAAGACTCTTAGATTGGTACATGGACATAAGAAAAATAGAGGTTGTGGGCTGTGTTATCAGGATCAGAAGCAGGTTTAATATCACTGGCATATGTCATGAAGTTTGTTGTTTTGTGGCCCAAGTACATTGCAATACATTGTAATTTTAAAAACTCTCAATTTCTTGGTCTTACTGATGTTGAGTGCAAGGTTGCCATTGCGACACCACTCAACCTGTTGATCCATCTCGTGTCTGAACGCCGAACTGTCACCATCTGAAATTCTGCCAGTAACAGTCGTATCTGCGGCAAATTTATAGATGGCGTTTGATCTGAGCCTAGCCCCACCATCATGGTGTAGAGAGAGTAGAGCAGTGGGCTAAGCACGCATCCTTGAGGTGCGCCACTGTTGGTTGTCAGCTAGGAGGAGATGTTATTTCCAGTCTGCATCTGCTGTGGTCTGCTGGTGAGGAAGTCAAGGATTCAGTTGCAGAGAGAGGTACAGAAGCCCAGGTTTTAGGGCTTGTTGATAAGAACCGAGGGTATGACTGTGGTGAACGCTGAGCTGAATCGACAAACTTTCTACAGGGGCACAATTGAGAGCATCCTGACCGGCTGCATCACTGCCTGGTATGGAAACTGTATCTCCCTCAATCGCAGGACTCTGCAGAGAGTGGTGTGGACAGCCCAGCACATCTGTGGATGTGAACTTCCCACTACGGAACATTTACAAAGACAGGGGTGTAAAAAGGGCCCGAAGGGTCATTGGAGACCCGAGTCGTCCAAACCACAAACTGTTCCAGCTGCTACCATCCGGGAAACGGTATCGTAGCATAAAAGCCAGGACCAACAGGCTCTGGAACAGCTTCTTCCACCAGGCAATCGACTGATTAATTCATGCTGGCACAACTGAATTTCTATGTTATATTGTTGTACATACTATCTATTACAAATTACTATAAATAGCACATTGCACATTTAGACAGAGACATAAGGTAAAGATTTTTAAGCAACACATCAAAGTTGCTGGTGAACGCAGCAGGCCAGGCAACATCTCTAGGAAGCAGTACAGTCGACGTTTCGGGCCGAGACCCTTCGTCAGTAAAGATTTTTACTCATGTTTTTGAAAGATGTAAGTGATAAAGCCAATTCAATTCAGCAGCCTGGCGTAGATATTGTTGTTGCCCAGGTGATCCAAGGCCGAGTGGAGATCCAGGAAGTGAAGTAGGTTTATGCAGCTCAGCACAGCATTGTGGGCAGAAGGCCAGTACTGTTTGTAATGTGTATGTCCTCTGTGTTCACTGAACACGGAGCAGCCATCGGGTACTGAATCGTTCTTCATAGTGGGCCTGCTCTGTTGGCACCGGAATGTGTGGTAACACAAGTGGGCTGCCTCAGCACATCTTCAGCAACACACACAAAATGCTTGGAGGACATTTCGGGCCGAGACCCTTCATTACACATTTGTGTGTGTGTTGCTTTGGATTCCCACCATCTGCAGATTTTCTCCTGTTTGCGAGCACATTTTTAGGTTGTGAGGGTTGTTAATGCAAGACAACGCTTTCCGCTGTGTGTTTCAGCGTATTTGCGATAAATAAATGAACCTGAGTCTGAATCACGACAAGGCAATCCCCATCCCCAATTATAGCCCATCAAATCTCAGTTCCACTGCTGACACCGCACAGCCACGAGAGCATGAGCCGACCTCTTCGAGAATTCCAAACTTTCGACGTGGCCACTCACATGACTACTTCACTTTAATCAACGACAGCAAGACAGGATCGGTATTAACCCATTTTATCTGCAAGACAAAGGCACAGAAAATGCTGGAGGAACTCGGCAGGCTTTATCTATGGAAATGAATAAGTTCCTCCAGCACTTCGTGTGTGTGTTAACCAACAGTACAGTTTTGTTCCCCCCCCCCTTTCTTTAAGTATTCAGAGATGCAATATCCACCAACCGTAATCTCATATTGCAACAGTGATACTTCGCGGTATTTCAAATACACTGGGACTTCACTATTGCTAATATCATTTGGATTTATGCAATCGATTAGTAAATGCCTCAGGCTCACTTATTACATCCGAAGAGATTGGTTTATGTAGCAGTCCCGAACGAACCCAAGCCGACGCAAAAGCCTTACGATTTGGACACAACAGCACCGTGGCTAAGGACAGCTAATCAAAAGATAAACATCTTAATTTATATCTGGAGCAACAAACAATATGCTGTGGAAACTCAGCCGGCCGTGTAGCATGTACCAAGGAAAGGGAATTGTCGACGTCCCAAATCTAAAACCAACAGAGGCTTGTCTCTAAACACAAGAGTTTCTGCAGATGCTGGCAACACACACAGAGTGCTGGAGGAACTCAGCAGATTAGTCAGAATCTATATAAGTAGACGTTTCAGGCGGAGACCCTTCATCACGGTCCTGTGACTTGATCAACCGGTCATAGATCTCAACAGAGAACAGTGTTCAATCGGGGTATGTTTCCAACACCATTCCAGCCGGCGCAGTTCACCGGAAGTATCAATCCACCAATCAATTATAAGATTTCCCTCCGATTCCCCAATCACAGCGTGGTTCACCGGAACCAGCGTTCACCAATCATAGTGAGCTCCATTTGGATTCACCAATCACGGGGCAGTACAGCTCTTGTGCGAGACCTGGGCTCAGTAGTGGAGTGCCAATGAGAGAATGTGCAACGTGAAAAGGGGAGCGTGAGAGGGACCGCGGAGTGGTTTAAAGGGTCTCGGCCCGAAAGGTCGACTGTACTTTTTTTTTCCATTGGCCCGTTGAGTTCCTCCAGCATCTTGTGTGTGTTGCTTTGATTCCCAGCATTTGCAGATTTCCTCTTGTTTAAAATAGTATAATCTAATTTCTTTCATTTATAAAGGTTCTTTAAAAAAGGAGAGGTCTCTGATTAATTACACAATTGGTGATTAGGAATTGACGAAAAAAGATATCTGGGACAAGAATTTGACAGGAACTCTATGTTTTAGCATTTCAGCCATATTAAAAGTGGTATTTCTAGTTATAAAGCCTCCAAATGTCTGTTTCTCTTTCCTTACCTTAGCTCTGCCAGGTGTTTCTGGGAAAATAACTTTCACGCATGATGATGTAAATAATGTATAATGTTGTTTTTCCTTTTTCTTTTGCTTTAATCAATTGGCTTTGTCCCTTTGGTATGAACATTGATTTCTCCTCTCTGGGACTTGAATTTTTCCTTCCCCTTCTCACTTATGAGGGGTATAGATAGCAAGCAGGCTTTTTCCACTGAGGTTGGGTGGGACTACATCCAGAGTCATGGGTAAGGGAGAAAGGTGAAAAGTTTAAGGGGAACATGAGGGGGAAACTTTCACTCAAAGAGTCTGGAGTGTGGAGTGAGCTGCCAGCACAAGTGTGCATGTGAGCTTGATTTCAACATTTAAGAGAAGTTTAGATAGGAACATTGACGGTAGAGGTATGGAAGGCTATGGTTCTGGTGCAGGTTGATGGGAGTAGGCAGTTTAAATGGTTCAGTACAGATTAGATAGGCCGAAGGGCTTGTTTCTGTGCCGTACTTTTCTATAATTCTGTGATGACTTTTATTCTTCACCTGTCTATCACCTTCCCCAGTGCTCCTCTTCCCTTTCACCCATAGTTCACTCTCCTATCAGATTGCTTCTTCTCCAGCCCTTTAACTTTCCCACCCGCCTGGCTTCACCTGTCAGCTTCCAGATCATCCTCTTTTCCTCCCCCCCCCCTCCCTTGAAGAAAGGTCTGAAACATCGACTGTTTACTCCTTTCCATAGATGCTGCCGGAACTGCTGAGTTCCTCCAGCGTTTTGTGTGTGGATTGCTTTTGGCTGATGACTCTGGTTCATGACAATAATTCTTTATTTAAAAAGGCAAGACTTGCATTTATGTAATACCAGTTAGGATGCTCTAAAACATGTGAAGGACTTTGGAATACACGAAATTATAAACAATTTAAACTGTTAGAGAGGATCTATTAATGTGCCTGTATTACAGAAGAGCGGTCTAATTCATTTCAAGGAATTCCCAAGAACATATTTCAAAACTTAAACAAGAATTTTTATTGTATGGTTATGTAATACAGAATGATTTCAAAAAAACGTGGATACACATGTTCTTCTTTGAAGAAGTTTTATAGAATGTTAAAATCTACCACAAAGGGCATAAAAGCTATTGGTTTGACCTTGTGAAATACATTACCTTTCAACAACGAGGCACTCTGTTATATCTGCCCTTCAGCTCTCTATTTTGCATACATTGAATGGGACTTGAATATTCTGACAACAATATGTGTCCAACTCAGCCTGAGAGTGTAGGAATTGCTTGTACATGAAACTACACTGCTCTGTGCACAATCAATTTGTATTTAACAGGCAGGTGCTTGAAATTGCCTGCTTTGTTGGAGGAGAAATGGCAGAGGAATAGTGCATTAGGTGTTGAATCTGTACAAAGGATCCAGGGAAACACAAGTCTTGGAACAGGAATTAGACAACTGGCTTTCATTTTCAACACCATTTTGCTGCATTTTCTGGATATCCCTTGATTGTTGAACTATCCAGAAATCTGTCAATTTCTGTTTTGATTAGCTTCCCCATCCTTACAAAGTAGAGAATTCCAAAAAATTGTAATTGAGTAAAATACAGTACTGTGCAAAAAATCTTCGGTGCATACATAGCTAGAGTGTCGAAGAATTTATTTGCACAATACTGTAGTGTTCTTACGTCTTTCACTGTACTACTGCTGCTGCTGCAAAAAACTAAATTTAACAACGTGATGATGATAAACCTGGTTCTGATACCGGTCTCTATTGTGGACTTAGAGTGGGAAGGGGTCAGGGAAAGGGGAATCATGGTTGGGAAGAGGGGAGGGAGTGGGAAGCACCAGAGAGACATTCTTTAATGATCAATAAACCAATCGTTTTGAATCAAATGACCTGGTGTCTCAGGGCTGGGTGTGGGTGTGTCTGCACTGGTGCCCCTCCCTGGCACTCCACCTTTGCCATTCCCAACATCCTTTGTTCCTGCCAGGTTTACAAACTCGAACTCCACTCCACGTTGACAACTACAGTGCTATGCAAAAATCTTTGGCACTATATATATATATTTGTGTGTGTGTGTGTATGTATATATATATATAAAAGATTTTGCACAGTATTTATGAAAAACCTGCAAAACAACCTGCTAGATCCCAGGTTCCTTTAATGGTAAAAGATAGAATGTCTGATGGCAGATTATTGTCTGAGAAACTAACTTGATATCTCCCTCCACAAATGCTACACAGTTTGCTGGGTATTTTTTATGTGTTTACAAACTCACTCTCTACTCCATGTTAACAAATACAGTACAGTGCAAGAGTCCTAGGCACTGTAGCTATATGTACTATATGTGCCTAAGGCTTTTGTACAGTACTGTAATTTCTCCTTATTTCATTCCTCAATGGTCTACCCTTGCCTACTTTTTAGTCCTTGACCTGGGGGATATAACCTCTCTGCAATTGATCGGTGTTTGCCCTGCCGAGCCCTTAGTACTTTGCCTGATTTTGGAAGATCACTCCCCATTCTTCTAAACGGTACAGAACAGAGGTGTAACCTAGATAATCTCCTTTCACAGAACAGACCTTCCACCGCAATGAACAAGCAGGTGGATTTTGGATGTTTTTCCTCCATACACGAATATCCTTTTACAGGTAATCGAGACCGTGTATGGTCAATATTGCCAGTAAGCGCAAGTGCTACACCTGTCCCTACACCTCCTCTCTTGCCACCATTCAGGGCCCCAAACAGTACTTCCAAATGAGGCAACACTTCACTTGTGAGTCTGTTGTGGTCATCTATTGCATCCGGTGCTCCCGGTGGGGCGTCCTCTACATCGGTGAAACCTGACGCAGACTGGGGGACCGCTTCGCCGAGCACCTCCACTCCGTCCGCCACAACAGACAGGATCTCCCGGTAGCCACCCACTTCAACTCTGCTTCCCATTTTCATTCAGATATGTCCATACATGGCCTCCTCTACTGCCATGGTGAGGCTAAACTCAGGTTGGAGGAGCAACACCTCATATACTGTCTAGGTAGTCTCCAGCCCCTTAGTATGAATGTAGAATTCTCCAACTTCTGGTAATTCCCTCCCCCTCCCTTCCCCTATCCCTATGTCACTCTGCCCCCTCCCCCAGCTGCCTATCACCTCCCTCATGGTTCTGCCTCCTTCTACTACCCATTGTGTTTTCCCCTATTCCTTCTTCACCTTTCCCGCCTATCACCTCCCTGCTTCCCCTCCCCTCCCCCACCACTTTATCTTTCCCCTTACTGGTTTTTCATCTGGAACCTACCAGCCTTCTCCTTCCCATCCTCCCCCCACCTTCCCACCTTCTTTATAGGGACTCTGCCCCTTCCCCCTACAGTCCTGACGAAGGGTTCTGGCCCGAAATGTCGACCGATCTTTTCCACGGATGCTGCCCGACCTGCTGAGTTCCTCCAGCATGTTGTGAGTGTTGCTTTGACCCCAGCATCTGCAGATTATTTTGTGTTAACATGCCATTTGCCTTCCTTATTGCCTCCTGCATCTACATGTCAGGTTTCAGCGAGTGAGGTAGAACATTGACACAATTTTCAATAAGAACATTTCCTAATCTTTAACTATTTAAAAATATTTAAAGTGGAGGAATACAGTTAAGAAGAAATATTTTACAAGACCACAAGGAGGGGTAGATAGTGTTGAGGAAGCAATGCGATTGCAGCAGGACTTAGACAAATTGGAAGAATGGGCAAAAAGTGGCAGATAGAATAGTGTTGGGAAATGTATGATAATGCATTTTGGTAAAAGGAACAATATCTAAATGGGGGGAAAGTTCAAACATCAGAGGTGCAGAGAGACTTGGGAGTCCTCGTGCAAGATTCCCAGAAGGTACATTTACAGGTTGAGTCTGTTGTAAAGAAGGCAAATGGAATATTAACATTTATTTCAAGGGGAATAGAATATAAAGGCGAGGAGATAATGCTGAGTCTTTGTAAGACACTAGTCAGGTCACTCTTGGAGTATTGTCAACAGTTTTGGGCCCCATATCTCGAACAGGATGTGTTGTCATTGGAGAGAGTCCAGAGGAGGTTCACGAGGATGATTCTGGGAATGAAGGGATTAACATATAAGGAGCGTTCGGCAGGATTGGAATTTAGAAGATTGCGGGGGATCTCATTGAAATCTACTGAATGTTGAAAGGACTAGATAAGGTGGATGTGGAGAGGATGTTTTCTATGGTGGGCGTATCCAGAACAAGCGGGTACAGCCTTAAAATTGAGGGGGGAGCGACCCTTCAGAACAGAGGTAAGGAGGAGGTTTTTTAGCCAGAGAGTAGTAAATTTTGTAGAATGCTCTGCCACAGACTGTGGTGGAGGTCAAGTCTGTGGGTATATTTAAGGCAGAAGTCGATAGTTTCCTGGTTGGTTGAGGCATCAAAGGATATGACAAGAAGGCAAGATGGGGTTGAGTGGGATCTGGGATCAGCCATGATGGGATAGTGGAACAGTCTCGCCTTAAATATACCACACGTATATGGTATATGGTGCTTCCACAGCAACCTCTGGCAATGAATTCCACAGGTTCACCACCCTCTGGCTCAAGAAATTCTTCCTCATAGCCATTCTAAAGGGATGTCCCTCTATTCTGAGGCTGTGTCCTCTGGTCCTAGACTCCCCCACCATAGGAAACATCTTCTGCACATCCATTCTATCGTGGCCCTGCAACAGTCGATAGATTTTGATGAGGCCTCCACACATTACTTATGAATTCCTATGAATACAGGCCCAGAGCCATTAAACGCTCTTCATATGACAAGCCATTCAATCTGGGAATCATTTTTGTGAACCTCCTTTGCACCTTCTCCAGTTTCAGCACATCCTTTCCAAGATACGGGGCCCGAAACTGCCCACAATACTCCAAGTGAGGCCTCACCAATACTTTATAAAGTTTCAACATTACATCCTTGCTTTTATATTCTAGTCCTCTTCAACTGAGTGCTAACATTGCATTTGCCTTCCTCACCACAGACTCAACCTGCAATTTAACCCTAGGGAATCCTGCATGAGGGCCTTTGCGCCTCAGATTTTTATTTCTTTTCCATTCAGAAAATAATCTATTCTTTTACAGTATCTCTTCTACCAAAATGTGTGACCATACACTTCCCAACACTGTATATATCTATATATATATAGGCATCCGTTAGTCTCATGAGACCATGGATTTGTGCCTTGGAAGGTTTCCAGGGCGCAGGCTTGGGCAAGGTTGTATGGAAGACCAGCAGTTGCCCATGCTGCAAGTCTCCCCTCTCCACGCCACTGATGTTGTCCAAGGGAAGGGCATTAGGACCCATACAGCTTGGCACTGGTGTCGTTGCAGAGCAATGTGTGATTAAGTGCCTTGATCAAGGACACACACGCTACTTCAGCCAAAGCTCAAACTAGCGACCTTCAAATCACTAGACAAATGCCTTAACCACTTGGCCACATGCCAACACATTGTATCCAACTGCCACTTGAAGACTGGAGAGACATTGTAATTTATCATCCCTCCGAGACCTTGCCAGAATCTAGTGATCATTACTAATGCCTCCAGAATCTCTGCAGCCATCTCCTTCAGAACCCTCATCCAGCTGACTTAACCTACCTTCAGACATTTCAGATTTCTAAGAACCTTCTCCCGAGTAATGGCAACTTAACACACTTCTGCCCCCTGAAATTCCAGCGTACTGCCAGTGAGGACTGATGCAAAATATATATCCAGTTCGTCTGCCATTTCCTTGTCCCCCATTAACACCTCTACAACATCATTTTCCAGTGGTCCGATATGCACTCTCACCTCTCTTTTACGCTTTATATTTCTGAAGAAACTTTTGGTGTCCTCTTTAATATTATTGCCTATCTTACCTTCATATTCCATCTTTTCCTTCTTAATTTTTTTGGTTGCATTCTGTTGGTTTTTAAAAGTTTCCCAACCCTCAAATTTCTGACTAATGTTTGCTTTGTTATATGCCCTCTCTTTGTCTTTCATGTTGGCTTTGACTTCTCTTGTTAGCCATGGTTGTGCCATCATGCCTTTACAATACCTCTGACCCTATGTCAGCTCTTCCTAATGATTTGGTTTCATTTTTTACCAACAGAGCTATGCCACCCCCTCTGCCTACCTGTCTGTCCTTAACGTCCTTGGACATTAAGCTCCCAGATCTAATCTTCTTTCAGCCATGATTCAGTGATGCCTACATCATACATGCCAATCTGTAACTGTGCTGCAAGTTAATTTACTTTATTTCATACACTGCATGAATTCAAATACAACATCTTCAGTCCTGTATTCACCCTTTTTGATTTTGTCTGCCTTTTACGTTGCAACTCATCCTGTTAACTGCAATTTTGTCCTATCATCAGCTTCTCTCTGCTTGGAGCCTCACTGCACTCTGTCTCTGTTTGCAAACCAGTTGCCTCATCCTCGGCACTTTCACTCCAGTTCCCATTCCCCTGCCAAGTTAGTTTAAACCCTCCCGAACAACTCTAGCACACCCGCCTGTAAGGATGTTGGTCCCCCTTGGACTCAGGTGTAACCTGTCCCTTTTGTACAAGTGATACCTTCCCCTGAAGAGATCCCAATGGTCCAGAAATCTGAACCCCTGCCCCCTACACCAGTTCCTCAGCCACGCGTTCACCTGCCAAATCATCCTATTATGAGAATCTCATAATTACTTGTGTTCACCAGGACTGACCTGAGTTTTTTTTAATATTCCAGATTCCTTTCAGTTGATTACTTGAATTTAAGTTCCTCAGAAGCTGTTGTGCTTTTCAGTTTCTGCTGGCTCATGGAGAGTGGAAGTAATAAATAACTATTAAAGAACACATTTCACCAATGAAAAGTCCTGTTTTGTCTATGTGGCAAACAATTATATTTTTACAATTAACTAATGAAAGAATAGGATGTTGTAGAAAATGCAAATCAGGATGAAAGTGAAAAATAAGATTGATAATTTTACATGTAGGGGTACAAAGCAGGATACAACACCATGAAGAGTACAGAGATTTAGGAAGTCTATCTGTGTGATTCCTACACTGGGCCTCATTTTCTTAGAGGAACTATCTGTTTTACTTGCTATTTGGCTGGTGCAGTAATTGCAAAAGAAATCTAATCTTTCATTGGTAGGTTTAAGAACTTGTACATTGAAAGAGGTGGTTTGTATTTTTAAAAATTTTACTGAGGTGTGAGTTTTATTATATAAACTTAAGATTAAAATTGTATCTATTTTAAATGTGCAGAGGATATTTATTGATACTTAAGTTTTTAGTTAGTGTATACATCTTTCAGTAAGTCAAAAAATTCTATTGAGTCTCTGGAACTCTCAATTACCCCAAAAGAGACAAGAGATTTAGTCCTGACGAAGGGTCTCGGCCCAAAACGTCAACTGTGCCTCTCCCTATAGATGCTGCCTGGCCTGCTGCGTTCACCAGCAACTTTGATGTGTGTTGCTTGAATTTCCAGCATCTGCAGAATTCCTCGTGAAGAGATTTTCTTACCATTCTCTTTATTCCTACTTCCCTTTGACTAGTTTCCCTGCTCCCATATTTTCCCAACTTGTTCCCTCATTGAGACTTAAATCAATTTTTAAATAATCAAATTACAATTATAGAATAACTTCCACCTTTCAGCTTTTACTTATGTAAGGAAGTAGGGCGTTTGAGATGAATGAAATGAAGACAAGTAGCAAAAGGGCAGCACGGTAGTGTAGTACACACCAGCGATCAGGGTGCAATACCTGCTGCTTTCTGGAAGAAATTTCTACTTTCTCCGTGTGACTGTGTGAGTTTCCTCTGGGTGCTCCAGTTTCCTCCCACATTCCAAAAGGTTAGTAAGTTGTGGGTATGCTGCGCTGGTGCCAGAAGCATGGTGTTGCCTAGGGTCTAAACCCAGCACATGCTTAGACTGTGTTGGCCATTGATGCAAACAATGCATTTCACTGCACCTTGCAAAGTACAAAGAAAATATACAAGGATTTTGCAGGTCTGGATGACCTGCGTCATAAGGAAAGATTGAATAGGTTCAGACTTCATTCCTTGAGATGTAAAAGATTGAGAGGAGAGTTGATCAAAGTATGCAAAATTATGAGGGGTATAGAGAGGGTAAATGCAAGCAGGCTTTTTCGTCGGACGTTGGGTGGGACTACAACCAGAGGTCATGGGTTGAGGGCAAAAGGTGAAAAGCTTAATGGGAACATGAGGGGAAACTTGTTCACTCAGAGGGTGGTGAGGGTGTGGAACAAGCTGCCGGCACAAGTGGTGCATGCCAGCTTGGTTTCAATGTTTAAGGCACTCGGATGGTAGGGGTACAGAGGGCGATGGTCCCGGTGCAGGTCGAGGGGAGCAGGCAGTTGAAAAGGTTTGGTATGGATGAGATGGGCTGAAGAGCCTGTTTCTGTGCTGTACCTTCCTGTGACTCTCTGTAACAAAAGTAGCTGATAATGATAATAAAGTAAACAGTGGGTGGATTAATTCATTAGTGTGGATTCATTTTTATAATATGTTACATATTATAACATGAAATTGGCCTCCCTTAGTACTCCAGAGGTTTGTCTATTTATTTATAAATTGTTCGAGATACAGCGTGGAATAGGCCCTTCAAGTCACACTGCCCAGCAACCACTGACTTAACCCCAGCCTAATCACGGGACAATTTACAATGACCAATTAACCTACCGACTTAATGTCTTTGGCTGGTGTGAGGAAACCCAAGCACCTGGAGGAAACCCACGGGGAGAACACATACACACTCCTTACAGGAAGTGGCAGGAATTGAACCCGATCGCCTGTACTGTAAAGAGTTGTGCTAATCACAATGCTAACGTGCCATCTTGTTGACAATTGAGCGCAAGGATTGACACTTGTTCAATCACAGTTTTAATAATTGCAAGATAACATTCTAAATCTGTAAAATGAATAAAATATTAGAGTTTAAGAGACCCAATGTATTAATAGTGCTTAAGACATGAGTAATTTCAGTATTAATTTTCCCCAGTTTATCTGAAATTTTCTTCTGTGAGTTTCAAAAATAGCTTCAGCTGGGTATTTTAGGAAATTTCCATCTTTGCAACTCTTAACAGTGATTAGTTCCAAAGTAACCTTTGTTAAATTATTTACCAGTGGTGAATTCCAGGTGAATTCCAACCATCAACCAAAGTTCAAAATGAAATTATTGTCAAAGTACATGAATTTACTATCAAAATACAACCCTGAGATTCATTTTCTCCGGGGCATATTCAGTAAATCCAAAATAGAATAATAATCAGTGAAGGACCGCACCACCTGGGCGTTTAACCAGTGTGCAAAAGACATCAAACTGTGTAAACACAAAAAGAAAGAAAGAATAGTAATAAATAAATAAGCGATAAATATTGAGAACATGAGATGAAGAGTCCTTGAAAGTGAGTCCATAGCTTGTGGGAACATTTCAGTGATGGGGCAATGGAAGTTGGGTGAAGCTATCCCCTTTAGTTCAAGAGTCTGATGGCTGAGGGGTAATAACTATTCCTGAATTTGGTGGTATGAGTCCTGAGGTTCCTGTGCCACCTTCTTGATTGTAGCAGCGAGAAGCGAACATGACCTGGGTGGTGGGGGTCCTGATGATGATGGGTGGTGATTTCCTGGGATAACGCTCCGTGTAGATGTGCTCGATGTTGGGGAGTGCTTTATCCATGGTGGACTGGGCCATTTTCCATTCATGCTGAAGAGCAGGACAGACTTACTATTGAGTGAAGTCTCAGAAAACAGCCATGTTTTTGTGGTGTCTTTACACAGTTATCAGATTCTATATCCTTCGCATACTCTGCCTGCCTGCTTCCTCAACACAACACAAAGTAAAGGGGTAGGTGGTGTTGAGAAAGCAGGGAATCTGCGGACAGACCTGGACAGGTTGGAAGAATGTGCAAAAAAGTAGCAGATGGAATACAGCATAGGGAAGTGTAAGGTCATGTACTTTTTTTGAAGTTCAAAGTTCATTTATTATTAAAGTACAAATATGTCACCATACACAATCCTGAGATTCATTTCCCATGGTTGAAGAAATAATCGCATTGACCATTTTCTGAACATAGAGAAAATTTATAAATCAGAGGTGCAAAGAGAGTTGGGAGTCCTTGTTCAGGAGCATCGGAGGAAACCCGTACAGTGATGGGGAGAATGGAAAAACTCCTTATAGATGTGGTAGGTGGAAATCCTATAGTCACTGACTTTTTTGCCTCTTTTTTGTTATCAATAATTATCTGTAGAGTACATCGAAGTCTAAAAATGAGAAAATCACTCAGTTAAGAAGTGTGCATTTATTACGGACACATTGCTGGGTTCAAACTGTTTGCTCCATTTGGCTGAAAAAAATTGCAAGTCCAATGACTCCGAAGTGCCTTGGAACAGGGAATAAAAGGCAAATACAAAGTTCAAAGTTAATTACTTATCGAAGTACGCACTTGCCATCATATACTACCCTGAGATTCATTTTCTTACAGGCATTCAGAGCAGGACAAAGAAATACAATAGGATCAATGAAAAACTGCACACAAAGACTGACAAGCAACCAAATGCAAAAGAAGACAAACTGTGCAAATAAAATAAACAAATAATAAATTAACAAGTAAATAAATGATATGAAGAACATGTGTTGTAGGGTCCTTGAAAGTGAGTCTGTAGGGTATGTTCAGTGATCAACGTAGTGGTGAGTGAAATTGTCCACACTGGTAATAACTGTACCTGAAACTGATGGTGTGGGACTTGAGGCTCATGTATCTCTTCCCCAATGGCAGCGGCTGGAAGAGAGCAAGGCCAGACTCTCTCAGAGCAATTACAAGTCATAAAATAAAATCAATAGTGCTGGGGCAATATTTTCCATGTCTGCTACACTTAAAATCTGGGACATTCCAGTGTTATAGAGTCATAGAAAAGTACAGCACAGAACTAGGCCCTTTGGCCCATCTAGTCCATGCTGAACGACTTGAACTGCCAACTCCCATTGGGCTGCACTGGGACCATAGCCTTCTATACACCTACCATTCATGTATTTATCCAAACTTCTCTTAAATCTTCAAATCAAGCTTGCATGGACCACTCGTGCTGCAAATCGTTCCGCACTCTCACAACCCTCTGAGTGAAGAAATTTCCCCTCATGTTCCCCTTAAACTTCTCACCTTTCACCCTTAACCCCTTGACCTCAGATTGTAACCCAGCCAACCTTAGTAGTAAAAGCTTGCTTGAATTTATCCTATCTATACCCCTCATAATTTTGTATACTTCTATCAAATCTTCTCTCAATCTTCTATGTTCCAAGGAATAAAGTCCTAACCTATTCAATCTTTCCTTAAGACTCAGGTCTTCCAGACCTGGCAACATTGGTATAAATTTTCTGTGTTGTCTTTCAACCTTATTTACAACTTTCCTATTGGGAGGTGACTAAGACTACACAAAATGCTTCAAATTAGACCTTTCCAATATCTTATACAACGTCAACATAACATCCCATTTCCTATATTCAATATTTTGATTTATGAAGGCCAATGTGGCAAAAGCTTTCTTTATGACTCTATCTACAGTGCCCGTGACTCCACTTTCAATGAACTATGGATCTCTATTCCCAGATCCATTTGTTCTTCCACACTCCTCAGTGACCTATCTTTCACCGTGTAAAACCTACCCTGGTTGGTCTAACAAAGTACAAAACCCAGCATTTGTCTGCATTAAATTGAATCTGCCATTTTTTCAGCCCATCTTTCCAACTGATGCACCACACCCCCTAGTCTTGGTGTCATCCACAAATTTGTTGATCCAGTTAACCACATTATCATCCAGATCATTGATGCAGATAACACACAATAACAGACCCAGTACCGATCCCTGCAGCACACCCCTAGTCAGGCACAAGCCTCCAGTCAGAGAGGCAGTCATCCACTACCACACTCTCTGACTTCTCCAACAAAACCAATGTCTAATCCACTTTACCACGTCACCATGAATGCCAAGTGACTGAACTCTCTTGACAGCCTCCCATGCGGGTCCTTGTCAAATGCCTTGCTGAAGTCCATGTAGGCAACATCCATGGCCTTGCCTTCATCCACTTACCTGGTAACTTCCTCGAATAACTCTTTAAGACTGGTTAGACATCACTACCACGCATGAAACCATGCTGACTATCCCTAATCAATCCATATCTATCCAAATACTTATATATCCAGTTCCTTATAATACTTTCCAATAACTTTCCAACAACTGATGTCAGGTTCACTGGCCTATAATTTTCTGATTTATTTTTAGAGCCTTTCTTAAACAGTGGAACAACATTAGCTATTCTCCAAGCCTCTACTACCTCTCCTGTCACTAAGAATGATTTCTGCTAGGGCCCGGGCAATTTCTGAACTTGCCTCCTGTAGGGTCCAAGAGAACACTTTGTCAGGCTCCAGGGATTTATTCACCCCAATTTGCCTCAGGATAGCAAACACCTCCTCCTCTATAATGTGTACAGGGTCCACGTAGTTGATGCCACTTTCCCACACTTCTACAGACTCTGTGAGTAAATACCGATGCAAAAAAATTACTTGAGATCTCCCCCATCTGTTTTGGCTCTGCATGTGGATTACCATTCTGATCTAACAGAAGACCAATTTAGTCCCTTGCAATCCTTTTGCTCAACATATCTGTAGAATCCCTTTGGATTCTCCTTCACCTTGTCTGCTAGAGCAACCTCACACCTTCTTTTAGCCTTCCCAATTTCTTTCCTAAGTGTCTCTTGCATTTCTTATATTCCATTAGCACCTCATTTGTTCCTATCTGCCTATACCTGCTATGCACCTTTTTTCTCTTAACAAGGGCCTCAATATCTCTTAAAAACCAAGGTTCCCTACAATTATTATCTTTACCTTTTATTCTGACAGAAACGTGCAAGATTTGTACTCTCAAAATTTCAATTTTTTAAAGCCTCCCACTTACCAAATACACTTTTGCCAGAAAACAGACTGTCCCAATCCACATTTGCCGGATTATTTCTGATGCCATCAAAATTGGTCTTTCTCCAATTTAGAAACTCAACCCACGGACCAGACCTAACTCTTTCCATATTTACTTTGAAACTAATGGCATTGTGGTCACTAGATGCAAAGTGTTCCCCTACACAAAGTTCTGTCGCCTGCCCTGTCTCATTCCCTGATGGTAGATCCAGTATCGCACTCTCTTCTTTGCGTACTGATGAAGGAAGTTTTCCTGAACACATTTGACAAACTCTCACCCATCCAGTCCTTTTACAGTATGGGATTCCCAGTCAATATGTGGAAAGTTAAAATCACCTCCTATAACAACGTTATGTTTCTTGCACCTGTTAGCGATCTCTCTACAAATGTGTTCCTCAAATTCCCAAGGACTATTGGGTGGTCTGTAATATAGCCCCATTAACTTGGTCATACCTTTCTTATTTCTCAGTTCCACCCATAATGCTGCACTTGACGAGTTTTCCAGTCTGTCCTGATGGAGCACTGTCATGACATTTTCCCTGATTAGTAATGCCAACCCTCCCCCTTTAATCCCTGTGGCTCTTTCACGTCTATGTCAATGGAACCCCAGAATATTGTGCTGCCAGCACTGCTCCTCCCGCAACCAAGTCTCACTGATAGCTACAAAGTCATAGTTCCATGTGTTGATCCACAGCCTGAGCTCATCCAGCTTTCCGACGATACTTCTTGCATTGAAATATACGCAGCTCAGGCCACCAGTCGCACTATGCTCAACCTTTTGACCTTGTCTGAGGTCTTACCAACATCTGTCTCCACAATCTCTCCACTAATTATTCTGGCACTCTGGTTCCCATCAATTTACTTTCAATTCTTGTCACCGTTTACAGGGAGGCTGTGGAGAGGGTGCAGAAGAGATCATCCATGATGCTGCCTGGATTAGAGGACATGCTATGAGGATAGGTTGGACAAACTCAGGTTGTTTTTTTTTCTGGAATGGCAGAGGCTGAAGGGAGACCTGTAAGACGTTTATGAGATTATGAGAGACATAGACAGAGTGGACAGCTAGTACCTTTGTCCTTGGATAGAAATGTCTAATACCAGAGGAACATACATTTGAGGTGAGAAGGAGTATATTCAAAGGAGATGTGCAGGGCAATTTTTTTTTACACAGAGAATGGTGGGTGCCTGCAATGTGCTGACAAGGGTGGAAGCAAAAGGCAGATACAAAAGTTCAAAGTTCAAAATATAATTATTACCAAAGTACATATCTCTACTTCCTTAGGAGGTTGCAAAGTTTAAGAATGACATCTAAAACCTCGATGAACTTCTTTATTTGTGTGGTGGAGAGTATATTCACTGGCTGCATCACAGCCTGGTATGTTGACACCAATGCCCTTGAATGGAAAATCCTACAAACAGTAGAGGATACGGCCCAGTCCATCATGGATAAAGCCCTCCATCGATCACAACTACACGAAACGTCGTCGCAGGAAAGCAGCACCCATCATCAGGGACCCACCACCCAGGACATGCTCTTTTCTCACCAATGTCATCAGGATGAAGGTACAGAAGCCTCAGGACTCACACCACTCGGTTCAGTGATAGTCGCCCATCAGGCTCTTGAACCAAAGGGGATAACTTCACTCATCTTCACTTGCCCCATCATTGAAATGTTCCCACAACCAATGGACTCCTCATATCAGGTTCTCAATATTTATTCCTTATTTATCAATCATTGTTTTTTCTTTCCTTTTTGTATTTGCACAGTTTGTTGTCTTTTGTACACTGGTTGAACTCCTGAATTGGTGCGGATTTTCATTGATCCTGTTAATTCTACGGATTTATTGAGTAGTCTGCAAGAAAATGAATCTGAGGGTTATATATATGTACTTTTGAACTTTGAACCATAAACTACGTTAAAATAGTCATTGTGTAGGCAGAAGGGAGTAATTCGCCTCGGTATTTAATTACTAGTTTAATTAATCGAGCACAGCACCATGGGCCCACGGGCCTGTTCCTGAGCTGCACTGTTCTCTGTTAAAACAATTTTTTCAAATGAGTTTTGATGAATGGCTTTGAAGTTGAAAAAATAATTCCGTTTAAACCTCCACAGTTGCTCCCGAAACCTCTTATTTCCTATTTTTAATTTCAGGTTCCAGTATCTAAAAATGTGTTTAAAACGAGCAGCAAACTCCGATTCACAACTACTAAACTCTGGGACAAAAAGAAATGTTTGCCAGTAACCAGCGGGCTGGATAGCATCAATGGGGAGCTGGAAAAAGTTAGAAAACGAGCGTTTAAGTTGCACAGGAGGACCGAAGAACAAAGGGTTCCAGGACTGTTGATAGCGATTTGCCCTCGAATTAATAATTACATCAGCAAGAGGCAAATACCATTTGGGACCTTTGCAAGACTGTGCAAAAGTTTAAAATCCGCCCAGTCGCAGTAGATTGCAAAATGCAGTAAACAATGCGATAAAGATAGTACACGTTAGGTAAGTAAATATAAATCAAGCAAGCATTTCCTGTTTAAGTGCGAGGCGGGGTTTGTGCTAAATGGTTTCTTCTGGTTGCTTTCCCCGCCCCTTCTTTCCGCTCCTACGCAGTTTTGACAGCGTCTGAATCCCGGAGGTTACCCACACACTCACACACAGAGCGACCGGCTCGGGAGGCAATGGAGCTCGCAAGGTGCAGCCGGCGCGACTTCGGGAGTCAGCTCCTCGGCAGGGAGAAGCCGCTGCTCGTCGTCCTCTGGCTGCTGGGCGCCCTGGCTTGGCGATGCCGGGCGGACAGCGCCATGGAGGAGATCGCCACCGAGAAAGAGGCGGAAGAAACCCACCGGCAGGACAGCGCTAATCTGCTGCTGTTCATCTTGCTGCTTACGCTCACCATCCTCACTATATGGCTGTTCAAGCACCGCCGCTTTCGTTTCCTCCATGAGACGGGCTTGGCGATGATATATGGTAAGGACACCAAATAATTAATCATTGTAACAGCCTGAGTATTTGTAACATGGCCCCATTGTGGTCGTATAAATATTGCAACTATCGTATGGCATCGCAAGTAATCACGTATTAAATTTTCCCATGTATCTATTTGGTCGCTGCTTTTAACGTCATTGTTGCCATTTTAATCTATTTTTGTGCGCGAAATTGACTGAAACTGACAGTCTGAAACCTAACCTTGGCTGAGGTTCTGTGCTGCATGGTTTCCGTGGCTCCTATTGGCCGATTCGGTCCCGGCCGTCGCTCTGATTGGTCAGCCGGCGACCGTCAATCATCCGCGCGTGCCCCTCGCCGGGTCCACGTTCCTTGTTAGGTTGCCCGACTCTGCTGCATCATAATCGCCCAAAGCTACCCAAAATCTTTCTTTATTCCTACAGCGTTCCCTTGGAAAGAAATTGATGCCCTGTAGGGTTGCAGCCTCACTTGATTTCGTGCTTTGTCACAATTAATTGCGTCTGTTAATGCTTGCATGCTGAAGGGTGCAACGCAATCCATGGCGGATTTAAAACACCCGAACTTGGTGGTGTGATTCCCGTATATTGTCATCACTTGTGAAATACAACGTTACTTTTGGTTGATTGAATGAGACCAACCCCCTCCCCCCCCAAAAAAAAACCCTGCTCCTTACGATCCGAATTGCAAAACAGAAAGTGCTGGGAAAAAAAATCAGTAGATCATCTGCTCAGTGTTTCCAGCAATTTCTATTTTGAACGTTTTATACTAGTTGCATTGACATGAATGCTATTCTATCTGAAAGGGAGAAGGTGATGGTATTATGTTGGAAAATTAGACTGGATAAGCTGCCCTGAGTTAATGCGTGAATAATGTCTGGTCTTGCAGCATTTTGGAGCAAAGCCGAGTGAGTGGGAATTGCGAGATGTATATCCCGTTTTCATCTCTGCAGTTGATGACATACAGTACAGAAGAATCCCCAGTGTCGAAGGGGAGACCTTTCAAGCGGATGCCCTCGGGTGGGGACTGGATTAGTGCAATTGGTTCAGTGAACTATAGTTCACTGGGAATCCAGAGCTTGATCTTGGAGGCTAACGGAGTGTATACGTCTGAGATGCCTTTTTAGAAACATAGAAAACCTACAGTACAATACAGGCTCTTCGGCCCACAAAGTTGTGCCGAACATGTCCCTACCTTAGAAATTACTAGACTTCCCTATAGCCCTCTATTTTTCTAAGCTCCATGTACCTATCCAAAGTCTCTTAAAAGACCCTGTCGTATCCGCCTCCACCACCGTTGCCGGCACCCCATAACACGCACTCACCACTCTTTGAGTAAAAAAACTTACCCCTGACATCTCCTCTGTACCTACTCCCCAGCACCTTAAACCTGTGTCCTCTTGTGGCAACCATTTCAGTCCCGGGGAAAAAAACCTCTGACTTTTTATTTCAGCTGACAGGTTAAATCAAGATTCTTTAAGCTTTTATCAACTTCTCCCAAGGTGCTGAAAAGAGCAGTCAGAAGGTTAGGTTCCAAATAACAATTAAGTATATGGGATAAAGTTAGAAAGACATTGCTCCAAAATTTCTCCAAGCTAGGACAAGCCCAGTACATATGAATAAGGGAAGCCTCCCCCCTTTACACATGTCGCAACAGGGACTAATATCAGGATAGAACAGCGACAATTTAGTTTTACACATATGAGTCCTATGTACAACCTTAAACTGTAAAAGACAGTGGTGAGCACATAAAGACATTGAATTAACTAACTTGAGAATTGAATCCCAAACCTCGTCGGACAGAGAAAGATTTAAATCATGCTCCCAGGCAGGTTTTGTCAAAGGGGGCTTGCCTCAAAATCATTACCCTATCTCGAATAGTGGATATTAAACCTTTACTCAATGGGTTCATATGAAGAAACAAATCCACAACATTTTTATCGGGTACCTCAGGGAAGTTTGGTATTAAAGGGTTGATAAAATGGCTAATTTGGAGATATCTGAAGAAATGAGTGTTGCGTAGGTTGAACTTTACCGACAGTTGTTCAAAAGTTGCAAAACGATTGTCTATGAAAAAATCTTCAAAGCGCCTAATGCCCTTTCTGTGCCAGTCTTGAAATGTGAAATCCTGCCTAGAAGGCTGAAAAAGATGATAATGAAGAATAGGACTAGAGAAAGAGAAACCGTGAAGACCATTAAATTTTCTGAATGGAGCCCATATTCTCAGTGTGTGTTTGATAACAGGATTAACAATTGATTTAGGCAGATGGCAAGGAAGTGCGGATCCAAGAAGCATTGGACTGGAAAGATTCTTATAAGAGTTCAATTCCATTGCCACCCATATTGGGCAGATAGCCTGACTATAAAAGACCAAAAGATAAGACAACGTATGTCGTCTGCCCAATAATATAAACGAAAATTGGGCAAAGCCATGCCACCTACCCTTTTAGGTTTTTGAAGGTGAGCTTTATTTAGTTTGGGATGTTTGCCCTTCCACAGATAGGATGTAATAATAGAATCTAACGAATCAAAAAAACTTTAGGAATAAAAATCGGTGAAGATTGAAATAAGTATAAAAATTTAGGAAGGATATCTTGTTAAGGTATCACTGAAATATTTAATCACATCCATTTTAAAAAAAACTCAAAGAAATTTTAAGATATAGGAGCAGAACTAGGCCATTCAGCCCATCGAGTCTCCTGCACAGTGATCCCTGTTTCATGGCCAGTGTGCCTTCTCATTCTGTACCACAAAACAAAGCAGATGGACTGAGACAAAATAGCTGTAATATTTCTCACTGAATGAATTAGAATTTTCTTTTGGAATGCATTGCTAATATGTGAACTATTTCGATCTTTAAATGTATTGTGGCACTCTCTAGATATGAGTATCTTGGTTCGATTGTGATGAGTGCTTCTGATTTGCTGCCTCTGGTCCCTGCACTTCGCCAACGCCGTGTCTCAAATCCTGATTGCATCAACTGGAGAAGAGAGAGTAGATCAGTGATCCATTGCCTTGGTTGTTGGTGGAGATCATTGGGGGCAACATGTAAACACAAACTTGACGGATATTCATAAGAAACCAGCTGGTAAAGCCAAAGGAAAATTTGAGAGAATGAGTTTGACTGAGCTTAGATTTGGATAAAATGAGGCACTGATGGGTTCACTTCTCTAGCAGATCGAAATTGGGTTATTACTTCGAAAGTCGCAGCAAGTGATGAGCTCAAGGTTAGAGATGAGCTTTATTTGTTATTTGCACATTGAAACGATACAGTGAATCTATGCCCAACACTGTCCGAGATGTGCTGGGGCAATCGTCAAGTTTTGCCGTGTTTCCGATGCAACAGAGCTTGTCCACGACTTACTAACCCGTACGTCATTGGGAGGAAGTCAGAGCACCCAGAGGAAATCCACACTGTCACTGGGAGAGCGTACAAACCCCTCAAAGAGAGCAGTTGTTCGAAGTTGGGTCGCTGACGCTGTTAAGCTCGACACTAACAGAAGCATTTAAAGTAAATAGCAGGCTTGATTAGTGTTGACAGCCTTGTATCCTAGTCTTTGATCTGGATGATATCTGCCAGCGCATGTCTTTTAAAAAGCTGTATGTGATTAAACACTGACAAACTGATCTCTTTCTGTACCAAAAAAATTCAAGGGTTCCATTCTTTGAGGTTATTGTGGTAATGTTTTTAAATGTCTATTTGATGTACAGTGATTACCTTGCACAGAATGTGAGTTCGGATGCATATATATTTGGAACAAGAAAAATTGGGCTGCAGGCCAGCTTGGTATTTCTGTCTCACCAAAAGTTACACGATACAATCTCAAAGGATGTGTCCGCGTGTGCAACTGCATAATAGGTGCATGTGATGTACCTCTGCAGCAAATAGTCTGAGCAATTACTCAGCTTTGTACCGTTCAACTAGAATTGATTTATTATCATTATAACCACAATTTCTATTGATTTTTTAAAAAAGTCATTAATATCTTTTACACCTAAATGTTGTCTTACCATCCCTTGAAGTGCATTGTTTTTAGTTTTATCTTTATAGTCATTTGTAATTCAAAAATGGGAGTAGGTAAGTTGCATTATTATAACCTGTCCCTTGATTGGTTGATGACTTCATGAGCTCTCTCTGTCTCTCACTACACTTTGTTTTGTAGCCGACTCAATGCCATGTAGAGGGAATAGAAGCTAGCTGAGTGTATGTTGATCCAAAAAGTTCCTGTTTTCTTTCTTCCAGGAAAGATGGGAGAAGTATTTCTATATAAATAGAGAACTATTACTATGGTGTAACACATATTGAGTTAGAGCTGGTGGTATGCTTCTTTTAAAAAGCCTGAGTAATTTTTGGCAACTAATTTCAAGCGGTCCAACATTCTCAGAAAGTGTTTTGTTCAAACCTTTAATGTTTTTATTTAAGGGTTTTGACAATACTCCTTTTCTGGATATATTAAAAAATTGGAATGAGTCTTTGCAAATTTGTACTATTCTCTATACTTCACATAGTAGCTTTAAGGGTCAGGTTACTGAGCTAACAAGTTAGAAATATGTGTATTTGAGTTTTTTTGAAATTGTTTTTACTATTGATTTGGATCAAATAGAGGCAAGTGCCGAAGAAAGGAACATTGTATTTAGAAACGAATAACTTTCTGTTGACATGTTGGAGGTGAGACTTGTTTGGTTTTAAAGATCAAAGGATAGCCTTATTTGTCATGTACGTTGAAACATTCAGTGAAATGTGCCATTTTTGGTGTCAATGGCCAACACAGTCCAAGGATTATGCTGGGGACACTCACAAGTATCATCAGGCTTTCAACGCCAATGTAGCATGCCTACAACTCATTAAACCTCACCCTAGTTGATCTTCCTGTGGTTTGCTACTGATTGGCTTCCACAGTCTCCTGTGCAACGAACTGACCCACTGAAAACTCTGTTCAGTATTAGTGCAAAAGTTGTCGTGATTCAGCAGAGAACTCTGGTGCAGCTTGTACAATTTTAACAAATCTCTCAGTTTATTGCATTGCTCCCTTTCCTCTTTTTAAGAAATTCCTTCATTTAACCACCCATTTCCCCTGGCTAGGAGTTGGTGTCATAGAGCACTATAGCACAAAAACATGCCCTTTGGCTCATCTAGTCTGTACTGGACTGTTATTCTGCCTAGTTCCATTGACCCAGGCCTGGACCCCTTCCATCCATGTACTAATGCAAACTTCTCAAACGTTGCAATTGAACCCGCATCCACAAGTTCCTCTGGCAGCTCATTCCACACTTGCACCACCCTCTGAGTGAAGAAGTTCCCCTTTGGTTTCCCCTAAACATTCACCTTTCACCCATAACCTTTGACCCCTAGTTCTACTCTCACTCAATCACCCTATCTAGACTCTTCATTATTTTGAGTACATTGATAAGATCTCCCCTCATTCTCCTACACACCAAGGAATAAAGTGCTAACCTATTCAACCTTTCCCTGTAACTCTGTGTTTTTGTCCAATATCCTTTGCCATGTTGGACAAACTATACTCGGGTATTGCTAGCTGCCGAGGAGGAAGTGAATGTGGAATTTGTCATAGGCCTTGATATCTTCCTATTCTTCCTGGATATTCTGTCAAATTTCTAGTGAACTGTGAACTTGTTCAGCAAATTGTTCAAGGGCCAAGGGTAAATGAGTCTTGGCCTGAAACATTGACTCTTTATTCCTCTCCATAGATGCTGCCTGACCTGCTGAGTTCCTCCAGCATTTTTTGTGCTTTACTGTGGATTTCCAACATCCACAGAACCTCTTGGGTCTACCAAAGGCGTAACTGCCAGGCAGCGGTTAGCAAGTTTAAACTGAATGGCAAGAAAACTTTAGAAACCATAGTTTAGACTGGATGGAGGCAGCCAGTGATGCTATACAAAAGTGCAGGGTGATAGGTTGTGATGTTATCTAGTGGAGGTGAATTAAATTTATTATCAAAGTTCAAGTTTAATTGTCATTCAACCATACATGATTACCAGCCAAACGAAACTGTGTTTCTCTGGGGCTAAGGTGCAAAACACAGTACCAACAGTCATGCACAGCACAAGGCACATATAGCACACATAAGATGGCAGTAAACATACAGTCACACAAGAATATAATAAAGCCCCCAACTCCCTGAATCCATGAATGTTGTCAGCAAGAGCAATCTTGCAGCTTTCTGCAGACAAGAGCAGTCCAGCTTGTCTTGCTTTGTGTGAATACTGCAGGGCAACACCAATGCTAGCATGGACGCAGAGCACAACGACTCCAACACCTCTCTCCCGAGCGGCTGCAAACAGGCGACACCGTGGCGTGCTGCCTAGTCCGTGCTACAGCCGAGGCCGCGCAGCTCCCCCGCCACCAGTTCCGCCAGTGAACCGGCCTTGCAACATTCGACATTACCAATGCCCAACCGGGTCTTGTGATCACATGACAAATGACGAAGGCAGTCACCGTTAGATTGCACACCGCCTTCGTGCACTGACTCCAGTGATAGACTTGCAGTGCTTAAAGTTCTTGCTATGCAGCAGTGTCTTGTAGCATCTTTAAAAAAGACAGCAACACCATAGAGGTCGCTGCGTCTGGATGCACCGCCATCTTACCGGAAGGTTCCCTTGAACCACCACGCTCCTAGTGTGGCTACTCACTTGAAGTATGTATAATGACCCTGTGGTTCACTTTTTGCAGATGTTTACAGGAAAATTAAAGAAGTACAATAGAATCTACACAAAGACAGAAGGCAACCCATGTGCAAAAGACAACCTGCAAATAAAAACAAATACTGAGATCATGAGTTATAAAGAGTCCTTGAAAGTAAGTCTGTAGGTTGTGGAATTAATTCAGAGTTGTGACGAGTGAGTGTCCAGACCAGCAACTTGAGGGTTGAAAAGTAATAACTGGGCCTGATGCTGTGGCACCTAAAGCTTTTTGGGGGTACCTCCTGCCCAATGGTAGCATTGAGAAGAGAGCATGGCCTGGATGGTGGGGATCATTGGATGCTGCTTTCTTGTGGCAGTGTCCCATGTTAATTCACTCATTTGTGGGGAGGGCTTTGCCTGTGCTGGGCTGGCTAAATCCACCACGTTCTGTCATGTTTTCTCTCCCTGGGCATTGGCGTTGGACAGTAGTGGGGATTGGGACGGGGAGTGAGTAAGTGAGATACGTGGTGGTATTTATTTGTTTTTCGGAAGATATCTTGACATCAGATTTTGTATCTGTTGCCATTAAAGGAACCTGGATCTAACAGGTTGGTTTGCGGGTTTTCATAAGTATACAGTACTGTGCAGAATCTTAGGGACATTTTGCTAGAATGAGCAGGATGGCACCACTGTATTTGTCAATGTGGAGTGGTGAGCGAGTTTGTAAATCTGTCAGGAGCAAATCTGTGAAGATTGGGATTGGCAAGGGTGAAGCGCTGCAGGAGGAGTGTGGGACGGGTGGCAGAGAAGGAGTGCCAGGGGCAGGGGTGGCACGGACATAGACAAGCCCAACCTTGACACACCAGGGAAGGTCATTTGATTCCAAACAATTAGTCTATTGATAATTACAGAATCTCTCTCTCATGCGTCCTGCTCCCTCCCCCTCCCTTTCCTCTCCCTTCCCCTTTTCCTAAGCATGATTCCCCTACCCTCTCTCAATCCACAATAGATGCAGAGACTTGCATAGTACTGTATGTAAACTGATAACTTGGCCATTAATCATGAATACTTGTACTGCAGAGGTTATTTTGGCAAAATATTTTCTCCAAGATTGTCCCAAAAGGTACATTTAAAAGCTTGAAAAACGAATTGATTCTAGGCAAAGTAATGGGAACAATTTGAGACAGCTTTAATGTGGTAAAATTTTTAAGCTTTAATTGTAGTAAAATAGATTTTCACTTTATTAGACAAAATGTGCATGTGTTAGCAGTAGGAGAGAAGCTAGAAAAACGATTGGTCCACCTGGGGACAGTGGTGGGAATTTTTGCAGAGAGCCAGAGGAAGTGGTCTTTGAGTTTGTTAGAATTAGTAAACATGAAGGGAAAGGATATGGATGATGATGAGGTAAGAGAGGGATGTGTTGAAAATCCGGGGCACGTCAGGAGATGTTGGGTGGTTTGAAAAAGATTAAGGTGGATGTGAGCTTTGTTGCTGGACACTGAGGGAGGAAATTTGACAGAAGTCTTTCTGTCCTCCGTAAGGTCCCAGGAGACTAGAGAACAGCCATTGTTCCTTTGTTTAAGGAAGGTAGTGGACAAACTAAGTAATAGGCCAATGAGCCTTGTAACTGTGGTAGGGTATTTATCAGAAAAGATTTTTAATGACAGAATTTGCTCTTGGACATTGATGGACTTGTTAGGAAAGTCAGCATGGCTATGTGCAAGGGAGGTTCTGCCTCATAAATTTGAGTTCTTTTATTGAAGTGTAAAGATGATTGAGGGTAGGGAAGTGGATGTTGTCTACATGGGCTTCAGTAAACGTGATAGGCTAGTTCAGAGGAAGTAATTCGAATCTACAATGGGTTGGTAAATCAAATACAAAATCAGCTTGATCATAGAGGATGAAGCGTAGTGGTGGAGGGGTGTTTCTCTGTGTGCCTGTGACAGTTGGTGTTCCCTAAGGGTCAGAGCTGGGACTTTTTTTTGACCTGGCAGAAAATGTAGGCAGTCTGAGAAGTAAATTTTAAGTCAACACAAAAATTGGCAGCACTGTGAATGGCGAGGAAGGTTGTCAAAAGCATGCAGCAGCATGCAAGTCACTTGGATATTCGAGTGGAGAAATGGCACGCGGAGTTCATTCTGTATGAAAGTCAGGTGTTGCATTTTGGGACATCAAATACAAGAGGAAATTACACAGTAAATGGCAGATTGCTTTGGAACATGAATGTACAAAGGAATCTTGAGATTCAAGTCCATAACTCTGAAAGTGGTTGAGCAAGTGGATAGGGAGGAGTGTTTTTCATTCACAAGCACCGCTTCATACTCTATCCCTCCCTCAGCTCATCTGTTGATAAGGTATGAGTGTCTCGACAATTCCAACACACTCACACTTCTGTTGTTCTTGTCTCTCTGTGGAGCAGTGCCTTGATTTTTAAAATTATGTCTTTAGTTTTTAAATCCCCCCATGGCTTTACATTTCCTTCCTCTGTAATCCCCAATCTACAACTCTTTACTATTCCCTTAATTATCCTGGTTACGTAGAGCACTACAGCACAGGACAGGCCCTTTGGCCCATAATGATGTGCCAGCTTTTTAACCCTTTCCTCCTACATAGCCCTCCATTTTTCTATCATCCGTGTGCCTGTCTGAGAGCATCTTAAATGTTCCCAATGTATCTGCCTCTGCCACTACCCCTGGTCCATGCATCCATGACTCTGTGTTTAAATGAAAATATCAAATCTGACATCCCCCCACCATAAAATCCTACAATCAACTTAAAATTAAAGTTTGAAGTTCAAAGTAAATTTATTATCAATGTACGTATGTCACGATATACTACCCTGAGATCCATTTTCTTGCGGGCATTCAGAGTTGATACAAAGAAGCACAATAGACAGAATCAGTGAAAATCTACACACAGCCAATGTGCAGAAGACAGACTGCAAATGCAAATAGGGGGAAAAAGCAAATAATAATTGTTGGAGTGGTTTTTTCCCCTTTTTTTGGGGTCGAAGACACGTACATTTAGCATTTGACTTTGGCTACCAATCTTCACATCTGAATGTGGATTGTGGATTTAATTTGGAGTGCAGCTCTGAACAATGGGTTCCTAAAAGCAGTGAATCCCAGTCTAGACAATGCTGATCAAAATTGATTTGGATGTCTGTGGTGTGAATGCAACTCAGGAGGTGTGAAGGTTGTATGTAGTTTCAAAGAAAGTGTTGTCCATGCATTGTAAATATGGAATTGTCTTTTGATGTTTGGCACATAAAATATTGAGCCATATGTTGGGCCAGCAGACCTTTCGACTGAAAATGTCTCTGTATGATGCCTGCTGTACCTTGTTTTGTGAAATAAAGAAGCTGATGCTTTGAATCTACCAGCAACTTTCCCTGGTGACTTTATTCACGCAACAACAGTAATAAATAATATTGAGGACATGAGCTGTAGATTCCTTGAAAGTGAGTCATGGGACTAGCTCACTGTTGAGGTGAGTGAAGTTATCCATGCTGGTTCAAGAGTCTGATGGTCCTGATCCTGGTAGTGTGAGTCCTGAGGCTCCTGTACTTCCTTCCCGAAGGCAGCAATGAGATGAGGGCATGGTTTGGATGGTGGGGGCCCTTGATGATGGACGCTGCTTTCTTGTGGCTGCGATCTGTGTAGATGTGCTTAATGGTGGGGAGGAGTTTTCCTGTGAAATACTGAGCCGTATCCACTACTTTTTGTAGGCTTTTCCATTCCTGGGCATTGGTGTTTCCATACCAGGCTGTGATACAAACAAGCAGAATACTTTACACTGTGCATCTATAGAAGTTTGTCGAAGGTTTGGATGACACCTTAAACTTGCCCAAAATAGAGGTGCTGCTGTGTCTTTATAATGGAATTTTTGTGTTGGTCCCAGGACAGATCCTATGAAATGATAACGCCAGGGAATTTATTGTTACTGACCCTCTCCAATTCTAGCCCCCTGATGAGGACTGTCTCATGGACCTCTGGTTCCCTCCTCCTGTAGTTAATAATCAGCTCTTTGGTTTTGCTGACGTTGAGTGAGAGGTTGTGGAGAACGAGATTTTCAGTCTCCCTCCAATGTGCTGATTTGTCACCATCTTTGGTTTGGCCAACAACAGTGGTGCTA
The DNA here is from genome assembly GCF_963921235.1 of Mobula hypostoma. Lineage (NCBI taxonomy): Eukaryota > Metazoa > Chordata > Chondrichthyes > Myliobatiformes > Myliobatidae > Mobula > Mobula hypostoma. The sequence continues at coordinate 168,749,818 of NC_086103.1, read as the reverse complement.
CCAGCAAGCTTGAACATGACATTGGTTTTGGTCTCACGGGCATAAGTATGAAACGATCAGAGCAGGGGGCTGAGCACACAGCCTTGTGGTGCACCTGTACTGATGGAGATTGTGGAGGAGATGCTGTTGCCAATCCAAACTGACTGGGGTCTGCAAGTGAGGAATTCGAGGATCCGGTTGCACAGTGAGGTATTGAGACCTAGGTCTTGGAGCTTATTGAAAAAGCATCCTGATATATACCCCTTTGTATTAGCCCTTTCTTCTCACAAAAATTTCTGGGTTATCCACTTGGTCCATGCCACCTTATACACCCCTTTCAAGTCACCTCTCACCCTCCTCCTCTCCAAAGAGGAAAGCCTTAGTTCATTTAACTTTTCCTCATCCAGTCAACATTGTGATCAATCTCGGTTTTCAATCCATTTCCATTGGTGCCAGTTTCTCCTGTGCCACCCTCCCGAATTAAATATCTCATTCTACCAGGTCTTAAATGCCATGTGTGGGTTGGTACTAAATTTAGTTGTTCCAGTAAGTCCCTCTTGAGATATTTGCAAATTCAAAGTGGCATTAATGCCACTGAGGGAAGTATTTTGCCCTAAATTTCCTAGTCAGCAACGACTAATTATTTCTCACTTAGCCACTGTTACAGTATATATTTAAAAATCCCAGAAAACCTCAGTAATTTTCAATGGTGATTATGACCATTATGATGAAGAGGGCATGCCAGTGGCTATGTTTCATTAGGAGTTTGAGGTGGTTTGGTAAGTCACCAAGGACTCCAGCAAATTTCTACTGACGCAGCATGGAGAGCATTCTAACTGGTTGCAGAGCAGGTTGCTATGGAGAGGTCACCGCACAGAATCAGAAGAAGCTGCAGAGGGTTGTAAACTCAGCCAGCTCCACCATGGGCACCAGCCTCCCCACCACCAAAGGAAACCTTCAGAAGGTGATGCCTCAAAAAGGCGGCATCCAGGCTTAAGGATCCCCAGCACCCAAGACAAGTCGTCGTCTTCTCTTTGCTGCCACCAGAAAGGAGGTACAGGAGTCTGGAGACACAGACTCAACGTTTTAAGAACAGTGTCTTCCCCTCTGACATTAGATTTCTGAATGGACAATGACCCCCATGAATGCTACCTCAATATTTTGCTCCTTTTTTGTACTAGTTATTAAATAGTTTAAATATATTTTCATATTTCTTATTTATGAAATGTATTAAATACATCTTTTCCGTGCTCCCGATGTGGGCTTCTATATATTGGCGAGACCCGACGCAGACAGGGAGATCGTTTCGTTGAACACCTACGCTGTGTCCGCCAGAGAAAACAGGATCTCCCAGTGGCCACACATTTTAATTCCACATCCCATTCCCATTCTGACATGTCTATCCACGGCCTCCTCTACTGTAAGGATGAAGCCACACTCAGGTTGGAGGAACAACACCTTATATTTCGTCTGGGTAGCCTCCAACCTGATGGCATGAACATTGACTTCTCTAACTTCCACTAATGCCCCACCTCCCCCTCGTACTCCATCTGTTATTATTTATATACACACATTCTTTCTCTCTCTTTCCTTTTTCTCCCTCTGTCCCTCTCACTATACCCCTTGCCCATCCTCTGGGTCCCCTCCCCCTTTTCTTTCTCCCTGGACTTCCTGTCCCATGATCCTCTCATATCCCTTTTGCCAATCACCTGTCCAGCTCTTGGCTCCGTCCCTCCCCCTCCTGTCTTCTCCTATCATTTTGGATCTCCCCCTCCCCCTCCAACTTTCAAATCTCTTACTAGCTCTTCCTTCAGTTAGTCCTGACGAAGGGTCTTGGCCCAAAACGTCGACTGTACCTCTTCCTATAGATGCTGCCTGGCCTGCTGCGTTCACCAGCAACTTTTATGTGTGTTGCTCTTTTATTTCTGGTATATTTTTATGTGTGTGTGGTGTGTGGCCAAGTGGTTAGGGCGTTGGACTAGAGATCTGAAGGTTGTGGGTTTGAGCCTCGGCCGAGGCAGCGTGTGTGTCCTTGAGCAAAGCACTTAACCACACGATGCTCCAGTCTACCCAGCTGAGAATGGGTACTGGCAAAAATGCTGGGGGTTAACCTCGCGATAGACTCGCGTCCTATCTGGGGTGGTGGGGTGGGAGGGGAGTCTTGTACTCTCAGTTGCTTCACGCCACGGAAACCAGCATAAGCACTGACCTGATGGGCCACAAGGCTCGTGACAGACTTTAAAAAAAAAAAAAAAAAAAAAAATTTTCATGTATGGCACTTTCAAGTTGTTCCCAGGTGTAGCTCATCTTCTTGGAGTTGCTTTCCTCTCCCAGGGATGAGGTCTTTGGAGCTGCTTTTTGCATCTCTGTAGCTCTGGGTTTTTTTTTTACAGGATGGGGATCCTGGCCCCATACCCTCCTCCTCTTTTCGCAGCCGGGCTTGGGGCCGTCCATGGCAGAGTCTTTTCTGTACTGCTGCTGCATGTCAGTGTTAATAGATGTGATTCTGATAGAGAGTGAGTGTGTGTGTGTGTGCCCCTACACTTGAAGAATGTGCATCCGCTTGAGCGTTTGAAAATAATGGCGCTTTTCACTTTTTATCAATAACTATTCATCTTTACTGTCCCATCTGTAGCTAAATATTGACTTCCAAGCAAAGTAGATTTTTAAAGACATTTGAAATTCAAATATAAACAAAAATTGTCACCTTCAGTCGTACTTGTGCATCTAAAGTTTCTTTGACTTTAAAATCATAATTTAATCTGAATTTAAAAAGCAAATGACTTCACATTTCATATAATTTTATGGTCTCAAACTATCTTGTCATTTATTATCATTTCTCTAGCTGAGCTGCACTCTGTAACTAACACTTTTATTTCCAATGCCTATAAATAGCATTCACATCCCGGAACTTTTCATGTTTTATTGTTTTACAACATTGATTCACAGTGTATTTAATTTGGCTTTATTTTGACCTTGGAGAGGGCAAGGCCTCAAATCAAAGCGCTGCTTGATATTTTGAGCTGACTTTACAATTCTCGTTGCTATTTTAAAATGATTGCTTTAGAGTCACAGAACATTGAATCAGGCCCCTTGGCTCACCAGGTTATTCTGCCTGGTCCCATCAACCTGCACCTGGACCATAGCCTTCCACACACCTCGTATCCAAAATCCTACTCAAATTTTCGTTAAATGTTGACATCGAGCCTGCATCCATCACTAACAGTTTTTAATTGATAGAAGAATGTATAGAGTTTGGCTAAAATGACTAAAGTGCTCCCTTTTGCTCCATTCCCTCTTTTTTTAACACTGCTTATTTAATTTGATTTTTTTTGCTGCGTGCCTGCATGCGTGCGAGTCTTTGCGTGTGCGTCTCTGTGTGCGTGCGTCTCTGTGCGTCCGTGATGTCTTTTTCATGGCTTTTTTACAAGGCGTAGAGAGAGAGAGTCTGTGTGGCGCGCCACTCCTCACACATTATTTTTCGCAGTATTTTTCCCTTTATTTTACGAGGTCAAGTTGTGATCTTGACAGTCAACCCGGCACGGATGGAAAGCGTATGTGGGAGTGTACCCGACTGGTTTCGAACCCGGGAACCTCCGCTCCCAGGTCCAGCGCTGATGTCATTGTGCCACCAGCAGGTCCATTTAATTTGATTTTTAATATATATTTCATGTGTTATTACAGCCTGTAGTATATTTTATGGTTGATATTAGGTTTTGTCAGCCAATTAGTCAGAATTGACAATTTCCAGTCATGCACTGTTGTTCCATTTTCTGTGCTCTGAGTTCACATACCATTTACCTCATTTGACCTGGTGCTCTCTGGCTGTTGAGATGTCACGATAGAAGAGCTGTTGTGATTGCCTGTTATACACCGGGAAGTGTGAACGCATACAAAGCTTTTGGAATAGGTGTTGTCATTTGGATAACCTCCTTGGTGAGCAATGAGGGAATAAATCTGCTAAAGAAGTGTTGAATAAAATTTTAATCTTGGGCTTGTTTATCTACAAAATCAAGTGATGTGGTTCTCTTGAAGGAAGCTGGGGTTGTTTCTGCAGAGCTTTTGCTTAATATGGGTCGGTCACCAATTGAGGTGAGGGTTTCTATGGTAGGGAATGCATTAGAATGGCATTACTCTGATATGATAGACATTTGACATCGTTGTTCATGTGACGAGCAAGGCTAATCTTTGAAATCCAGATATTCTGGTTCAATGGTTCAATTTATTATCAGAGAATGCTTACAGTATACAACCTGAAATCCTTACTCTTCACAGACATCTATGAAACAGAAAAAAACCCAAAGAATGACGACAAAAAACATTAGAACCTCAAATCCCCCCTCCACCCTCCTACGGACAAGCAGTAGCAAAAGCATCAACCCCCCCCCCCAACTTGTTTCAGCAAAAGTATCATCTCCCAATACCCACCATGCTAGCAATAGCAAAGCGCCCAGAGACCATGACCTAGGGTCCATCAAAAAAAAACTGTCCATCCCAACACCTCAACATCTCGCAGACTCTTCCTCACTAACGAGGGAAAGAGAGAGAGTGCTCCTACCACAGCGAGAAGGGGGGGGGGGGCCGACAGCTTGCCGTCTGGATGAGCGTCGCTCATTTCGACAGCAGTGTGCATGTTTCAGCCTCCTGCGACTTCAGTGGACGATACCAGCAAGGAATCGGGTCATCCACAGGGCCGCACCCCGAAGGCGCCTGTCTTCCTGGCCGCCCCTGGAGATATGGAAAACGCTAAGCCGCTTGACAAGCTCTGAGAGGGAGAACCTACTGCTGTGAAGAGCTGCATCTTGAGTGTAGCTGTGCATCACAGACTTCCACAGGACCCCAGCCACCTTGAAAAGGAAAGAAGACACATTAAAGAAACTATAATTAAAGAGAACATTACAGTTTTAGAAGAAATTTATGTTTACCTGTGGTTTGGAAAAGAAAACAGGAATTAGGAGAAAATGAAAGGAGTTACCAAAATTTCCAGTGATACAGGAATCTACAGTTCCTAAAATTTTTCAATTTATTTCAGTTGGGTTTGCTGTAAAGCTTGTAGATAAAAAATATTAATTGAAGATTAATTACATGTAACAATAGGAGAGATTATTGCTGCTCAGTATGAATGGAAACCAATCGATCATAGTCTGATTGGATTAGTAAACCCAGATGTCAGGCATTTGAGTGATGCCTGTGCTGTGGTCAGTAAATGGGACATAGAAAAGAAATTGGAGTTAAATTATATTCTTGAAAGTGCCAACACTCTCTTGCACTCTCTCTCTCTCTCTCTCACTCTGGAGTTCTTTGTTTCTTTCTGAAGGAATTGGGGTTGTACTGAAACACAATCCATGCAATTATGAATGCAAGCTGTAACAGGTTGAGGGTGAAAGGAGAAGGTTGCATTTCTTTGTATCCTTTTCTGTCTGTTGACCAGTCCTGTTTTCTCCAGTAGTTCAAATGGACAAAACAAGCTGTTCAGTGAGCTGAACACTGTGACTGAAAAACATCCCACCATTTAGAACATTACTGCACAGTACAGGCCCTTTGGCCCATGATGTTGCTTCAACCTTTTAACCTACTCTAAGATCAATCTAACCCTTTTCCCTCTACGTTTCTTACCCAATTCCACTTCAATCCTCAGCAGAGTGTATGGCCAGCATGAGAGGGCACAGTTTTAAGGTGCTTGGAAGTAGGTACTGGGGAGATGTCGGGGTAAGTTTTTTACGCAGAGAGTTGTGAGTGCGTGGAATGGACTACTGGTGACGGTGGTGGAGGCGGATACAATAGGGTCTTTTAGAAGACTTCTGGACAGGTACATGGAGCTTAGAAAAATAGAGGGCTATGGATAACCCTAGGTAATTTCTAAAGTAAGTACATGTTCGGCACAGCTTTGTGGGCCGAAGGGCTGTATTGTGCTGTAGGTTTTCTGTGTTTCTATGTGATGGCCACTGTCCCAGCCAGTGGGACTTGCCCTTCTCCCTCCACCAAGTCAGGGGACTGCAGGTTCACATCCTAGAAACCTGAGCCTAAACATTTGAGCTGATACCCCACAGCAACACCAAAGAAGTACTCCCACTGTAGTGATATACTTGGGATAAAATGTTAAGCTGAGGCCCAGTCTCCTTGGATGGGGGATGGAAATGATTCTGTTTCTTGAAGAATACAAGGTCCGGAGCAGCAGCATAATCGGCCTTGCGAAATTATCCTGCCTTGTTTGGGTTGTGTGTGGGAGTTTGCTCTGCATGGATCCACTGCCCTTATCCAGTGATGCAAATGTGCGTGTTCAATCCTCACCTTGAAAATTGGACAATTTGAAATGTTAAGTAAGTAAATCCAAGGGGTGGAATGGTAATGTAGTATTTAGTGTTCACCGATCGGAGTTCAATTCCTGCCCTTATCTATAACGAATTTGTGCGTTCTCCCTGTGACCGTGTAGGTTTCCTCTGGGTGCTCTGGTTTTCTCCCACAATCTAAAGATGTATGGTTAGGGTTTGTAAGTTGTGGGCATGCTACAATTCAGATTTATCACATGTAAATCAAAGCATGCGGCGAGGTGCATGGTTTGCGTTAAGATCTTAAGTAGTAGAAGCTGAATCTGCTCTGCCATTCCGTTGTGGCTGATTTATTATCTCTCTCAACCCCTTCCTTCTGCCTTCTTTCCGTAACCTTTGACACCCTGACTAACCAAGAACCGAGCAACCTCCACTTTAAATATACCCAGTGACTTGGCCTCCACAGCTGTCTGTGGCAATGGACTTCACAGATTCACCACCCTCTGACGAAAGAAGCTCCTTCTCATCTCTGTTCCAAATGGATGTCCTTCTATACTGTGTCTGTACCCTCTGGTACTAGACTCTCCCACTAGCCATACCCACTCTGTCTTGGCCTTTCAATATTCAATAGGTTTCTTTTTTTTGGCGTGTGCCTGCCTGCCTGCCTGCGTGCGAGAGCGCCTCTGTGACTGCGTGTGCATGTGTGCGTCCGTGATGATGTCTTTTTTTTCATGGCTTTTACAAGGCGCGGAGCGCAAGAGAGAGACTGTGTGGCGAGCCACTCCTCACACAGACTTTTTCGCAATATTTTTCCCTTTATTTTACGAGATCGAGTTGCGATCTCGACACTCAACCCCGCACGGATGGAAAGCGTACTCCGGAGCGGACCCGACTGGTTTCGAACCCGGGAACCTCTGCTCCTGGGTCTGGCGTCGATGTCATTGCACCACCATCCGGCCTATTCAATAGGTTTCAATGACATGCCCTCTTCATTCTTCTAATCTCCAGTGAGTGCAGGCCCAGAGCCATTGAACGCTCCTCATATTTAACCCCTTTCATTCCTGGAGTCGCTTTTGTGAAACTTCTCTGGACCCTGTCCAATGCTGCCACATCTTTTCTTAGATAAGTGGCCCAAAGCCACTCTCAGTACTCCAAGTGTGGCCTGACCAGAGCCTTATAAAGCCTCAGAATGACATCTTGCTCAAGTATTAGAGTCCTCTTGAAATGAATGCAAATATTGCATTTGTCTTCCTTACCACCTGCAAGTTGACCTTTAGGGAATCCTGCACGAGGACACCCAAGTCTCTTTTCACCTCTGATTTTTAAATCTTCTCCCCATTTGGAAAACAGTCTCCGCCTTTGACAGTACACTTCCCTGCACTGTATTCCGTCTGCCAGTTTGCCCAACAACCAGTACGTTAGGAATTTGCTGGGAGCAGCCTGCAGGCGTCGCCACACACTCCAGTGCCAACGTAGCGTGCCCACAATGCTCGGCGGAACAAAACAAAATGGAACACAATGGACACTTGCAGGGTGTTCAGTACAGTCGTCACACACAAAACGCTGGTGGAACGCAGCCGGCCGGGCAGCGTCTACAGGAAGAAGCACAGTTGACGTTTCGGGCCGAGATCCTTCGTCAGGCCTGAAACGTCGACTGTGCTTCTTCCTATAGACGCTGCCTGTCCTGCTGCGTTCCACCAGCATTTTGCGTGTGTTGCTTGAATTTCCAGCGTCTGCAGATTTCCTCGTGTTTGCAGTACAGTCGTCGTTGATTTGACTTGGTGCAAAATGGTGCGTTTCACTGTATGTTTTGATGTACATGCGACAAATAAAGTTAATATTTTTAAACCTGGAGAAAGAGAGCTGATATTGATAACTACAAAAATAGCTTTCTAAATGAATGACCATTGGGTTCAGTTAACATTTCATAGGAATAGGAATGTGGTATCCTGCCTCGATGTGGGGTGCATCCCCAGGTGTACCAGTCTATACTGCCTTTGGGTACAGCAGAACAAGACACTCAGATCATGAGGGAATTGGGGATGAACAATAAATGGTGCAGCCATTGGCACATCCTGTAAAAGAGTAGAGCAGTACAGCACAGAAACAGGCCCTTCAGCCCACAACGTTGTGCTGAACCAGCTAAATCAGTAATCAAATGCCCAACTAAATGAATTCCTTCTGCCAACACGATATCCATCTCTTTCCATTTCCTGCACATTCATGTTCCTGTGCTAGAGCCTCTCTACTTGCCCCCCACTACCTTCCCAGGCTGTGTATTTGAGGCACCCACCACTCCGTGTGTTTTCAAAATGAAAAATGCCCTTTGAACTTGCCCTCTCTCACCTTAAATGATATATGTATAAGATATATCGCCGGCTGGTGGCGTAGTGGCATCAGCGCCGGACTTTGGAGCGAAGGCTCCCGAGTTCGAATCCAGCCGGCTCCCTTGCACACTTTCCATCCGTGCTGGGTTGAGTGTCGAGCTAGCAACTCGGCCTCGTAAAAATAAGAAAGCCTGCTTTAAAAACACCGTCATGACGGCGTCCCAATGACTCCACTTGAAGTTAAGGGCTTTCTTCTTCATATATAAGATATATCAACCCTAATAATTAATTCTTTTTAAAAAAAAAATTTAGAAAAAGATTGCCATGTTTCCTCAGTTATAACATTGTCAATGAAAGTCCTTCTTTGAAAGGAAAGTACTCAGTGGAATATGAAAGGTGTTGTATAAACGCATGTTTCTCTTCTATTTTTGATGGTATCTATTCTGCATTTTAGACCTATACTCAGGATCTCCTTCTAAAAGGAGGAACCAATGTTAACAAGCAGTGTGAGTAGCAACTCTCAGCTGTCTATTTGCTACTGCACCTATGTGACTTCGGCATTGTGGCCCAGGTTAGATCTACAGGTGAACTTCACCCAAGTTTTCAATCTCATGTAGTCTGAGAAGGGGAAAGTCTGTAAAATGGTGCTGACTCAGAGGATAACCCACCACACCAGGTTGAAGTGGTACACACAAAAAATGCTGGTGAACGCAGCAGGCCAGGCAGCATGTATAGGAAGAGGTACAGTTGACCTTTTGGGCCGAGACCCTTCGTCAGGACTAACTGAAAGAAGAGCTAGTAAGAGATTTGAAAGTGGGAGGGGGAGGGGTGATCCGAAATGATAGGAGAAGACAGGAGGGGGAGGGATAGAGCCAAGAGCTGGACAGGTGATTGGCAAAAGGGATACGAGAGGATCATGGGACAGGAGGTTCGGGAAGAAAGACAAGGGGGGGGGGTGACCCAGAGGATGGAGAGCAGGCAAGGAGTATAGTGAGAGGGACGGAGGGAGAAAAAAGAGAGAGAGGAAAAAAGGGGGGAAATAATAAAATAAACAAGGGATGGGGTACGAAGGGGAGGAGGGGCATTAATGGAAGTTAGAGAAGTCGATGTTCATGCCATCAGGTTGGAGGCTACCTGGACGGAATATAAGGTGTTGTTCCTCCAACCTGAGTGTGGCTTCATCTTTACAGTAGAGGAGGCCATGGATAGACATACCAGAATGGGAATGGGATGTGGAATTAAAATGTGTGGCCACTGGGAGATCCTGCTTTCTCTGGCGGACAGAGTGCTCGTGCTTGTGAGGTTGAAGTGATGGTGGTTTGAATAGGAATGAGAGCTTTTAATAACTTCGAAGTTTAGGTTTTCTATAATTTTTTATTCTTATTGTTGTGTTGTATTTTGTTGCCTGTCATGCCAGCACACCAGTCTATTCCTAAAACATGTAAGTGTATATGACAAATACAGTTGATCCTTGAATAATACTGAGATGATTTCTGGTTAGAGAGTTCAGAAAAACAATTATGTATTAAAGCAATACACTTTGCACTATGGAGAGCATTCTGTCTGGATGCATGATGGCTTGGTAGAGCAGCTGTTGAATTGTGGACAGAGCTCAGCACATCACAGGAACTAGACTTCCCTCCATGGATTCTGTCTACACTTCTCACTGTCTCAGTAAAGCAGCCAGCATAAGACCATAAGACCTAGGAGCAGAAATAGGCCATTCAGCCCCTCGAGTCTGCTCTGCCATTTCATTGTGGTTGATCCCGGATCCCACTCAACTTTGTATTGATGCAGTTACAAAGAAGGCACAACAGTGGCTATATTTCATTCAGAGTTTGAGGAGGCTCGGTACATCACCAAACACTTGCAGATTTTCTATGGATGTACTGTGGAGAGCATTCTAATTGCTTGCATCACTGACTGGTATGGAGGGGTGACTGCACAGGATTAGAAAAAGCTGCAGCAAGTTATAAACTCAGCTAGCTGCATCATTGGCGCTAGCCTCCCCAGCATCAAAGACGCCTGAAAAAAGGCGGCATCCATCATTGAGGGCCCCCATCACCAAAGACGTGCCTTCTTCTCATTGCTACCATCAGTGATGAGGTACAGGAGCCTGAAGATGCAACTCAAGGTTTTCCCCTCTGCCATCAGATATTTGAATGTATATTGAATCCATATACACTACCTCACTTTTTTTTTGTTCTCTTTTTGCACTACTTGTTCAATTTATTTTTATGTATTTTGAATTATAATTTGTATTTTTATTATATTGCAATGTACTACTGCTGCAAGATATCAAATCTCATGACATATGCCAGTAATATTTATTCCGATTCTGGTCTCATAATATTTCTCTATGACCTTGCACTTTATCGTTTTCCTGCTCTGCACATTTCCAGTAGCTCTTGCTCTTTGTTCTGTCTTGTTATTGTTTTAACTTATTCTGGTTCATTGGACTGTGTAGTCATTTGATCTGCATAAACAGTCTGCAAGACAAGCTTTTCGGTGTATCTTTGTACATGTAACAATTGTATACCAATGCAAGCCCGGGAACGTTCAGAACAGCCCCAATTCCTCAAAAGGAGTGGCTTGTAACTTCTTAGAAATTTTGTGATGGGAGCTGAATTTTAACAAGCAAGAGGGTCCTTCATTTCAACTTTGGGAACCACTGAAGAACTTCAATTAAAACCACGGTGCCGTAGCCGTTCATGTAGAGATTCTGCTGGTTTGGCCTGACTTCAGTGCTCCAGGTCAGATCAAATCAACCAATCCAATGCCAAAAGTTACATTTTGAACTGAAATTTGTTTTGTACAATTTTTCAGGATGGTGGGAAGAATCAAAATTACCCATACTCCTGATGTAACTGCTGCACATGAGAGCTTTCTTCCCAATGCTGTCATTCCAAGAAGGTTTTCAAATTTCAAAACATTTCCTTCTGCACACAGTCACTTCTAGGCTGCCTTCAAAGTTGCCTTTAAGATTATTGTGATGTTTAATTGGTTGAGAAAGTCACTTGTTACTAAATCCATGATCTTTTAAATACAGAAACATTTAAGATTTTATGTTGATCCATGGAATATGTTTTGCTAATGATTACACTCACTGCCGGGTATGGAAACACCAATGCCCAGGAACGAAAATATCTACAGAAAGTTATGGATACAGACCAATCTGTCACAGGCAAAATATCCCCGCCACTGAGCACATTTACAAGGAGCTTGGCCACAAGAAGTCAGCATCCGTCATGCAGGGCTCCCACCATCCAGCCTAAGTTGTCTTCTCACTACTACCATCAGGCAAGACCTTCAGAAGCCTCGGGTCCCACACCATCAGGTTCAGGAACAGTTATTATTCTACAGCCATCGGGTTCTGAACCGGCATTGATAACTTCACTCATAACAACTCCACAAACCTCAATCTACAGACGCTATTTCAAGGGCTTTTTACAATTCATTTTCTCAGCATTAACTTTTTAAACTTGCACACTTTGCCGCCTTTTAAACTTTGGTTGTTTGTTCATATTTGTTTATGTATAGTTTTTCATAAATTTGATTGTATTTCTTTATTTTTTTCCCTGTAAATGCCTGCAAACAAACAGTGTATTATGGTAATATATATGGACTTTTAAAATAGACTTTGCTATTGAACTTTGACTTTGAAATTTAACGGATGAAATAGAAACAAATTCCCTAAACGAGATCAAAGAGGAAAGACTTGCCTCTGAAGCAAGCTTTAAATTACCAGTATCATTATATTCCTTATCTTCAGTTTTAATAATAGGCTAAGGTGAACCATCACTTTAGAATATTTAGCTGTGCACATTGAAAGCTTTTGTAAGGAATAGCTGTAGACTTTTACAGTATTATTCTGGGGAAGCTATCTATGAATATTGTGATTTTTTTTTGCAACAAGATGTGTGGTGGACTGGTCAGTTATTATTTATTTATTTTGTTTAAAACTTACCTTTTAAATGCAGGAAGTCATTTGAAACATGCTTCCCTGTTCTCTAGCTACCTTTCTGCCGTGGCGTAAGTGTACAGGTGTCAATTTCCAGTAACTTACAAACCCTACACCTTTCGAGCTATCCAGTTTCTTGACTGACCTGTGACTGGATGTTTTGATGGAGTTAGTGATTTTACTCTCACAAGCGTTGTTCTGAGAGTAGGTGTCTCACTGAAATTGCATGACACACAGGCAGACAAAGCAGTAAATGTGAAAGTTCGTAGTTATATACTTGGATAGTGGTAATTATCCTAAATAATTATTTCCATTGGTTGGCCATGTGTTAATGTAACAGAAATCTCCCAGGAGTGTTACCAAACGTGGGGCGAGGGGGAATCAAGAGCTACAGAGGGTGAGGTTGGGGCCTGTAAAATCTCAGCAAAATGGCAGTGGGGAGGAGGTTTAGAGAGGGAATTCCATTGGTTTGGGCTGCGGTAACTGGAAGTACAGACACGTTTCTGTTTGAAATCAGACACTCGGGAAGCCAGGATATGGAGCAGCACAGACACCCTGGGATTGGACAGCATACGGACGTGGACCCTTTGGCCCACCAAGTCTAAGAAAAGAGCTGAAAAGGTCACTGTTGACTCCACCCACCTATTCACCAAATTAGCATCAGGGAGGCGCTCAAGTCCATCACCACCAGGGCTACATGTCATCGTCAAAGCTTCTTTCTTTAACTATCCAGCTTCTCAACAAAACTCACTCAGGTCTAATACCCTTGCTGTCCCTACACAACATCTGTCAAATGGTCTTTCCTGCTTTTCTTGTTCTGTTAATAATTATATATCTGTTCATATGTTCACACTTGAGTTTGATTATTAACCTTTGCACTTGTGACTGTTCTGCTAATTGTTGATTGCCCATGGCTGTTTGCACGTTGTCCTGTAAGTTGTTAGTTGCTATTATTTTGTCTGTAATGGTACTTGTCCTGTGTTTTATGCTTGGCATTGAATCATAATCAATTCTGGTATGTTTTACAGACTGTCAGTAAAGTATTTCTGATTCTGATATTGGCCATCAAGCACCCACGTACACTAATCCTACCTTGGATCGCTTTTTTTTTCTGTTGTATTCTTTCCAGATTTCCACCTGGTACCCTCCTGGTTTCTTTCCTCTACAACCTCCTGATTCTACTTTTCTCTTAAGCAGTAGGGACAGTTTACAATAGCTAATTACCCTGCCAATGAACATATCCTTTGGATGTCAGGAAATTGGGGTACCTCGAAGAACTCAGAGTCCACAGGGAGACTCTGCAAACTCTATAGAAACATCACCAGAGGTTATGATTGAACCCAGGCTGTTGGAAATGTGAGGCAACAGATTAACTACTACAAAAATTTGGAATTTCATTGATTGGAATGGTGAGGGGAGAATACCGTACTAGGTCAGTGTTGCAAACTGTTGGAGAGATTAGGAAAGTATGACATGTTTATTGTTTTCCAAGAATTAAATAAGTATTATCCTCCATCTTGTACTGGCATCACTCCTGTCGCACTGGCATTCTTTCCAGCAATATCGTTCTGTCCAAATTCCAAGATGGTGCTGGTGAATCATGACGATGTGTTGTGGGCTGCTTACAAAACTTATAAATATACTTTTTCTGAAGTACTATCATTGCAATCTGCAGGCTGTATTTTCCCCTTCAGTAATGTACTTTTGAAACGTTTTAATGAACTGGTGATTTCACAGTCTTCTTGGCAGACTTAACTCTCAAGCATGCCTGTATGGCATCGTGAAGCGTTCATCGCCAGGCAGGAAAAGAGGGAGGAGGGGAGGGCTCCAAGCCAGGCTGAAATTCCGAGGAATGAAACTCCCTTTACCCATCATCTTAGCAAATTTACAGTTGCCAGAGCACAAGATTGAGGGAAGTGAGGAATTGCTGTGTTTTGTGTTTCATGGAGAAGTGGCTCACTCTGGACATGCTGTATGTGTCAATAAGACCTGAGGGCTTCTCGATACACTGGATGGACTAATGATTCAGAGAAGGCAGAAGGTGGGGGTCTGTGTTTCATGATTAACTCTTTGTGGTGCTTGGACTTGGTGCACCACAAGGCTATGCGCCTAGTCTCTTGTTCTACTCGCTTTATACTTGTGACTGTGAGGCTAAGCACAGCTCCAATGCCGTATTCAAGTGTTCCAATGACACCACAGTCGTGTACAGGAGAGAGATTTGAAAATCTGGCTGAGTGGTACACAACAACAACCTCTTAATCAATGTCAGCAAGTCCAGGCAACTGAAATGTAACCGTGCTTGTAAAATAACTATTAAACACACGACTGCTGTAATGGGGTAATTGCTAATACTGATCCAACGGAGCAAGGGCCGATAATCAAATTGAACACTTAAGCAGCTAATCTGACATGGCAAACTGGAAAAATTCTGGTCTGCTTCAAAACGGTCCTTGAGGGTTTTACAAAGGGATGGAGAGTCTCCATTTAATGCATTAACCCCAAGATGGTATAATTTGGTGAATGCAGTCCCTCAGTACTGCACTAAAAATAGGATTTAAGTGCAGCAGAGAGAGAGAGAAACTGCCACCAACTTGTTTGTGTGTAGTTTTTCATTGGTTCTGAAACCCTTCTCCGACTTCCAGTCTGGTACAGGTATCGATAACAAACTTTGCCATCTTCATCAGGGACAATGCCTGGGCACATCTCGTCTGGTGGTATTTATACCCCCATCGCCCATCCTTCCTGATTGGTTAGTCCTCATCCAGTCAGGTGTCCGCTCTCCCACCTTGTTTACAATCGAATTCCAGTTCTTGGAGTGAGATCTTCGTCATTGTTAAAATTCTTTTCCTCTGGTTTTATTTAATTGGCTTCCTTCATCAGGCAATCCCAAAAGCTATTGGCGTGGCAGAGTAGTTTTGTGTCATCAAAGTCAATCCTATGGCCATTGCGAATGCAATGTTCTGGTACTGCTGGTTTCTCCAGGCAACCCAAACGGATGCACCAGCTGACCCTGGAGGACATAGTGGTCAGTTTTGATGTGGTGTTCCTGTTCACAAGAGTTCCTATTAAGGACAACTGGGCCCTCCTGCAGTCAAGGTTTGATAAGAGTACCATTGACCTTTTTGAATACACCCTTACATCAACGTACTTTCTCTGAGAGGAACTGCTGTGAACAAATGGATAAAGTGGCCATGGGATTGACCTTGTCACTGGTTATTACTAACTTCTTCGTGGAGGACTTTGAGAAGAAGGCTCAGAGTTCCTCACGCTTGCACCCCAAATGCTGCTTCAGAAACATCGATACCCTTCGTAGTGTGGCCTCATGGACTCCAGGCACACCAACAGTTCCACGACCATCTGAACAGCATACATCCAAACATTCAATTTATGATGAAGATGGAGAAGAATGGTTGTCTCCTGTTTCTGGACATTCTAATATGACTGAAACTGGACAGTAGCCTCAGACATGACATCTGTCGGAAACCAATTTACATGGACTTGTTACCTCAACAATAACAGCGACCACCATGCCTCCCAGTGTAGAGCGATTCTTTCTACTTAGATTAACCGTGCAAAAAACTATTTCTGACCCAGACGGTCTCCACAAGGAAATAAGATGATTACGCATGACGTTCCTGCAGAATGGTTACAAGTTGAAAGAAATCAATTGGGTCCTCAAAAGAGCCAATGGGAAAAACTAGAAAACCTAACAACGAGGAGGAACCAGTTGTTACCACCTGCCTTCTGTATATTTCCACAGTTTCTGGATCGATCGCCAGGATCCTGAAGAAATACCAGATTAATACCATCCACGAACCTGTAAGGAAGCTCAAATCACAGCTTATGTGAGTCAAAGGTGACCTGGGACTCAGGATTTCAGAGCAGCATGTATTGGCCAGATGGGACACATAGTGGAAACCCACATCAAGGAGCACAGGAGGTGTATCCGTTTGGGTTACTCAGAGATATTGGCAGTAGCAGAACATTGCGTTCGCAATGCCCATAGACTACTACAAAACTACTGTGCCTCGGCTTTTAGGATCGTCTGGGACAGGAAGCAAAGAGTGGGAATAAACGGGACCTTTTCAGAATGGCAGGCAGTGACTAGTGGGGTACCGCAAGGCTCAGTGCTGGGACCCCAGTTGTTTACAATATATATTAATGACTTGGATGAGGGAATTAAATGCAGCATCTCCAAGTTTGCGGATGACACGAAGCTGGGCAGCAGTGTTAGCTGTGAGGAGGATGCCAAGAGGATGAAGGGTAACTTGGATAGGTTAGGTGAGTGGGCAAATTCATGGCAGATGCAATTTAATGTGGATAAATGTGAGGTTATCCACTTTGGTGGCAAAAATAGGAAAACAGATTATTATCTGAATGGTGGCTGATTAGGAAAAGGGGAGGTGCAACGAGACCTGGGTGTCATTATACACCAGTCATTGAAAGTGGGCATGCAGGTACAGCAGGCGGTGAAAAAGGCGAATGGTATGCTGGCATTTATAGCGAGAGGATTCGAGTACAGGAGCAGGGAGGTACTACTGCAGTTGTACAAGGCCTTGGTAAGACCACACCTGGAGTATTGTGTGCAGTTTTGGTCCCCTAATCTTAGGAAAGACATCTTTGCCATAGAGGGAGTACAAAGAACCTTCACCAGATTGATTCCTGGGATGGCAGGACTTTCATATGATTTGAAAGACTGGATGAACTAGGCTTATACTCGTTGGAATTTAGAAGATTGAGGGGGAATCTTATTGGAATGTATAAAATCCTGAAGGGATTGGACAGGCTAGATGCAGGAAGATTGTTCCCGATGTTGGGAAGTCCAGAATGAGGGGTCACAGTTTGAGGATAAAGGGGAAGCCTTTTAGGACCGAGATTAGGAAAAACTTCTTCACACAGAGGGTGGTGAATCTGTGGAATTCTCTGCCACAGGAAACAGTTGAGGCCAGTTCATTGGTTATATTTAAGAGGGAGTTAGATATGGCCCTTGTGGCTATAGGGATCAGGGGGTATGGAGGGAAGGCTGGGGTGGGGTTCTGAGTTGGATGATCAGCCATGATCATACTGAATGGCGGTGCAGGCTTGAAGGGCTGAATGGCCTACTCCTGCACCTATTTTCTGTTTCTGTAAAATTTCATTTCCTCAGAGTTCAGAAACCAATAGCTTTAAGATGTCAAAAATGCTGTTTATATAGGATATCCCTGCATGCTGCTCTGTTTGAAACTAATTTTGAAGATCATCTCGTCAGTTATTTGTCATAAGACCATAAGATATAGGAGCAGAAGTAAGCCATTCGGCCCATCGAGTCTGCTCCACTATTCAATCATGGGCTGATCCAATTCTTCCAGTCATCCCCACTACCCTGCCTTCTCCCCATACCCTTTGATGCCTTGGCTAATCAAGTGACCAATCTTTATACACTCAGTTTCTGATAACACTTTTTAAAAAGAAAAGCAGAATATGATTCAAAATGTTTACATACCTTTTTTAATAAATGCAAATGAAATATTGAAGTTCATTAATTGACAAACGAGAAAATCTGCAGATACTGGAAATCCGAGCAACAACACAAAATGTTGGAGGAACTCAGCAGGCCAGGCAGCACGTATGGAAAAAGTACAGTCAGTACTAATGGAAAAAAGTACAGTTGACGATTCAGGCCAAAACCCTTCAGCAGGTTCATTATTTACCTAGCTGTGAAGCATTTGAACTCTTGGATGGGTTAGATTTGCAAACAAAATGCTGGAGAAACTCAGCAGGTCAGGCAGCCTCTGGAAAGGAATAAAGTGTTGATGTTTTGGGCAGAGACTCTTCAGCAGGTCTTAGTTTTCCATAGATGTTGCCTGACCTGATGAGCTCCTCCAGTGTTTTGTGTGCGTTGTTCTGGATTTCCAGTATCTGCAGAATCTCTTGTGTTTTTAAATTTCCAAGCTGGGTTTTGATGCAAGGAAAGCATTGAACATTGGCTTCTGCCCCCAAGATTAGACCAAGGTTGTTGGTAATTCCTGCACTTTTTTTTTCAAACAATAACCAGTATTCACATCAACACACAAAATGCTAGAGGATCTCAGCAGGCCAGGTAGCATCTATGGAAAAGAGTACAGTCGACGTTTTTGGCTGAGACCCTTCCCGATGAAGAGTCTCAGCCTGAAATGTCAACTATACCCTTTTCTGTAGAAGCTGCCTGGCTTGCTGAGTTCCTCCAGCATTATGTGTGTGTTGCTTGGATTTCCAGCATCTTCAGATTTTCTTTTCTTTGTGACCAGTAATTACAGCTTGCTGTATGTTTGGTGGAGACTAAAACTTGATTAGTATGCTCTACCCTGAGATGTGGTAAGCTGCCAAAACTGTTCACAAAAATGAGCAATAACCACATATTATTTTTGGATCCATAACCTTCACTGTTGCAGAGAAATTAGCACTCAACACCACTCTTCAGTACGGCTGTTAGGAATAGGCTTAAACATTGTCCTTAAAAGTGACACCCATGTCACATGGATGAGTACAGTAAAGGACATTCATACAAAAACCATAGAGGTAGAGTGCACTGTTTGACAATACTTTGAGTCAACAGGGAATGAAAGTATAACATTCTTTGTTTTCTCCCACAAGTCCTGCCAGATCATGACACTTGTTAAATATTCCAATTGTTTAAATTGTACATTTCCTCAGCAAACCACAAGTTTTCTATCTACCATCTTCCAGTGTCATGTATGAATTTGAACTTTTTTGTAGAAATTCTGTTTTTTTAGAAAAAGAGCAATCAAATCAACAGAATTGCTTAACCGAAGGGAAACACTTTTCAGCAGAAGGCTGGTAACTCTCACAGGCGGCACAGTAGTGTAGCAGTTAGCGCAAATCAGTTTGCAGCGCTAGCAAGTACCAGTCGGGGTTTGATTGCCTCCACTGTCTGAAGGAGCTTGTATATTCTCCCCATGGGTGCTCTGTTTTCCCCCCCCCCACGTCCCATAGATGTACGGTTGGGGTTATTGAGTTGTGGGGCTGCTATGTTGGCGACTCTTGCAGGCTGCCTCCAAGATACTGCCTGGTAATAGGTCCTTCTGGCCCAATGTGCCCGCACTACCCGATTACACCCCTGTGAGTAATTAACCGACTAATCCATACATCCTTGGAATATGGGAAGAAACCGGAGCACCTGGATGAAATTCACATGGTGAAAGGGAGAACGTACAAACTTTTGTTGTGTGTGTTGGTGGCTGAGGCAGCCGGTACTGATGGAAGTTGAAATGCTAAATCATTTTGACCAACCTTCAGGTCCACAATGATAAAGATCTAGAGAAAGGGATAATTGAAATCTATATTGTGAACATTCAGCTATAACTACCCTGCTTAATTGAATTCCCACCCTTCAAATGTTCTCCCATGTGAATTTATGTGCCCTTCCCATTTTCTTTTCAGGTGGAGATTCAATGAATACTTTTATTTTGGAGATACTGCGTGGTAAATTGCCTTTCTAGCCCAATGACCCTGTGCCATCAAGTACATCTGTGTAGCCAATTAACCTAATAACCCATTTATCTTTGGAATATGGGGAACCCACCATTTTTGGGTGATATTTTCCCCCTCAACTTCACTCAGTGACACTCTCAAACCATCTAAAATTTATGTCCTCTAAATTACTCAATAAATGCTCCCTGTTCATCTTTGCAAAACCTTCATGTGCCTTAAGTGAATCTTTCCTTGCCCTCATCTATTGTAAAGAAAAAACAGTTCCTAGCTTACATACACAAAATGCTGGAGGAACTCAGCAGGCCAGGCAGCATCTATGGGGAAAAAGTACAAGGACGTTCGGGCCAAGACCTGTTGTCTGGCTTGCTGAGTTCCTCCAGCATTTTGTGTGTGTTGCTTGAATTTTCAGCATCTGTAGATTCTCTCTTGTCTGCAGTTTGTAGCGTAAACTGTTTTTCATATCTAAACTTCTTTCGCCCTGATCACAGTGCTCATAACCCAGGTTCAGTCCGGAGTAACATGCACAAAATGCTGATGGAACAGTTGAGTCCTGAGGAAGGGTCTGGGCCTGAAAAATCGACTGCTTATTTCCCCTCCTAAAAACGCTGCCTAATTTGCTGAGTTCCTCCAGCATTTCATGCGTTGCTCAAGATTTCCAGCATCTGCAGAATCTCTTGTGCCAATGTCAAAAATTCACTTGAGCCCTCTCCCACTTGATCTCAGGACTGAAATTGGGTTATATCCCCAGAGATGCCATTTACAGATATCCAACAAGAAGAACGAAGTTTTGACCCCATGTGACCCCAGCTGCAATCACCACCTTTGTGTACGGCTGTGTCAAGCTGTGTTTGGACCTAGGGCGTGCAAATGCCAAGGGTCAGCGTGTGTGGATATCCCTCCCATCTCGGTGTTGCAGAGGATGAGTCTGCCTTGTTGCTGTAGGATATTCTATTCAGTTGGGCCATGTTGTAGCAGCCATCGCAGATGAATTTGTGCAGAGAATCATCTTTGACTTTGTCTCAGGCCGTGGTCTGCACAGAATGTCCTGGATGACCTGAAGGGAAAGGTGGGTCCTGTTGGATGGTTCACCAAGCAGACTGCCATAGTTATTTAGCAGAATGCCTCATCACCATAACTTTCTGAGCAAGCAGCTAGACCTTGATCGGTGGCCAGTTGCTTGCCTTCCTCGTCAAGCAGTTCACGGACAACTGGTGTCTCTGTGGCAACCACTGACCTCAAGACGGTAGTCGTTCAGCTCCTCCACCTGGAATGTGCATTGGCCAAGAAGATCTGAAAAGTGAATCAGTGTCTTAGCTAAGATTTATCCTGAACAGCTTTGTGTCAGACGGGACACGTACTGAGGTCGGCACAATCTGCTGCTGTAAGACGACTAAGAACACCATCGGGTCTGCCCAAAACGGTAAGGAGTTGTCAAGAAGGAATGTTTTATCGACTTGCACGTTCTGTGGCCCAGGACAATAAGCTGAAGCTTTGTAGAGGTACCACAGTTCCATGCACATTTAGGGCCCACCTAGCATTGCCTACTACGGAACTAGAATTTTGTTTAATTGGTTAAGTAAAGTATGTTGAGGAGAAGCATGATGTATCATACATTTTGTAATTAACAATGTGGTTTATACCAAGAAAGGTAATATATGCACTATATTAACATAACTTTTGTGAATAAAGTATATTTTAAAGTATATTTTTCAAAAACAAATTTTGTGCCTTACTCAAAAAAGGAAGTACAGTGGATTCAGGTTAATTGGGTCATTGGTTAATGGGGGCAGTTGCTTATTTGAGAAGATTCTTGTAGCTGGCGGACCTTATTCCCTGGTGAGATAGGAACATACTTGTCCTAACGTCCAAAATCATCTCTGGCGGACTGGGCGGACGAGATCTGCAATGACATCCAACGACCAGGAAGGCGGTCCTGCAACAGTCCGTGGAGAAGGAAGGGCATGACGAGGCACAGAAGTAGTCGTGGTCATCCACTGCAACCACTGGACCTGGACTTCCGAGATGGAGAGTGTGGAACTGCCACAGTACAACGGTGTTTCCACTTTAACATCACTCCTGTACACGTTTCCTGCCATTGTTATATATGATAGACAACCACCAAAGTAACTATTAAGAACTAATACACAGTTTTATAGTCATAGTCATACTTTATTGATCCTGGGGGAAATTGGTTT